>NW_006782851.1:1616551-1636049 GCF_000442215.2 Lipotes vexillifer
AGAGGGGCCGCCGAGACAAAAAAAAAAAAAAAAAAAAAAAAAAAAAAAAAAAAAAAAAAAAAAAAAAGACCGCAGAGAATCTGTCTCTTGGATGGACTTTCCCTCTCCAGGAGGTAAGAGCGATCTGGGCTAAGGAGTGTGAGACGCAATGGCTTTACTTCATTAGAATGATATAAATTGCCACAATATGAACTGCCTGCCCCAAACAGACAAATTCATCCAGGGGTTGTGTTCCAACCTGTGACCCACCATTATGAAGGTTCTGAAAACAAGGGTGTGAAGAGTCTATTTTTCATGTGGATGAACTGTTCAAGAAAGGCAGTTTTGTTTCATTTTGGCCATAATGAACCATAAGAGTCACTCTCTGCTGACTACTGAATTCTGTCACATCAAGGCCCAGAAACGTAGAGCTTGCCTGACCCAGGCAGGTGATGTAAATGCGTTAACCAGCTTGGCCGAAGGTGTACGTGTGCCCCCCACCCCGCCCCTTGGAGAGGCAGGTACTGTGACAAATCAAAAAGACATCCCTTCCCACGGACGTGTCTCCAGCTTACGCCCCAGGGACTGGAAGCCGTCTTGACCTATTTTCAGAAGTATGGATTTTTTAAAATATAAAATCTGTTCATTTTCCAGTGCTGGGTGTAGTGGTTTGAAGAATATTTCCCCCAGAATTCACATCTACTTAGAACTGCAGAATGTGACCTTACTTGGACATAGGGTCTTTGAAGATAGAAGTAAGGTAAGGATGGAGATGAGATCACACTGAATTAGGGTGGCCCTAAATCCAACGAGTGTCCTTGTGAGAGACAGAAAAGGACATACAGAGACACACAAGAGAAGGCCCTTGGAAGACAGAGGCAGAGACGAGTGATGCAGCCATGAGCCAAAGAAAGCCAACAGCCCCCAGGAGCTGGAAGAGGCAAGAGGGATCCTCCCCTGGAGTTTCTGGAAGAAATGTGGCCCTGTGGACACCTCGATGCCGGACTGGTAGCTTCCAGAACAGTGAGAGCATTAATTCCACTTGATTTAAGCCACAAAGTTTGTAGCAATCTGTTACAGCGGCCCCAGGAAACTGATATACTGGGTGAATTTTTTAAAATACTCAGGACCTGGACCCATTCCAGCTCCCTCCAGCCCTCAGTGAGGACCACCTCCACAAGGCCAGAAAGCGGATCTGGACACGCAGCTCTAGGAACCTGCAGGGGTAAAACACTGGTCCCTCGAGAACCTCTTTCTTTAGGAAGTGTGTTCGCAGAGGAGAGGACGCCCACACGGAACACTCCAGGGAAGGCTCCATTCCTTGTCACTGGGCACCTTCCATCTTGGGAAAGGTCCAAACGCAGTTAAGAGGGGTTTGTCTACTCCGGCGCCCTCGAGGGCAGGCTCTCGGCTTCTTCACTTGTGGGGGTCCCCTCGGTCCCCGAGATGCCTTTCTGGAAGACTCCCAGGCTAGCTGGCACCATCTCACAAGTGTCCTGAATACTCCTCCCCATTTCAAAACCCTCCCAGCCCCACTGAGCGGGCCAGGGGGCTTCCAGCTCGTTGCCCTGGGGTTTTTCATTCATTCATTCATTCATTTTGGCTGTGCCGGGTCTTAGTTGCGGCATGCTGGATCTTTAGTTGCGGCATGCTAACTCTGAGTTGCGGCACACCTGCAGGATCTAGTTCTCAGACCAGGGATCGAACCCAGGCCCCCTGCATTGGGAGCGCAGAGGTTTACCCACTGGAGCGCCAGGGGAGTCCCGCCCTGGGGTTTTTCTGTCTCCACTGGGGCTGGGGGGCTGGGGGATGATGTGCAGTCCCGCTCAGCACTCAGCCTTGGCAGCCCAGAAACGAGCGGGGAGCGGGTGCCACACTGGACAAGGGGGTATGGGCCCAACGGATGGACGGATGGTCCCCGTGTCCGCAGGCAGACAGCTCTGAGACGCGTTTCAGAAGGGCCCACGGAATCCAGTGCCAGGTACCACAGTGGCAGCAACCAACTCGGTAACTTCTCTGTTACCTGCTCTCTCTCCTCCCCCGTTTCTCTTCCCCATCCCCCTTTCCTTCTCTGGGATCCCTCCGCAGGCTCTCCCCAGGGAGATGCAGCCTCACAGATGGGGCTGTGCTCTCAGAGATGGGGCTGTGCTCTCAGAGGGCATGTAAATCCCTCCGAGGCTAGAAATGAGACGTGCTTCATCTCACAGGCAATGAGGAAACGTGTTGGCTCATATTATAAGACAGGATCCCACGTGTGAGATAAAATAAAGCTAAAGACACATGCAACCTATTATATGAGCTCTAATGAATTCTAAGTAGGTCTCAATACTACATTGACCCTAAGAGGTTTTGGGAAAAATGACTTTTTTTTTTTTTTAACTATTTAATAGCTTTTACTCTACACATTTATAAAAGTAACAGTCTTGCCAGGGGAATAGTTTTCACCCAACCACCATATATCTGAAAGTATTATGTTTAAGTATAAACTCAAAATGAGGCCAGGTCGGCTCAGTGATACTGGGGCTCATAATGTAGGAGCTGAGACTTCCCACTGGAGGAGTTCCATGACCCTAGAAGAGCAGGTTCTGTTCTTACTTGGAGCAGGATCTACACATTTATAAAAGTAACAGTCTTGCCAGGGGAATAGTTTTCACCCAACCACCATATATCTGAAAGTATTATGTTTAAGTATAAACTCAAAATGAGGCCAGGTCGGCTCAGTGATACTGGGGCTCATAATGTAGGAGCTGAGACTTCCCACTGGAGGAGTTCCATGACCCTAGAAGAGCAGGTTCTGTTTTCACTTGGAGCAACAGGAATGGTAGACAGAGGTCCTGCATCAGCTACACATTTTAGTGTTGGTGAAAATGAAAACCGCCCATCTGTTTTGATGCCTGTTCAGTCACACAAGAGAAAGCCATGAATGGTTCCCCACTTTGCACAGTCCGGTTTGCTTAGGGAGGACGTTCTCCCTGGGCATGTTGGAAAAACGGGGAAACCATGATTTCATCTGTTACACCGTTTTTTGCACACACTTTTCAGCCAAAACTGAATTTTGGTGGATTCTAACTGTATTTTTCTTCTCTACACAATTAAAGAGAAAAAAAAAATCCTTTTTAACCAAAATATAATTAACATATGACATTGTGCAAATTTAAGGTGTACATGTCCACTTGATACATTTATATACTGCGCTATGATTACCCCAAGAGCGTGAGTTAAGTCCTCTATCTCATTTTTACATAATTATCATTCCTTTTTTGTGGTTGGGAACAATCAAGATCTAGTGTGCTAGCAACTTTGAAGTTTACAATGCAGTATTGTTGACTATTATCACTATTTAGTGCATTCGATCTCCGGGACTTATTTATCTACTAGTTCCCAGTTTGTCCCTTTAAACAACGTGATTTTTGTATCAGAGGCATTCAAAAACTTTCTTGGCAGTTTTGGAAAATAGCCTGTAGTCCTAACTTCAGCCACTAGATGCCAGGGCAAACAAGAAATGGCAGACAACTCGTGGGCTTAGGGACTGCCTGACCAGAGCGGGAAGGAGAATCACCCTGGGAAGAGGTCTAAGCCCAAGTCTTGCTCTGCATCCAGTTGCCTCACCACAGGGGATGATGCTACCCTGTCATCTTATACCGTTTTCAGCATAATCCTTATGCTTTCTGCAATGTTATTGTTTGCTTACATGTTTACTGTCCGTCTCGCTCATTAAGACGTGAGTTCCAGGAGACCTGAGACTTCAGGGCTGCAGCCCCCAAGTTTAAAACTGAGCTAGCACACATGAGGTGGCTAAGGGGTGTTTGCTGAATGAATGAATGATAGGAGTGGAAGAATGAACGTGACCTCTGATGCACGCGAACAGGCTGAATCTCCTTCTCTGACTTTGCTGTTTCCGACGGCACTGTACCTCACTGTGAATGATGATCTGCATTTAACACGGTATCCGGGACATTAGAAAACTGCTGAATTCCACAGTTTGACTTATGTCTTTGAAATATGTGAGCCCTGAAGAGCAGTAAGCAAGAAGTCCTCTGGGTCTAACTAGCTCGGTTTGGGTTTAAAATTGAAAATGGCAAGCATAAATCAACTCGGAGGCTTCTCTGATCATCCCTGAAGTGGGTCCTTCCCCTTTTGGCTCCAGGAATGACAAATTGCTCAGACAGGATGGAAGCTGTAAATTCTGGCACATCGAGGTTGCTTGAGATAAGTCACCCATCTGCAATTAGTCCGAGCAGGCAGAGGTTTTGCTGGGAGCGTGGGGAACAACGGGGATGCCCCATCCTAGCAATGAACAAGCTATGGGGCTGAGGGATGGAGTGAATTCACACAGCAGGGCCAGGATGAAGGGTTAGGAGAGTGAAGCTGAGTCTTGCAAGAGCAAAGGGGCTTGTGGTCCCTCCCTCCATCTTCAAAGCCAGCAACCGGATCACTCGGCTTTCCCTCCCCCATCCTCACTTCTCTGGGCTCTCAATCTGCAGCCCCCTTCTCACTTATAAGCCCCGTGATTCCAAAAGCTCCCCCAGATAACCCAGGATACTCTCCATCTCAACATCCTTCACCACATCCTCATCTTTTGCCACGTGAGAGAATATATCCTAAATTCTAGGGATTTGGATGCGGACATCTTTGGGGGGAGGGCAGTACTCAGCCTAACACGATGCCGACCTGAGTTTTAACCTGCAGTTAATAGAGGATGAAGAAAAAGCTCATGGTCTAGGGGCTGCTTCCATGAAATATAGTTATAGCTTTGTTGAATAGGCCACCTTGAGTGGAGGACTGTGTGTCCTGTTTCTAAGGGCAGCGTCCAAACTTGACTGCTCTGCTCCGGCCACTGGATGGCCACTCTCTGAGAACTTGCTCATCTCAAATGAGGGGCCCCGTGGGTGACAAATTCTTCCAGACCCAACGCCAATAGCATCCTCCAGGAGTCACCGGAGATTGTATATACACACGAGGAGGATGACGGGGTGAGCCCGCCCTGCCCAGGAAGGCTGGCCCCGTTTGAGACTGGAGACAAGAGTAGCTCCCAGGGGGTGGTAACTTCGCTTTGGTTTCCAGACACACTGACAATCACACCCGCAAAGAGCACGTGGGGATCAAAGACCTAAGTCCGAGGTGCGGCCCTGACCACTTTGTTATTCCTCAAGGAAGCACGCGTGGGGTTTGAAGGTTTTGGGCGGCCTGGGCATGGGGTCTGACAGGTCCGAGGAGCCATCCTTTGCAGTTTGGGGCAGGAGAAGGGCTTTATCAACACTCAAGGGTCTAGGAATTCCCTGGCGGTCCAGTGTTTAGGACTCTGTGCTTTCACTGCCGAGGGCCCAGCCAGGTTTGATCCCTAGTTGGGGAACTAAGATTCCACAAGCATCGTGGTGCAGCCAAAGAAAAAAAAAAACAAGGGTCTAAATGACAAATAAAATGGTAAGATATCTAGAGTGTACATCGTGATGATCTGCTATCCCTCAACGAAACTGAACAATCAAAACAGAAAATCAACTCGAGGGACACCTACTCATCAGGAAAACGCTTTGGCCCTTTCCCAGCGTGTCCTGGGCCTGCCCTGGCGCCTGTGGCAGGCAGCGCCCCTGCCTTAAAGCCTCTCACCATCAGCACATTTCTGCCTTAAAGGCATCACCTAGTGACAGCACCCGAGTTCCTCTTTCCTATTTCCCTGATGGTTTTTTTCCCCATTTTTTTAAACATCTTTATTGGAGTATAATTGCTTTACAATGGTGTGTTAGTTTATGCTTTATAACAAAGTGAATCAGCTATACATATACTTATGTTCCCATATCTCTTCCCTCTTGAGTCTCCCTCCCTATCCCATCCCTCTAGGTGGTCACAAAGCACCGAGCTGATCCCCCTGTGCTATGCGGCTGCTTCCCACTAGCTATTATTTTACGTTTGGTAGTGAGATGGATGGGCCTAGAGTCTGTCATACAGAGTGAAGTAAGTCAGAAAGAGAAAGACAAATACTGTATGCTAACACATATATATGGAATCTAAAAAAAAAAAATGTCATGAAGAACCTAGGGGTAAGACGGGAATAAAGACACAGATCTACTGGAGAACGGACTTGAGGATATGGGGAAGGGGAAGGGTAAGCTGTGACAAAGTGAGAGAGTGGCATGGACATATATACACTGCCTGATGGGTTATATATTGCGGCGTGAATGTGAGAAGCGGCTCAGATGTGCATTCTGTCTGGCGGGGATGGGATTCAGAGCAACGTGGGTAATAAAGGGCTGCTTAATATGCCTTCATAAGCAGAGTAAATGTTTTTCTTTTTCTTTTTTTGGCTGCACCGCGAGGCTTGCGGGATCTTAGTTCACCGATCAGGGGGTCGAACCTGGGCCCCCTGCAGCGGAAGCATGGAGTCCTAACCACTGGACCGGCAGGGAAGTCCCTAACTCTCAATTGATATAAATGGCCTGTTGGAATTTTCTTGACGTCAGGAACATACTACTTTTGTGTTCGGAATGTAGAAAAATTAAAATCCTGGACCAAAAATGAAAAGGAGGCAATCCCTGGCAGTCCAGTGGTTAGGACTCTGTGCTTCCACTGCAGGTGCCCTGGGTTCAATCCCTGGTCGGGGAACTAAGACCCCATAGGTGCGGCCAAAAACAAAAAAAAAGAAAGAAAAAAGTAAACAAGGTGACATGGCCATGGCCTTCCTCATTTTCTGGCCAGCGTGCCGTGATTGGCGGCGTGGATGGATGACCCAATAGGGGAACGTCCCACTCTTCCTAATTCCGTTTTCTACAACAAATGCTACTTTTGTTCATGTCCACATCTGTACCCATCAAGTGAATTTATGCAGTAATACAAAGTATAAACATTCATGTCTGGATCTGTCCAAAAAAATTAATTTTGTTGGCTATTAGCACTGCCAGAACAAGAGGGGGTGATTTTAGCATTTTTACCAAATATGTGTGGAAGGTAATTTTGATTTATGATGAGCTTCTCCTGTGAAAACATGCCAGGCCTCACGCAGTGGCTCCAACGTTCTGGAATTTTGACTGCCGGTCAGCCACGGCGATGGGCAGAAGAATGGCCCCCAAAGATGTCCACAGCCAGGCTCTCGGGACCTGCAGCTATGTGACCTCACCTGGCAAAGATAACTGCGTTTGCTTATTAGCCGACTTGAGATCAGCCCAGGTTATCTGTGTGGGCCCAGTATCATCACAAGTATCCTTGAAAGTGGAAAGAGGAGGCCGAGAAGGTCAGAGGGATGTGGGGTGACCCAGCATGCTGTTGCTGACTTTGCAGAGGGAGGTGGGGGACCCCAGCCAACGGATGCGGGCAGACTCCGGAGGCTGCAAAAGGCAAGAAAAGTAATCCCTGCAGAATTCCCTTGCGGTCCAGTGGTTACAACTTGGCACTTTTCACTGCCGTGGGCCTGGGTTCAATCGCTGGGCGGGGTACTAAGATGCCGCAGGCTGCATGGCTCGGCCAAAAAAAAAAAAAAACAAAAGTCCTATCCGCAGCCCCCAGAAAGGAAGGCAGCCCAGCCAAGACGTTGACTTTGGCCCAGTGAGACCTGCGTTACATTCCTGGCCTGCAGAATTCTGGGAGAATACAATTCTATTGTTTTCAGTCCCAGTGCTAACGGCACTTGGTGAAGGCACTAGGAAACTGCTACTAGAAACGTCTCCCTTCCCACTTCCAGAGGCCAGGTGTGGGCAGGGCCGTCCCTCTGAAGGGCCCGGGGAGCGGGGGGCCCTCCCTGGCCTCTTCCAGCCCTGGTGATGCCGCGCCCTCCTCGGTGCCCTTGGCCTGCGGAAGCATCCCGCCGCTCTACGTCCACGGTCACGTGGCCGTCGCCCTGGGCGCCTGTGCGTCCACATTTCCCTCCTCTCCTTAGGACACCAGTCGTCCTGGATCCGGGGCCCAGCTTGATGACCTCATCTTATCTTGATTCCACCTGCAAAGATCCTATTTCCAAGTGAGGTCACACTCACAGGGTCGGGGTGGACACCGTTCAACCCAGCACAGAGGCCGGCGTTTCTCTACCAGGATGGCTTCTGGGAAGCAGGTCTGTTTCAAGGAGGGTGTGGCCTTTCGCACCCTCTGCGGTGCTTCGAATCTGGGGGCCCGTGTGCCCACGCTGTACAGAGTGGTGCTGGGTGCGTGGCTTTTTCTGTGTCCTTTTTTCCTCTTTTTGCCCCCGAGTTTGTGGTCCCCTGCGTTTCTTCCTAAGGCTTTGGCTAGCGGTGTGAGGACGCTGGGAGCAGGGTATCCCACACACCGGGGGCACCTCTTGACAGGCTCGGGCCCCTGTGGGGAAGGGCCTTTGAAAACCTCGCACCCCGTACCCCCCCTTCTTGCTCTCTGGACGCATGCCCAGCCCCCCACCTCCAGCCCCGGCAGGGAGAATGTCACGGTGGGATTCCACCACTTTCCCACGACCATAACGCTCACTTTATGCAGATGTTGAGATTTCATAAAGCTGTCTCTTTTCTCCATTCTCAAAACCACAGGAGACTCCAAGACCTCCCTTGCCCCGCATGGTCCCTGGCTACCACCCCACTTTCTGGCTCCCTTTAGGGCAAGGTTAGTGGGATTTTACGGGTGCCCAGCCCTCCCCTCTCTGCTGTCTGCAGACCCTCCCGTCCAGCGCACCAGCCCTCGACAGTGGTCACAAGGGTCCCCATGTCTGACTCACTGCTCAGCAGGAGAGAGACTTGGTCTCCACTTCCTTCTGGAGAGACACCGCCACCCCTCATCCCTTCGACCTCGGAACATGGGAGTGGCCGCGTAACATCCCTCTCCTCTTGTGCCCTCACAAACGCAGGCTTCAAGCACCCTCTACCCAAACCGGAATCTCCTACCCAAATACTGTAGTCGGTGGAGCAGAAACCCCTTCGGTCAAGACACTGATCTATTTGTAAGAACAACTGCTAATGACTGCAGCTCTGAGCGTCAGGGGAGAGTTGAGGAAGGATACGGAGAATTACGTGCAAGCCAGAGGTCCTGACTGG
Source organism: Lipotes vexillifer (assembly GCF_000442215.2). Lineage (NCBI taxonomy): Eukaryota > Metazoa > Chordata > Mammalia > Artiodactyla > Lipotidae > Lipotes > Lipotes vexillifer. Next base: position 1,625,515 of record NW_006782851.1, read on the forward strand.
CCCGTCCACCTTCAACTCTGCCGCTGGAGTCCCAAGGTCAAGGTCAAGGGCTTCATCGTACATTTCTCCAAAGCTCCACGTAGCTGGCCGCCTGCTCCCCCACTCCTATCCAAGCCGTCTCGCTGTGACCCAGACCCACTGGGAAATCAGCCTGGCGCCTGTCGGGTCTTCACCGCCACGCAGCCAGGCTCCGGTGAAGTCACTTCCGTCTGGGTCCGCTCACCTGTCAGCCCCCTCCCCCCCGAGGCTCTGGTCTGGAGGAGACGCCAACACAAGGTAAGCCTGCAGGTGCAACTTGCCGGCACTAGCTCGGCTTCCTTTGTGAGGCACGTGCCTTTCAGCCCATTTGGATGTTAGTAAATGCTGATTTTTCATGGTTACGCAGCCTTGCTGTGTTTTGGTTTTTCCCTTGCATTTTGTACTGTTCAATTATTTAATATGTCCTAGTTCCATAAAGCACTTTTAAAAAATGTATTATTTCCTCCAAAAGGCCTTATTTCCAAAAGAGCAAGGTGTTACAAAGAACGTTTAAAAACACCTGCTCAAATGACTTCATTCTACTTGAAAATGCCTGTCAACTATTTGGTTGGTTTTAATAACAGCAAATCACTGTGTGCTGTGTGGCAATTTCAGATTATTACAGTACTCTGCTCTACTTTAATGTGCTTTGATTTTCAAGCGATGGGACTGTTTTGCACCAAGTGGAATGGTTTGAAAATACTGAAGCCCATCTGTTTTTTACTACCTAGAATTTAGAAGTGATCAGCCTTTTGAAAAGAGGCCCAGTGTAATTTTCAAAGGACTTGTTGTTTTGAAGCTTTTCAGTATAACACATGCAGTGTTGTGCTTTCCCCACCTAGCGAGAAGGGGCCACCTCAGCATCTGGCTATGAAGGGGGCAAGGGGCTCCAGCGGCCCCTCGGAGGTGGGACCCCCGCCAGTGAAGCGGGACATACGGGCGGCAGACGGACCGGAATGTCCCCAACAGCAGCCTGTGAGGCCTCTGTCTGAAACCGGGAGGCTTGTAAGCTCAGTGTTGCAGGAGCTCAGCCTTAAGCCAAACCTTCTCTTTAAACCCACCCACGATACCGTGCAGAAACAAGGCGCGCAGTTCCGCCCACCTTCAGGGAAGATAAAGCAGGGACGAGTGTTTTCCAGTGGATGGCATGGACACGTGCCTTCTGAGGCCAATAAATGCCGGCCAAAGACACACATTGAAGTCTCCAGGGCCTGTACTTTTTACATAAAATAAAATCCCTACAACAGCATACTGGTTTTGTGTATTTGTTTCTTCAGCTGCTGTTCAGAGCCACGTGGTGACCACAGTCGTACACTCTCTAAATTCAGATGGAAAGTTAGAGGCTGTCAGTTCTGTGCCTGACTGGCTTTCTGGACAGGTTCCCCTTGATAGCAGAGCGTGTACCTACCTGTTGGCTCTCTACCTGCGCTGACTCCCAGCCCCGCTCCCCGGGGTGTAGGACGGTGGCCCACATAGGGCCGCATCTGCCGCCTTCACGTGCCCCGGCCACACGGAGCCCAGGAAAGGGCTGGCTTGCCACACCTCCCTTTTCCCTTTCGTGCCTAATTCCCTACAGAGAAAATGTGTCTTCTGACGGCACAGGTTAATGGTCTTCAGTATGCAACAGATCCTGAAGACAGAAACTGTACCTCTGGGGGATCATGTATTTCCTAGAGCAGTGCTTTCCAACCCCTTTCATTTATTTTTTTAACCCAAACTCACACCATCAGCCCCTCTGAGAACTGGTGTTACACTGAGTCATCGGTCCTCAATCTGTCTGAACCCCACCAGTCACGACCTCCTTGTGTTTTTCTATACTTTGTATTAAAAACAACAACAACAAGATAGCCCAAAACGAATAGGGTGTTTGCGTTTGTTTTTTTGTTTTCGCCAAACATAAAGTTATATTTTAATACAGAGGAGGCTCAAGAATCACTACCCTAGAGAAATCAAAGAGCTGCGTCAGGAACAGGTATTTTATTGTGACTTTTCCTCAGTTCCTGACTCAGGACCCTGTACCCCGTGACAGTTCAGGAACCCTCATGACGTCCACACGTAAACGCAAATACACAACGACTGTGGACAGACTACGCAGAGAAGGAGCCAGTGGGTCTCATATTCGAGGTGCTTTTTATAATAAAATTACACCAAAAATACAGCAACAAATAGACAGCAGTTTATTAGACAAGATGCGAACCCCCGTGTCACGGAGGACAGCGCGACCCGCGTCGGTAACTGTGGACAGCTCCGGCCCGCAACGAGCGCTCCCAACAGCCTCCAATCACAGCGGTGCTGCTCGGAAGAGGGGTTTCCTTCCACCCACCGTGGTGGGTCTTTAGTCTCGACGGTACCAGAATGAAACTGTACACAAGGACTGACCAGGCAGGCTTTAAAACACGCGTTAGGGGCTTCCCTGGTGGCGCAGTGGTTGAGAGTCCGCCTGCCGATGCAGGGGACACAGGTTCGTGCCCCAGTCTGGGAAGGTCCCACATGCCACGGAACGGCTGGGCCTGTGAGCCGTGGCCGCTGAGCCTGCGCGTCCGGAGCCTGTGCTCCGCAACGGGAGAGGCCCCAACAGTGAGAGGCCCACGTACCGCAAAAAAAAAAAAAAAAATTAGGCTGCTCTGCAGGCTGAGACGGAACACACAGTCTTAAATAGTTTTTAATGAAACGTCGCGCTCTTAGTGAAAGAGCGACAAAAGAGCGATGGCGATGGTTTAAGAGCCCGGCATTGCGTGAGGCAGCAGACAGAGCACACTCACCACCACCGGCCTGTGCCGAGGACCCGCACGGGTGAGATCTGTGGCTCATAAGAGAAACCATAAGCGGGACTTTTCTTTAAAACCTCGGCAGCACTTGACCACACTTTTATTTCTTAACAAACCTTCCCTTCCTCAATATAAACAGATGTTTATTCATCAGAAAAAAAGAAAGTGAGAGCGTGTTTTGTGGGAAGGAGAGGGTGAGATGTGTTTAAAATACCGACGCAAACCAGCATGGGTGTCGTCTCCCGAGACTTTGTACCCGCGGCAGCAGGTGTCTGTCAGAGGGGAAACCGGCGGCAGGGCGCCCGGGGGCCTTCAGCAGGGCTCAACCGCAGGAAGGCACTTACCTAGGCCGCCGGGTGGAAAAGAGGGAACCAACCCCGGCACCACGCAAGTTTTAGGGAAGTCAGCCGTTTGCTCTGTGAGCCCCCAGAGCACCTTCCCACGGATCTCTCCGTCCATCTGTCTGTCCAACAGACCTGACGGGCTGCAGGAGCATCAGGTCCTCCTGCCGGCGGGCGTGCCGTTTGTTCTCGGCCGCTGCAGGTCATATTTCACGGAAACAATAAGGAAGAGCAGGAGAGTAGCGCCTTGAATAGCAGCCAGAAGAAAAAAGTAATAGTTCAAATAGCAGCCGTTGATGTTGCCTAGAGAAAAGGAAAGAAAGCAGCACGGAAGCTGCACTTAGAGAGAGAATTTAAAAGATTTTATTTATTTAACTTGGTTCCTACGAAGGTCAGGGTGACTTTTAACTGTGGTCATTAAAAAAGAAAAAAAAGAAAGAGAGAAAAGAATCCTACCCCTAACTCAAAATACACAAGTGCTTTGTTTCCAAAGCCACTGTGAGTAAGCTGCGTCTCAACACGGGCTCCGGGCTGGGGCCTCCTGCCCCGACACGATGCGGGGCCCCCACTGTCTCCACATCAGATCCTGCGGCGGGGCCCTCCTCGCCTTGGTCTACAGTCTGCACACGTGCCAAGACTGCGCGTCAGGCCAGGACGCAGCCTGGACGGCACGTCAGGTGTGAGTGCTGGACTCCCATGTCGTCACCTGACACCAGATCCTGGGGCCCTCCTCGCCTTGGTCTACAGTCTGCACACGTGCCAAGACTGCGCGTCAGGCCAGGACGCAGCCTGGACGGCACGTCAGGTGTGAGTGCTGGACTCCCATGTCGTCACCTGACATCAACAAAGTACCATCACAGGCCGGGACAGATGGCTGAACACACACTCCCTGCGCTAGCGGAAGGAACAAGCTTGCTTTTCACGTTTCTCCTTAAAAACTTCAGGCTGCAGGCTGATACAAAGCCACCCACTTTAACCCTAAGAGCTGACACACTGAATGGCCGACTCTGGCCCGAGCACCACGCGAGGCATCCTACGTGCGAGGCTCTGTTCAGTGCCCGACCAATGCCAAGGCGGCGGAGGTTAAGGGCACGGACCACAGAGCTCCACCAAGGAGGCTCAAACCCCAGCGTCTTGGTCTCTGGGCCCAGGTTCCCTGCCTGTCAAATGTGGAGACAGCACCCGGGCCACACGGCCACCTCCTCTTCACGGGGCCCCGTTAGGAGCCCCAGTCCACACGTAGGTCCGGGGCCACCAGGGCTGTAAACTTGCCGTATGTCCCCTGAGAAGCAGCCACATGGCGTGGAGACGCAGGGCTGTGTGGAGGGAACACCAGAGCCGCACACAGCACGCCACCCCAGCTCCCAACAAAGACAGCATCGCCACAGCCCTGGAACGGTCTACCGCTGATGCCGCTGGTCACCCACTGGAAAGGGCCAGGCACACTGCCGAACAGAGGGGCAGAGAGGGGCAGTGCGTCAGCAGCGTCTCTGGAGGACGCTGGCGTCTTAGGAAGAAAGTTGCTGTGCTCTCTCTGACCGGCTTCAAAAGCATCTCCCATTGGCTTATTTATAACCCCAGACTTCCTTTCCTCTGAAGGTCTCTGTCAAGCTGGGTTATTCTGAACTTCCTTTTTCTATCTGAACATACACTCATTAAAATCGGACGTTTAACACTGCTTTTATTTAACAGAACTAATGAACAGATATAATACACCTTTGTATAATAAGCACTCACACGTTTTTAAAGAATTCTCACTCCTTCCGGCTGTAAAAGACAATGATTTCCTGTGTTTGCTGCTCTGGGAAGAGATCCAGTACTACCTAGAATTTCTACCAGACTGTGTTATTTACTCAACAGTGGTCAGAGTTGGAAACGGTGGTTTGGTCCTGTTGCGGGCGGGCTCCACCCTGGACACAGAGATCCCACCCCCCGGACCCTGGTTTGCAGACGCCAGCGCTGCAGTGCTGCTTGGTGCCACCTCAGCGAGGCTGTCGTCAAAACACCAATCACGCCGTTTGAAGTGCCAGCTCTGAAACATCCATCTCCCCAAACTAAAAGTCATTTACAACTTCCAAAGCTCAAAGCTGGCAGGCCGAGCAAACTGTGCACTGTGTCTTCCCTGCCACGGCCGGTCGCAGTCTGGCGTTAGGAAGGGTTTCCAGAACTGGGCCCACCACCTAAAAGTGATCACCCTGTACTTCCTTGGGCCTCTTCACAGACAGAAGGTTAATTGCACGTAAAAACGGTAAACTCTGGGTGCTTCGTATTTGATAAGACTGACTCCTGGGCCCCAATAAACAAGCTTCATGTGTCCCCCAAACATATGCACAAGAACATTCCCAGCTGCTTTATTTGTGACAGCCTCAAACTGGAGACACCATGAACACCCACACGCAGCAGAACAGATAAATGAATTCTGACTTATTCGTACGACGGATACTCCTCAGAAATAACAAAGAACCGATCACTGGGATGACTCTGAGAACGCAGTGCTGAGTGAAAGGCCACGGCCACAGCCACGGCCAAGAGAGGCCATAGGACTCAGCAGGGCCAACCTCAGAACAGAGTTCATCTTGCCGGGGGCCGGGGACTTAAGTCAGAAAGGACAGAAAGGACAGACTTAAGTCAGAAAGGACCCTTCCACGTCCTGCATTTTGATCTGGATGAAATGCACACCAAGCTGTGCACTTAAGACCAGTGCCCTTCACAGTACGGACGTGATCCCCAGTCTAAATAATAATAATAACGAGGACAAGCAGGCCTAGGGCAGGACAGGGAGAGAAGAAAACAACGAGGGGAGAATCTGGGGACTCTTCCTTCAGACGTGGTCCTGGAACCTGACAGGAAGTTATCCACGTGTCAGTCAGGAAACGCTGAGCCAGCCCCACTGCCGCCGGAGCCCTAATGCAGGCAGGACCTGCCGAAGGGCAGAGCCGGGGAGAGCCCAGGACACAGAGAAGCCGTGAAATCTGGGATCACACCTGCTGCTCCTCCTACAGAAACAAGCATGTGGGGGTGGCAGGGAGGAGGTGTCACCTGTCCCATTCTCTCTCCAAACCACCACCCGTGACAGCCACCTGCCCCTAAGCGGGAGCTGACCTGCCACGTCCTCTCACATCACTGGACATGGGGCTCCGGGCAGAAGGGACTGGAGGGGAAACAAGGAGAGACCACCCTGCACTCCTGGACAGGGCAGCCGATCCAGGACACACGACAAGGCGCTTCTCTTTTGTGAAAATAACACAACAAACAGAATCCAGGTCCAACATCTGTCCATGTGTGCCACGTGCATCAATACCGGACATAAACCTCACAATGAAAAGTTTTAAAATTACCTGTCAGAAGTAAAGGATGAGTGACAGGTAAACTACCAGTTATTAAATTAGTAACGGCTGGGGGGGAGGGATGGATTAAATCACTGGAAGCAATGAGAATGACAAAAACCAATCGATCCTTTAAGACACACGTGAAAGTAAAAAAACAGAATCTATATCTTAAGAACTACCGAGGTGCGGTCCCTATAACAAGTCTTTCTTTGAAGGAGGTCTGTCACATGTACAAAACAGATTACGTGACACCGAGAGCGCAGGAGAACTCCCAGAACCCTGTGTAACTGGACTTACCCTCCGAGGGGCAGGAGTAATGAGCACAGCCCCCTCAGCACAGCCAGGAGGGCCTGCCCCGCACACCACTGGCTCTCACAGCCGGACCAGCTGGACACATCACCAGTGGTGCCCGGGGGCAGCAGGGGCTCCGGTTTCTGGAAGCTGCATCAGGGGTCTCTGGGCCGAAACGCCCCCCTCAAGACGAGAATTTTAACTGAATCGTGGGAGGGCTTTTGGAATTCTGCAATTTCTGGAGAACAGTCTCTAAGCTTTCACCAGATTTTCAAGGGGATTTAGAACCTAGAAGTGGCTCAGTACCCAGGGGGTACTGAGCACAGAGAAGCCACAAAATCTGGGATCACACCTGCTGCTCCTTCTACAGGGGACGGCAAACGCCACATGCCTATACAAGGAAAAGCAATATCGTGGTTTTTACTGGTACAACATACAAAGAAGAAACACACCTCCATCTCCTGGGTCTGTTTAAAGGCTATCATCAATATGGAAACAGCAAAGCTTTCATCTCTCGGGAGTGATTCTGCTCAAGTTGCCACCTACTGGTATTAGCTGTAAAATCCCATTACGATTGATAATGAGTAATACTTGTTTTTAACAAGGCAACTTATTATCTCTCTCTCTCTTTTTTTTTTTAACAGCAGGAAATTAAAAGGTACCGTCAGGAAAAGAAAAAAATATGAAAATAAGATACTGGGTTGGCCAAAAAGTTCATTAGGTCAGGGAATATACTGTTCAATAAAGTTCTTCATGAAAATGAAAAACGTGACTTTACTTAAAACCGAACAAACTTTCTGGCCAGCCTGATAAATGAAGGGAAATTTGTGATACAGATTTTATTTGCCTCATAATAAAATAAAACTAGTGCTGGACCTGAAGGTGGGAGGGTCAGTCTACTCATCACAGATGCTCTGAGAAAACAGCAGCCACAGAGCTGCTGCTGGAGGCCGACCTGGGGCAGGAGAGGCCCACCTGTCTCCAGGAGACCATCAGAGACGTGGGTAAACGAGGGGAGGCGGCCCGAGGACTGGGGCACTGGTCACTGCCAACGACGGGGAGGGGGGCCTTACCGAAGTCCGTGTGGCTGCTCATCCACCCAATGGCCTTGAGGGACACCAGTGCCAACAGTCCTGAGCCCACGAAGGACCCGACGCCAGAGAAGAAAAAGAACAAGCCCATGACGGCGCTCTGCATGGACTTGGGGGCGGCCGAGTATGCGAATTCCAGGCCTGGGGAAGAAAAGGAGGGCGTTTCGGGAGAGGAGCAGGGCGCCCGAGCCGCTGCCCGCGGACACCCGGGCTCTGGGGCGCGGCTCTGAGACAGGGCCCGGGCTGGCCGCTCACCTCCTGCTGTCACAGCCCCTAGAAACTCCGTGAGGTGGCCAGTCACCTCCCGCCTTCACACTTGAAGGCAGCATTTGACGTGTCAGCTCTTGGAATTTCTCGTTCCTCATGGAGAGAAAGAGTTTGAAGAAGCAAAACCTGCCTACATTCTTAACTAACGGGAGGTTGCAAACAACGTACTTACACTAAAATGAGGGAATCTACTCAGGAATTCTATGTGAAAGGCAAGGTATTTTAGAACAGTTTCAGCAGGTGCATCTATAAACCGAATCACCACTGTAATAAGCAGACATGCTCTAAAGGAAGGGCCACCCCGTGCGACTCATTCCCTCCACAAGTTCATCAGCCAGTCCGTGTGAGCTCTGTAGGAGGCACGAGAGGTGAAAAGTGCCGGCCTCCTAGCCCCACCGCTCTGGGCATCACTCATTTTCTCCTTCCCTCGCTCCCAGCAGCTGGGAGCAGGCCTGCACAGAATTTACTTGTCCACATGCCACCACGTGATCTCACCAATAGGGAAGAGAGGCCTGTGAGACCAGGTTTTAAAAATTAGCTTTGCTTCCTTATAAATCTGAACGAAGACACTGAGAGCCAGGCAGTGAGGGACCCCCGAGGCCCGGCCGTGGCGGCGGGACTGCAGGGCTTGGTTATTGGCACCTGCCGGGCAGCCCTCACGGGGGTCTTCCTTCTCTCCTCTCTCCTGTGGACCCTCTGCGGTACACGAGCTTCACGTTGACGTTCTGGGGACCCTTTCACACCAAGAAAGAGGAGCCTCAGCCACAGCACTGCTCTTCCCTCACCAGTTCACATTCTGCGCCACAACCGCCCACCAGCACCCGCCAAGCACTGTGCTGCTGCTGTCTTGACGGGGCCTAACAGAGAAGGAAACAGCAGGGGCTTTATCGTGCTGAGACAGGACTGGACGCGGACGCCCCGACGGGAAGGAAGCTCACCTGCGATGCTCGCAAATATTTCACTGACGCCAATCAGCACATACTGAGGGACCTGCCACCAGATTGGCAAATCTGCAGCAGAGTAGACGACACGTCCAATGGTCTGGTTAATGGTCTTCTCCTTCACAAGGTCCAGCCGTTTGCTTTCCAAAATCCCTACAATTCATACGTAGGTTATGAACATTTGTTCATTAACATTTGCAATTAAACTAAAAAACTAGATGCTTGGTACAAGATGTCTGTTGATGATTCTGAGAAATACATGAAAGGATAATGCCCAATGACACAGCTTCCCCCCCAGAACCCCCCAACCTCAGGAATCTCCCTACTTTCAGCTTCCGAGGTAGGTTACTAAAAAACAGAGGTCATATAACCCATACTGCATGGGGGCGCTCTGCAGTGCCTTATAAAACCAGTGTTCAACATGGTTAACGCAATCCTCAAATCTCTGGACTGCTCACCTAAACACCTTTTATTTCTTTTAAAAGGAGGAGCAGGAGAGAGCTAAACAGTCCTGCAATAAAAAGATTAATCGTGCTATTTACTTATCAGAAGGTAATGAATTTGGAGATGTTTTTCCCCTCAAGGGAACAGATTTAAGCTGATTCACTGATCGTCATCACTATTACAACTACCACTACTACTACTAATGCCAGTTTCCTTGTGCAGACAGGCTTAACCTTATCAGCAAAGTACAGTGGTCCCCCCTTATCTCTGGGGGATACGTTCTAAACCCCCAGGGGATGCCTGAAACCCAGGACAGTTCCACATCCTACATATACTATGTTTTTTCCTGCACACACATACCTCTGATAAAGTTTAATCTATACATCAAGCACAGTAAGAGATTGACAACAGTAACTAATAATAAAATAGAACAATTATAACAATATACTGTAATAAAAGTTACGTGAAGGTGGTCTTCCCCTCTCTCTAAATATCTCATTGTACTGCAGGTATTTTCAGACCACCGTTGACCATGGGGTCACTGAAACCACGGAAAGCAAAACCAGGGATAAGGGGGACGACTGTAACCCGGACTTTTTGAACCACCCTCTGCCCTCAGCAGCACCAAGACCTCACTGGATCATCGTCATCTGTCTCGCGGGGCAGAAAAACCTGGGAAATAAGCAAGGTCAGAAACAGCTGCTCTCGGCAAAACAAAAGACAAGGAGATCAAGATGAAGCTTAAAACAACAACGTGTAGGACCAAGTTCTTACGGTAAAGATGTCGCTAGGTTATGTTTTTAAAGGGTTCTAATTGCAAATGAAATAATGGGCCATAATATCTAATGTATATGTAAAAACATATGGATTTAAAACCGTATGACGAAGGACAGGAGTCTGGGTAGAGGACAACGGAATATATTCAAAATATTCCTTTCAAAACCTGAGCATGAGAAAGAACCGGGGTATGACTGACTGGATGAAAGACAAGCTCTGTAATCTGCAGCCCACAACACATCTCAAATGAAATGTGCCGAGGGAAAGA
>NW_006782851.1:1636906-1646768 GCF_000442215.2 Lipotes vexillifer
AAGAGAGACCTCCCAGAGGTGAGTCGACCTTCATAGCCGTCCTGCGACTGAGAAACACAGAGCGGGCCCAGGCGCGCAGAGCGGTCACTGCAGAGCGCTTGCTGCTCTGGAAAGAGGAGCGTGCGGCTCGGCCCAGCGGTTATCAGGATGCTGGTGGTGGCATTAAGGGCCCTGTCCACAGCAACAGCTCTGCTCCCTGGCAGGGCAGCAGGCAGCACCAAGGGGGCCGTGGCGTCAGCCTGGCTGGAGCGCCTTCAACGCACAGGATAAAACACTGTGGGCTTCCTCTGCATGGGCCAAGCTCCAGCCAGCCCGGGGCCACTGCGCTGTGCTGGCTACTGACCCTCTAGCTGGAAGGGCTCCGTCCAATCCACGAGCAGAGGGGGAAGCACCCACTCAGCCTGTTTTAAGGGAATAAATATTGAAGCTGGAGAAGACTCTTGTCCTCCACAGGAAAGGCAAGAGAGGCTTAAGACAGTGCGTGTGCGTCTGTGTGTGTGCACGTGTGTGCGCGCGCGCGTCTGTGTGTGTGCGCGTGCGCGCATGTGCGTATGTGTGCGCGCGTCTGTGTGTGCGCCTGTGTGTGTGTGCGCGCGCACACACAGGCGCGTGACAGGGCAGTACTGGTGGCGACGATACACGGATTTAGTACTCTGCAAGGCCTGGCAGAGAACGGAAGTAAACTGTCAGACGGGATCTGTTCTGCGCTCTTATTAGTTAGGAAAGCACGACTCTGTGAGGACTGGGGGTGCACAGGTAACGGAAACGAAGGGGTGCTGGCAAGGGGGACACACATAACGAGGGTCGAGCCCCAAGAGACAAGAACGTGAGAAATCACTTTAGCTCCTCTCTGGTGGGACGGCTGGCCGGACAGAGCAGAGAACAGAGGCCAAGGGAGAGGGCGAGCCCTCCAGACAACGCAGGAGCTGCGCAGCCGGCAGAGCTCCTGAGGGACGGGCCCAGGAGCACGGGCACAGACCAACGTAAGGGCAGATGCTGGGAGAGCCGCCACAGCCATCGACGGGCCAAACTCTTCAGTTAAACACACGGACTCACATCACGTCAAAACGAAAGAAAACCCAACGCTGCGGGCGAGGCAAGAACTAAAGCGTAAAGCGGCAAAGGTCTGAGTGAGGGAGAGGCCGAGCAGAGTCACCGAGAAGGGAGGCGTGCCAACCGCAGCACACGGGCATCAAGAGAACAAGCTGAAGGTCAGGCGCACAGCCCTGCGCCCGCGGCGAGCCCGGGAGAAGCAAGCCGGAGCCAGCAGCTGGGCAGAGACAGGGGCGCCGGTCTCAGCGACCGTCGGGGTGTGAGCTGGGCTTCCACCGGGCCTGAGGGTCCCCGTGTGCGCCTCCCGCCACAGCGCTACTGCCCGAGGATGGCGCGTGCCCTCCCCAGGGACGACACAAGCCACAGACCTTCGTGAGTGAAACGCCGTCGTCTGCTTGGAATGCAGCGAGGCTCCGAGACCCAGGAACCCTCTCGGTCCTCACCAGAGCGAGCAGATGGAAAGATGAGGCTTTACCGGGCAACTGGCTGCATCGCAGGCCCAAGGGCAGACCCAGGTCCCGAACTTTATGGACACTTAACACCTGTGCCCTCGTGGGGCTCCGTTCTAATGGGTCCCGCCCAGACCACGGCATCCCTGGACACGGGCCATTGCCGTGATCCCAGGCCCCTGGCAGTGCTGGACTTCAGGGCTCCTGCTACAAGGGATCCGACCCACTCAGCTGACGGTAGGACAACCTGCGAGCCATCCTATGCGGCACCCCACGAACATTTTTAGAAGTAACACTGGCCAAAACGGAAGCCTTGAAGTCCACGGTACAGAATTATAAAGCCAGGATCTTTCCCAACTCCTCAATTAAAGCCTTTTCATTAACAAATGGATAAACAAAAGCATCAATATTATGAAATGAGAAAACTTCTGTAAAATTACTCTTGAATCAAAAAGAAAATAAAAACCATAGTTTCAATATTCGTAGGGAGAAAAAACACACTACCACAAATCAAAGCGCAAGAGACCTTGGTAAAGCAACAGTAACAGGCCAATTCATGCCATTACGTGGTTTTTACTGTTAAGCAAGAAAGAACAAATAGACGTGAAGAATTGATAACTCAAGAAATGAGAAAAAAAACCCCACAAAACAAACCAAAGGTAATAGAAATTAATATCTTAAATTCTCTACTTAGAAAACATAAAAACAATCAAATGATAAATTCAAGACAGACGTCTAAGGAAAAATTATAAAATACAGTCTTGGCAAGCCTAATAAAAAAAGAGCACATAAAAAAGGGAAACTAGAAACGAGGAAGGAAACACATCAGATTTATTTAAAACACTTTTAATCTCCACTCTAACAATTTTTCTAAAACTCAATAAATGATTTACTCGGGACATTAAAAAAATAAAAAGCTTAAGTGATTCAAGAAAAAACAAGATCTGTACAAAAGTGAGAAAAAGGTGCAAAAGTTATATTTCCTTTCAGAGAGGATGTACTCATATGATTTTCTAGGCAAAGACTTGGAACTTCCTGGGAGCAGACAGATAATTCTCATCCTGTTAAAATACTCCCTGCCTTCAGAAATAGGGAGTTTGGACTTCCCTGGTGGCACAGTGGTTAAGAATCCACCTGCCAATAGAGGGGACACAGGTTTGAGCCCTGGTCCGGGAAGATCCCACATGCCACGGAACAACTAAGCCCGTGCACCACAACTACTGAGCCTGCGCTGTAGAGCCCGTGAGCCACAACTACTGAGCCCACGTGCCACAACTACTGAGCCTGTGCTCTAGAGCCCGTGAGCCACAACTACTGAAGCCCATGCACCTAGAGCCCACGATCCACACCTAGAGCCCACGAGCCACAACTACTGAGCCCAAGTGCCACAACTACTGAAGCCCGTGCGCCTAGAGTCCGTGCTCCACTACAAGAGAAGCCACCGCAATGAGAAGCCCACGCACCGCAATGAAGAATAGCCCCCACTCGTCGCCACTACAGAAAGCCCACGCGCAGCAACAAAGACCCAGCACAGCCAAAAATAAATAAATTTATTTTTTAAAAAAAGAAAACAAATAGGGAGTTTACCAACACCTTTTATGAAGCTGTATAACCCTGACACCAAACCAGACTGATGTTGGTTAGAAAGAGACGCACAGTCGCTCAATAAAAGCAGATTATTAAGCAGACTGGAATTAGCAGATTCCAATCAGACCTTTTAACAAACAGGGTGTACTTTAGAAATTCAGGAACAGTTAATACCAGATGTTAAAATAAATAAAAACCATGAGCAGCCAAAGGCAGGGAGGTGGTGGAGTAAGGAGCGCATGCGATCCTCCTGAAAACCAAACTAAGATATTTGAGAGAAACTCAACATTCACTTCTGCCCAAAAATACAAACTGGAAATAAAGCTTAGATATGTAACATCGTCAGGAATACACATGCAAACTCAGAGGTGAGAGTGAACTTTCTACAGTGAGGGGCTGAAGGTGCGCTCGTAGAAGTCAGGGATAAAGGGGGGCATCCGTCACCACCAGCAGCCTTGGAGAAAGCCGGGCCACCCTGCCAAACACGGAGAGACACAGGCAGGCGTAGCAGGAAGGCAGGAAAACGGGACTCCCCGGCGGTCCAGGGGTTAGAACTCAGCGCTCTCACTGCCCAGGCCTGGGTTCAGTCCCTGGTCGGGGAACTAAGGTCCCACAAGCCGCGCAGTGTGGCCCGAATAAACAATAAATACCTTCTTTTTATAAAGAAGGCAGGAAAAGAAACTATGTTAATTTCAAGACGAGCGACCATCTGAAAATAATTCACTGAAACTCAGAATTTTAAAAAATCTCCTAGGTGAGAAACCAAAATACATAAAAGCAGTTAGGAATAAACCTAACATACACTGTATAGGACCTAAATGAAGCATGTAAGACTTCACAAGATGTCGAAAACAAAATCAAAGGGAAAGTGAAAAAAATATTCGTAAAATGAGATGAAATTCTGAGTGGTGACAATCTACACTCTATTACAAGAAAAACCCACTAGAAAACTGGTCACAACACATGAACTGTACACAGAATAGAATGTCTGACACGTTTTGGGAAAAAGTCTTAAGATCACTCATAGTACACATTAAAGATATAGAACGCTGTAACCCTTCAGATAAGAGAAGATTAACAGAACACAATAATCAGTGCAACAAGGGCACAGTGAGATCAGACTCGCATCGGCACGCTGCTCTGGCCCTTTCACACGAGATGAGCACACATGTGCGGACGTGTCAGGCTGTGCACACAGCACTGCTTCAAGTAGGACAGACTGGAGTCAACCCTCACGTTTAATAAGAGGACTGGTTTTAAAAACTGATAGTACGGCCCAAAATAGAATATTATGTCGTTGTCAAAAACCATAATTTAAATTTGTAATTGACTTGGAAAAATGGTATGTATTATATATAGTATACAAAAAGAGATTATAAACTGTGAATGGTTTGTTCCATTTCTGTTGTTTAAAAAATAACAATTTAGCTGTAATAAAATATTCTAGGAAGATATGAACACAGGTGTAGGTGTCATCACTGGATGGTGGGTTTAGGGGTGAATTTAGGTCTCCTCACACTTCTATCTATGTATTTTTAACGACCGTGGATTGACTCTGTGATAACAGTTTTTTAAAAAGTGCTGTAGACCAGTGGCTCTGAACTCCTTCCTAATGAAAGCTATGACCCAGAAAAAGGCACTCAGGTGATTCTGTCTCCATTCCAGGATGCTCTCCATGCCCTGAAGCCCGGGCACAGACGCCTGCCTAAAAACCGCTGTGGTAACAGGGCATCCACGGCACAGCCTAGTGGAAGAGCAGACCGTGAGGCACATGGATGGGTACCATCAGCCTGGGATGACGGAAGACAACTCTGTCATGTACACACATCAAACAAGGATGCAGTGATTACACTTCCAGGGATTCGAGAAGTAAAGCAATTTCACTGCAGTGATTACCGTACAGTGAAAACCAGAATCCTCAACACCCAACAACAAAGGGTTGCACGTGAATGTTTGACACGAAGGATATTTTAGGTTTTTTTTTTTTTAAAGGTAAGGAAGTACAAACGCACACACACACCACATCATACATAATCTTTCCCATATGCACTTGCAGAACGGTGGCAGAGGATGTCCCTGGAAGCCCCTGGTGGGATTCTGAGCGCTTAAACCTGTGTGTGTGAGAGAGAGAGAGAGAGAGAAGGAAACGGAGGAGGAGGGGGGAAATGAGGGGAGATGGCTCATCTGTATTTGGGGGATTTTTCTACCCCCCCCAATAGTAACAAGCATAGCTTTTATTACATTTTTATGGTTTACTTACACTTAGTATTCCTTAACCACGCTCAAATCTGCTTACACATCAGTATCTCATTTTCGCAAAAACACAGAAGGTGTGTGTGTATGTATGCAGAGACACGCAAACTGGATTAGACAGATACACACCATCCCAGGAATGAGCATCTCTGGGGAAATTACAGTTGATTTTTATTTTCTCCTTTATGTTTCTAAGGTTCCCTTTTCTCCAGTGAGCATCTATGATGTTAGTAAATTAAGAACACACGCAATTTTTAAGGGGCAAGGAAGTCTGACAAATTAACACACTTCTTTTTTTCTCAAGCAGACTAGAAGAAACCCCTTAGACATGCCTGATTCTCATCTAAGAAAATTTAAAGAAAGAATTATTACCGGCAGGGATGGTACTAAATGGAAGATCCTGATTTATCATGGTTGAATGTAATAAGCTAAAAGGCAAAATAGTCTCTTTTCTATTAAAACTTTGGTTTGCTGTAATGATTTCAGGTCTGTATTCAAAGGTCATTAATGTTCCAATTAAATAATATTCACTGGAGCTGGAAATGAAACGGCATGAAACACCAGTTACTGCTTACATTAAATTTAATAAATTGTGCTTAAGTCCAGTTGCCAGGTATTTAAACTCTTTAAACCAGTGACCATTAAGCTCCTTCCCAACATCCAGCCACTCAGCAAAGAGAGCCTCTTTAGGAAACCAGCCTCAGCGGTGTTTTCCACGTGTAAGTGATCAATTCAGATGCTGAAGTTCAGAGCGTTCGTGGTCACACAGTGCAGAGCACCTGCCTCTCTGCAGGCGCCCGTGGCCACCTGATGACAGCCCGACTTGCTGAGCAGGAAGTGAACTGCCGGCACGGCCTGCACTTTTAAGACAGCACTGCCTGCCCCGCAGGACAACAGTCACCCGTCTGCTGTCGTTTCCCAAGTAAACAGGCAAAGAAGCCACCGGGAAGCCCCCGGGGTTCTCAGGGCAGCCCGGAGAAGCTATTCAGCCATAAATGAAACTGGGAGACAAGACGGTATTAGAGGAACCAAAGCCGGAGTCTGCTAGAAAATGCCTGGGGAACCAGCAGCCTCCCCTTTCCCACAGGGAGAGGACAAGGCCTCCTTTCCAAGGGGTGTGACTGGCTGGTCGGGGCACAGAGAGGGGGCTCCCCAGCCCAGGAAGAAGCCGGGCCCACGGCAGGCACTCAGGGCACCACCCCAGCACAGTGGCTCTGCCCATCACCGATTCTGCGGCACGAGACCTGCAATCAGAGCCCCGCCGTAATCCAGCTCTCGTCTGCTCTGGCTTACCTCCCCATGTGCACAGGACTGGAAGAGAAACGAATCACACAGAAAGCACACAGCAGAAACTTCATTCAGACACGCCCTCCCTTTAATTACCTATTTGATTAAGAAAGAACATAACTGTCTCCTAAGATCTCCCAGTGTCTGGAATATAGAATTCTTAAGCCTAGGGACTCATTTCTTTAAATCTATTGAGTACTAAATCAACAGACAGTACTTTAGTACCGTGTTCACCCTGGTGAGAGCGGATGGAGGCTGCTGTGAAGCACTGACGGAGAACATTAAATTCCATCTCAGCAGCGCTTAACATTGTATTCCTCATAACAGAGATGATATATAGGTGATTCAGGAATATCAGCTTTTCTTGTCTTGTTATTTAACTTAGCTATTTCACGGTTCAATCATTTTCAAGTATTAATGAAGGAAGAGCTCCAAAGCAAGGTGAGAAAGTCAGCAACACCTCAGTTTTATCAGCACACGATATTTCAGCTTATACTTTAGAATCTAAGAATTATGCAAACAGAATGGAGCCCCCAAAAGGTGTTGGAACACTCAGGCATTAGTTCTTAACCTCTTTCTTTTTTTCTGGGGGATGGAGGCTGGTTACAAACCTGTATTTGATTTCAAAACAAAACAAAACAAAACAAAAAAACCTTTCTCTCCAGGAAGATGCACGTAAAATTTTACATAAAAGTGCCAAGGGTTCAGGGTATATGAAGCTGATTAATGGACCTGACATTAATGGACACAGCTCTGAGGATTATTTAACACCTTTAATTTATGAAACTTCATCTACACAGCAATTAACAGTTGTCTAAAATCTAAATCACTAGGAGACAACAAGCCTCCTTTGATTCAACTCAAAAGTCACTTTCCAGAGCATTTCACTGGTTATAGTTCTAAAAAAACAAAACAAAACAAAACAAACTCCAGACAAATCCTTAGGAAAAAAATCTTAAGCTTCATAAATGAAAAACTAGACAATGAACACCACTCAGGGTTAGAATAACCCGTATATGTCCTCTTTTGAAGTACACACACTTCCTGAGTGCCATGCGGCATGTGGCCACATTCTGCATCACCCACAACCGGAACCAGAAACAGCTTCTCACCTGCTGCGAAGGCCGAGCACATCACAAAGAACATGCCCACCGCGATCCTTTTCAAGGACGATGGGAGCAGCCCGTTTCTTTTCAAGATGGGATCCACCAGTTTATCTTTCAAGGGAATTAACAGGAGGATGAGCACAGCATCGAACATGGTTAGCCAGGCTGCCGGAAACTGGAAGCGGGAAACACAGAAGACACCTGCTTATTTTTCTGCAGTGTCAGCAGTCACTTGTCTGACAACTAACTTCTAAATGGGAAAAGCTTATTTCAAGAATAGTTCATCAGGGCTTCCCTGGTGGCGCAGTGGTTGAGAGTCCATCTGCCGATGCAGGGGACACGGGTTCATGCCCCGGTCCGGGAAGACCCCACATGCCGCGGAGCGGCTGGGCCTGTGAGCCATGGCCACTGAGCCTGCGCGTCCGGAGACTGTGCTCCGCAACAGGAGAGGCCCCAACAGTGAGAGGCCCGCGTACCGCAAAAAAAAAAAAGAAAAAAAAGAATAGTTCATTTGTACAAAGTATAACCTCCAAGGAAAATAGTCTGTCTCAAGACACTGGTACTGAGAAAAGGCTTCCATTTCTAAAGGGATTTGCGTTTGTTTTTCTGTGATTTCTCGGGGGAAAGAAGAATCAGGTGAAATATTAACGTCAGGAGTCAACTTAATCTAGCAAAGGACATAACCAATGGGAAACAGTCTCAGAAATAAGTAAACATTCCATTTCAACATTCCATTCAAATTCCATTTCAACATTCAAGGAATGCTTTTAGTTCAAGCTAACTGCTGTCATTACAAAGTATCTACCATTGGTAGAAGGAATCCATTTGTCACGTAAACCCCCAAAGACAATTTTCAGATCATTTCGACTGTTCTCACCGTATGAGGATTGGTTGTAATACTGGAAATTTCTGGAATCTTCAAATGAAGACTTTGTAAAACATACGTCGTCTGCATCTGGGTGTAGAAAGCATCTGTCATTACATGAGCACGGCTGTCACTCACTCGCAGCGTGCGCCCTCCCCCAGACTACACCACGCTGAGACTTGCAACGCTCAGGTTTGAAAACACGGGTCAATTACTTGGTCACCATAAAAGTTGTCTGGAGATGAACTTTGAAAAAGAAGTAACCATTACCCCAATGAGAAACCATATTAAAAGGTGGGGTCTGGAAAAACAGAAGCATCCCCATTCTTAGCTTCGTTTTAAGGGTTTCAAAACATTTCAATCAGCAAAAATGAGTCCGTAACTAAAAACAAGATTCCAAGATCCTGAAGACTCGTGACAAAGCAAGCCAGGAACACTGCGCACTTCAGTGATGGCCAAAACGAGTGCCGGGGTAGCGTTCACGGGGAGGTAGAGGAAATTAAACCTGAATGTCACCACTCACTTGAAAATACACTGTCCAGTAAGGTATCAAAGCCAAGAAAACGGGGACAATCTTGACAAGAGCTTTCACATCTTCCACTTTATCTTCCGGGAATGGCCCTCCATGAGACATCTTACATGAATCAAACAGACTGTGTTTAGAAGATTGCTGAAGGACTCCAATGCCTTCACTTTGGGAAATAAAATGAAGGAATTAGTTTTCTTCCACCCCCAGAAATCAATTATTTGGTAACAAATTAAGTTTGGAGGTAGGAAACCAGCTTGCTGTGCTGAATTTGCTTCAACTCCACTCTGCTACCTACTAATCGTCCCCACCCAGTACAGCTACCTAGATTATTCCTCAATACTGGGACACAGCTGGCAGAAGGACCTCCTAGCCAGAGTGAGACTGTGGCCACCATCCTTTTCTTGAGACTAGGAGATATGGTAGGATCGCCCCTCACCGTCTGAAAGGTGGCTGACCTCACCCCCAGCGTTGTCACCCTGGCCACCAGCCCCACTGTGCTGAGGAAGGCCCGCAGTTTCATCCGAAGCTGATGACAACTGCGTCGGCTGCATCACTGGGTGAGCATCTGAAAAACTTACTGTGCTGGACTGTTTGGACTTTAAATTAGGTCATTTATCAAACGTCAAGACTTGACGACCACACCGACTTTGTTACAAACCCGAGCTGCTTTACTATTACACCAGTGTGACTGGGAGGGAGGCTCTCAGGGAAGCCACCAGCTCTTCAGTGAAGG
>NW_006782851.1:1646900-1647952 GCF_000442215.2 Lipotes vexillifer
AGAGCGGAGAGGGGAAGGGGCGATGCTTCTGATGATGATGATAACTTGACGATGTGACCTTACACAAAAGCATCCTCATCAGTTAGTTACCGTTAACTGGGCTCTCATTAGCTCACTGAGGCCTCACACTGATCCTATGAGAGGAGTCCTTTCCCACTGCACGAGAAGGAAAAGAAGGCTTTACAAGGTCATAAACCTGCCCAAGGTCATACAGCCCTAACCTGTGCGTAAGGAGAGCACAGCTGGAGAATTCTCTAGACCATCAACTTTTCTGCAAGCTGGTCCTTTTCTAATTGTGCCAAGGAAGACTTCAAAAACCAACCTAAAGGGAAAACAGATTCCTAAGTCCAAATTGACTTCACCACGCCACGTGTGCATTAAAACCCAAGTGTCCACAAAGCAATGGTGTTCTCCCACAGAACTGTCTACCAGGTACCACCCACACAGACACACTGAAAATTTAACGGTATATTTTGCTAATGGCATTCAATCTGTAGCCTAAACATCTAGGATCTGAAACCCTGCTTCTGCCTAATTAAAATGAGGCCCCGGTAAAGCACTACTGCTTGCTCTTGAGGCAATGAGGCTTCAACTGTTAAAAATTCTTTAGTGTGGTCCCACCAGCTGCAGTTCTGAATTATGAGTCTGAATGCCACACTGACCCACTAGAATTCCAGGGCACTGGGATGGTTAGCTGTGCCGGAATTCCACATGGGGACAGCTGAAGCAACTAGAGACGTTTAGCCTGGAGCGAAGGGGCAGGGCCATAGAGCTGCTTTGGTACAGCTTCAAATCTACCACGTGGAAGGAACATCAAACAGCTGTTATGGCTCCAAGGACATAAATTAGACACACGCAGACAAGCCACGAGGGGGCAGACAGATGCGGGGTCGGCCTGCAGAAGGTTCCTGCAGGACGTCAACCTGGGGCTCAGGGACTGAGCGCCCATCTCAACACCTGCCTTGATCAAAATATTCCAAGAGGGGCTTCCCTGGTGGCGCAGTGGTTGAGAGTCCGCCTGCCGATGCAGGGGACACGGGTTCGTGCCCCGG
>NW_006782851.1:1648134-1656556 GCF_000442215.2 Lipotes vexillifer
AAAAAAAAAAAAAAAAATATTCCGAGAGGCTCAACTCCAAAGGGTCCTGGGGACTTTCCTGGGGGGAGGGACATACTCTGTATCCTGACTGCACTCTGGTTACATGATGGAATCTGTCACAATTCCCAGAACTGTATAGGTAAAAGGGACGTATTTTACTACACGTTGTTGTTACATCAAAAAGTAACAACAAAAAAATTCTGAAGTCTCTTTTTGAGCTAAGTTCTGGACTTTTCTTCATTAATCTGCATCTAGGGTGACTGACCTTCCACCACAGTTTGCCCAGGACTCCCCGGGCCCCGGGACTCTGGGCTTTTAAGACCTCAGGTTGTGGGCATACGGTGCTAAAACCGGGAAGTCCCCTGCAAAGGGGATGATGGAGTTACCCTACCTGCATCTCAGTTCTGCTCTCCTGCCCTTCTCAAAGAGCGGCTGCAGTGACCCCTGGGGGACGGGCCACACACACCCGCGCAGCAGCTTCCTGCTTAACGAGCACAGACAGGCAGCAACCAAGTAAGCGACTGCTTGCTTTCTCACTCAAAGGAATGCATCAAGTAGTACACTGTCTCTTCGATGCCCTCGGCAAGGTTCTCTCTTTTATCACCTTTACACGACTACATAGTGGGGAGCCTCCATCTTACATCAGCAGTGAGAGGAAGGTCAACGTGCAAGTTAGAGATGAAAAGCATGAGCCCAGGGGGGAGGCCGCTGGTCTGTCTTTAAGACGGAGACAGAAGTACCTCACACCCGCCTCCTGGAGCTGGCGTGAGACATTTCAACCTCAGCCCCGGGTCCCCCTCCACGGTGAGCACAGGACAGACACAAGCCAGCACTTTATTTATGACGGTTGCCAAGTCACATGGAAAACCGAAACTGATGAGAATAAAGTGCTCACCCACTAGGACTGCGTTCCCTGATTCGCTTCTGGGGGCAGCACGAACATGCCAGGATCCTGAACACGTCAGTGAAGGCACTGCCATCGGGCGGCTTGGTGATGAAGACGGTCTGGCCGCAGAGGAAGGCCGCAAAAGCCACTCCGATGCAGACAGCAGGGACGGTGTAGCCGGTGACAAAGCTCACGTTCTGCTGAACGTAGGCAATGCCCCCCAGAGAAACGATTGCTCCCAGATTAATGCTCCAATAAAACCAATTAAAAAATCTTCTCGTGGCTTCTGGACCGCGATCTTTAACCTAAAATAACCGGGAGGAAAGAGACTTAAAAACGCGTGATCATCCTCAAGGATGAAAAACATATACGATGTTTTCATATATTACTATATCTTCATATCAATTACTGTTGTCACCACAGCCTTTAAGAAAGGCAGCACATGGGAATTCCCTGGCGGTCCAGTGGTTAGAACTCTGCACTTTCGCTGCCCAGGCCCAGGTTCGATCCCTGGTCGGGGAACTAAGATCCCACAAGACGCAGCCAAAAAACCCAGAAATGTAGCCAATCAATCAAACTGGTGTTTACGGATACAACTGAGGGTCCCCTGACAAAAAAAATGTATCTTATGCTTTTAATTACTACAGATTCTGGGTCGTGTTTCTCTTAACTATACTTAGATCCAACAAATCCTAGAGAGTTTCTCCAAGTATCTCCCGTGGACCTCCTGCTTTGGAAACGCCTGGCACGCTCCTTAAAAATACAGATTCACAGGACCCACGTTCCAGGACTACCCACTCACCATCTCTGGGGTTGGGGCCCAGGAATCTGCATTTTAAACAACTTTCCAGAGGACTTCTACTCACAGCCATATAGCGCCACGCCTTGATAAATCTGGAACAAGGGGAAAATTACAGACAAACTAAAACCACATGCTATTTTTAGACCAGGAAGCCTCTCAATGGAATCAGGAGAAGTTCTGATAAGGACAGAGATCCCTGGAAGGAGCAAAAATCACTGATTTCCTGAACGCAGACAAACACAAGCACCAGGTAACACAAGCAAGTTCTAGGTGTGCACTCTCCACAAGACCTGCCCAGCCGGAGCCCATCCTGGTGGGGACAGTCCGTGTGGGGTGGGCACCCCGTGACATCTCTCCGAGGATGGCTTCTCACATCTGCGTGGACACCACGAGAATGTGCTCTGCGCCAGCCAGAGTCATTCCTAGCCAGTTTCACCTCATAAAATGTTTAAACAAACTTTATTAGCTAAAGGCTGACACTGGATCGTGTACAAAGACCGTCAGGTGTTGCTGTCTTGGGAACCTCTTTGTCTCATCCTTAAGTTACAGGTTATGAAAAGGCTGGACAATTCCTGGTCCAGTAACAGATCTGAATTCTGATCCACACAGCAATCTCCTTTTCTAAGTAAGAGAGGAGGTTTTCAATGGGGGCCTAAACAACCAGTTGTGACGCACAGAAACTACCTTTTTAGCAGTCATATTATACAATATGACACTTTAACCTCTACTTTTTAAGATCAAAGTACAGGTGTAAATATATAGTCAAAATCATTTGTCCCTCCAAAAGAATTTAATCCAAAATGATTAAACATGGATATTGTGATAAAAAATAATATGTCTGAAGTAATTATCTGGTAACCCCCGTCTCAAACTGAAAATCTGAGTTTTAAATAAACAGCAGCAGGAGGAGGAGCTTAAACTTGGCCCCCGCATGTCAGAAGGGAGCAGAGGTCCTGGACGAAACGCTGGCATGATCACTGAATAAATGATCTGCATGGAGGATGCCTTACATTTCTAAGACAGCTCTCCATGAGAACACAATGCGTTTTTGTTTCTTTTTTTATCGTTTTTGGCTGCGCCATGCCGTTTACAGGATCTTACGACGAGGGATCGAACCCGGGCCCCCGGGCAGTGGAAGCACGGAGTCCTAACCACTGGAGCGCCAGGGAAGTCCCCACAGTGTGTTTAAATGTCACAAAAATGGACTCAAATATTCATGCTATCCTGGAAACAGACCACAGGGAAGAAAAAACTGTAAGCAGACACGGTTACAGAGAAAATTTAACTAAAGATATAAAAACAAGTAATTAGGGTCGGGGGCAAGCTTAAAAGGGGGCCAGTAAACAATATCTAAAGTTAATGCAGGGGCTTCCCTGGTGGCACAGTGGTTGAGAATCCGCCTGCTGATGCAGGAGACACGGGTTCGAGCTCTGGTCCGGGAAGATCCCACATGCCACGGAGCAACTAAGCCTGTGTGCCACAAATTACTGAGCCTGTGCTCTAGAGCCCATGAGCCACAACTACTGAGGCCGTGCTCTAGAGCCCGCGAGCCACAACTACTGATGCCCATGCGCCTAGAGCCTGCGAGCCACAACTACTGAGCCCATGCGCCTAGAGCCTGCGAGCCACAACTACTGAGCCCACGTGCCACAACTACTAAGCCTGTGCTCTAGAGCCTGCGAGCCACAAGTACTGAGCCCGCATGTCACAACTACTGAAGCCCGTGAGCCTGGAGCCCGTGCTCCACAGCGGGAGTGGCCACCGCAGTGAGAGGACCGCGCACTGCAACGAAGAGTAGCCCCCGCTCGCCGCAGCTAGAGAAAGCCCGTGCGCGGCAACGAAGACCCAACACAGCCAAAACTAAATAAATAATTTTTTTTAAAATTAAAAAAAAAAAGCAGACAATATACGTTTTAACTGAACTATATCTCAGCCCTTCCCAGTATCTACAGTGGCACAGCACACATCCTAGTAAACTTGGCAGTCGACTTATTTGAACTTCCAAGTGTAATTCACTAAAATTACTTCAGGAACCTAAGCCTATTACTAGACCCTAAATAACCACATAGCAGTAATTTTCTTACAGGAGCCTGCTGGCTCCTATAAACCGCAAGTCACATGCCTCCATGCCCTGGACTGACACCCGCACTTCATGTGGGTCACATTACGTCACCATCTGTACACCTGCCTCCAGCTCTATGCGACCAAGGGTAAACAGGACCATCATATGACCGGTCAAAAGACACTGCTGCGGTCAACTCAGAGAAGTGCAGCTAAAGGAACAGGATCCTGGGGAGTGAGTCAGACAGTTGGCTGATTTGGAAAAATTCCTTTAAACACCTAACAGCGCAACTTTTTTTTTCCCCTCTAGAAAAAATGTATCTTTGCTCTCTTTGTCTGTAAAAAAGAGTTCTTTCAGTTCACTCGTTCAACTACAGGAGCCATCCATTTAGAATGACTGTGACCTTTGAGGAAGGTTAATCACTCCGGGGAAAAGATGGGGCTGACATGATTTACATCAGTATCACCCCCGGACTCTGGTGTGCATCTTCCTTCAAAAGTCAGCTAAGGCCTCCTTCTCAGGGCTGCACAGCATGACCCCATTCATCTCTCACTCAGAGGGCCTCCTAGAGGCCCTGTATCGCAGACAAAGGCGTCAGTGATAGAGAAGCATAAAGGTACCTTCAAGGTATTACTCAGCCATAAAAAAGAATGAAGTGCCATTTGCAGCAACATGGATGGACCTAGAGGTGATCATACTAAGTGAATAAGTCAGACAGAGAAAGACAGATACCATGTGATATCACTTATATGTGGAATCTAAAATATGGCACAACTGAACTTATTTCCAAAACAGACTCACAGACATAGAAAACAATCTTATGGTTACCAAAGGGGAGAGCTGGGGGAGGGATAAATTGGGAACTTGGGATTAATAGGTAACACACTACTATATATAAAATAACCAACAAGGTCCTACTGTGTAGCACAGGGAACTATATTCAATATCTTGTATAACCTATAAAGAAAGAGAATCTGAAAAAGAACGTATATAAATGTATAACTGGGTCACTTTGCTGTACACATGAAACTAACACGACACTGTAAATCAACTACACTTCAATTAAAGAAAAGATATCATCCTGGGAGTTCCCTGGTAGCTTAGTGGTTAGGATTCCCTGGTGGCCTCGTGGTTAGGATTCGGTGCTTTCACTGTCGTGGCCCGGGTTCAATCCCTGGTCTGGGAACTGAGATCCCGCAAGCCGCGGCACCTCTGGGGGATGCCTCTCAAATCCCCTTCAAAGACCAGCCGGCACCTGGCACAGAGCAAGCACCTTGGCTGAAGGGTACTAATATTTTCCTTTTACGTGTCTTTTTCACTGAGATACAATTCTCATAATAAAAAATTCACCCTGTTGAAATGTACCACTCAGTGGTTTTCGGTCTATTCACAGATGTGCAACCATCACCTCTATCCAATTCCACATTTCCTGTCACACCAAAAAGAAACTTCCTCTTATGGTAGCTTCCCTTTCCCCTCTCCTGACTCCTGGCAACCACTAACCCCCTCGTCTTTATGGATCTGTCTATTCTGGACACTTCGCATAAGTGGAGCATATAACATGCCGTGTTTTGTGCCTGGCACCTGTCAGTGGCACATGATGTTTTCAAGGTTCATCCACGTTGGAGAAGGTACATCAACCCTTTCTGCTGCTGAAGGATATTTCACTGTATGGAGACAGCACACGTGCTTTATCCACCCATCAGTTGATGGATATCCCCTTAACATTTTAGTAAAAAAAATTTTTAACGTACAGAAAAGTTGAAAGAATAGTAAAGCATACACTTCTACAGCCTTCATTTACAGCCTCAGCTCTTTTTCTGTATATACATGAAACACTCTTTTGGCTGAACCATTTAAAAATAAGTTACAGCACCATTATTTCACCCCAAAGATTTCATCATGAATCTCCTAAAAACAAGGCCATCCTTCTACATAACACAAACCATTACCACACCTAAGAAAATTGACACCAATGCAACTTTATCTAATACGTGGTCTATAATCAAGTTATCACGATCGTTCCAGTAAATGGCTTTTAGAAAAGCTGGGCTCCAATCACGAAGCACATGCTGTGTTTGGCTGTCAAGTCTCTCTGACAGCCTTCAACATAGAGCGGCTCTCCTTTTTCCATGGCAGTGTCACGTTAGAGAAGATGAGGTCAGTTCTCTTGCAGAAGAGCACGTTTCTTTTTAAGGTCCACATCTAATTACACATCAGAAGAGCGCAAATTCTGTCGTGCCTTCTAGAGAACCTCTACAGAACCACTCATTCTTTTCAGGAATATTAATCCCTCGTCTATTATCTACTGGAGAGCAGGAATTTTTAAGTCAGACTTTCTGGGTTTAAACCCAGCTCCTCCACTCACGTGCTGTGGACCTGGGTAGGTCAAACCGCCCAAGCCTCCGTTTACTGTAAAACAGGGACAATTCGGGATATAAATTGTTGCGAGGTGTTAGATAAGATCGCATAGGAAGAGTGCGAGCGCTCGGTACACTACGGGGCACAACCTAAACACTCAGGGCGCACTTTAGTCCTGTGGCCTGGTCTTTAAAGATGGGTAATCCCAGTCCTGTGCCTTTGCGGTTGGCCCGTGAGCTGCCGGCACCCCGAAGGCCAAAGCCGTCACAGAATGCCCACCTCAGTTAAAGGACACATTAAGAAATCAGACCTGCACCTAAACCCTGGCTTGACCACTCACTACCTATAGGACAACAAAAGAAATAAATCTTTTTGCACCTCCATTTCCTCATTTAAAACATGGGTATAAGATTCACATGAGATTCAAATGAGTTCACGTATGGAAACCACATTCCATGGTGCAGAGAAGGAAGTGAAGAATTCAGGGCATTAGGCAACTATTATTTCCAACATCGTTATAAGGTGTCGCCTTTCACAGGGGTGATTAAAGTTCAGATTCAGAGGCCAGGCTCTTGCACCCTGGCTCAGTCACATACTAGCTCTGTATCTTTGGGCAAATGATTTAACCTCTCAAGCCCCAGTTTCCTCATCTGTAAAATGGGCTCGGTAACAGCAGAGGAGTCCTATGAACTGACAAAAGTACTCGGCACGGGGCCTGATGCACAGTAAGCCCTTCGTAAATGTTCACAATCACATGGCTACTTAGCACAAAAACCCAGGAGTTATCTTCCCTGTTGCTTGCGTAAGATCCACCAGCAATCCCGGCCTCTCTACCTCCATAACTTATCCTGAATCGACCACTTCACTCCATGTCCACTGCCCCCGTCCTAGTGCAAACCTCTAATCTCTCACCTGGCCAGTGAAACAGACTCCTACCTAATCTGTCTGCTGTCAGCACTTCCCATGCAACCTAGTCTCTATACCCGACGTCCGCAAACTTTTTCTGTGAAGGGGCAGGGTGTAAATAGTTTAAATTTTAAGTGACGTTCAGTCTGTCACAGCTACTTGATTCTGCTACCGTACTGTGAAAGCTGCCCCAGCATATGTGACCAGGAAGGTGCAGGGCTGTGTTCCAATAAAGCTTTATTTGTGGAAGCTGAAATTTGAGTTTCCTCTCATTTTCATTTGCCACAAACATATTCTTTTTACTTTTTTCCTATCGTTCAAAAACCTAAGTACCAGTCTTATTCTTAGCTTGTGGGCCCTCCAAAAACAGGAAGTAGACCAGATTTGGCTGGCAGGCCACAGCTGCCAGGCCCACGCCCTACAGGGAATGAATTTTTTAGAAACATAAATCAGATCACATACCCCCTGCTCAAACCCCAAAAAAGGCTCTCTACTGTATTCAAAACAGACCTCAAACTCTACAAAGCTTCACATCACAAAGCACCTGCCTGCCACCCCTGTTCCCACTTCTCCTTTTGTTTGAAACATACTTGTCGCATAACCTTCCGGAAGTTTAAGGCGTACAGTACGTGCAGACTTGGTACACTGATGTGTTCTGTACTGCAACACGACTGCCACGGTAGCTGCAGCGTCCCTCTCTTCTGGCCCCAGGGCCTTTGCACTTGAGGAGGCCCAGTCCAGAAACCTCTCTGCTCTCCCCCAGGTCTCAACTCCTAAAGCCCCCCCCAACTCCTAAAGGCCCCCTCCTAAAGGAAGGAGGCCCCTCGGTCTGCAGCCCCCACGCGCCAGCGCCCACCCTGCGCGGTCCCCCGCTGTATTTGGGTTTCCTGGTCCGCGGGCGACCCCGTCCCCTCGCCCCGCACCTGTGCGGCCCTCACCTGGTCGGCGCCGAAGGGCGTGATGTTGGCCTTGACGGTGCCCACGCCCAGGCCCACGAGCGCGAGCGCTGACAGCGCGGCGGGCGCGCAGTAGCGGGCAGGCGCGTCGGCACACGGCTGCGCCGAGCAGTTGCGGACGCGCGTGGGGCGGGGGGCCCCGCAGAGCGCCGTGCGAGTGGCGGGCGCGGCCAGCAGCGGAAAGGCCAGCATGCCGAGTAGGTAGAGCGCCAGGCTGAGCAGGATGGCGCGCGCCCGGCCGAGCCGCGCATCGGCGAGCCAGCCCCCGAACGGCGACACCAGGTAGGTGAGGCCCATGAAGAGCAGCAGCGCCTGGCTGGCCTGCGCGCCCTCCCAGCCGAACGCCGTGCCGTTGAGGAACAGCACCAGGTTGGCCGTGACGCCGTAGAAGGCGGCGCGCTCCAGCAGCTCCGTCAGCAGCACGGCCGCGCACGCCGCGCGCCGGCCCT
>NW_006782851.1:1656727-1664369 GCF_000442215.2 Lipotes vexillifer
GCGCGCCGGCCCTCGACCGCCGCCCGCCGCGCGCCCAGCAGCGGCGTCCGCTCGTCGCCTGCGCCCGCCATGCGCCCCACCGCTCACCGGCCGCCCGACCGCCCCGCCAGCAGCTCCACTGCGTTGTGCTCAGCCCGGCTCTGCCGCCGCCGCCGCCCTTCTCGCGATACTGGGCTCGCCGGCCTTCTCGGCCCGCCCCGCGAGCGTCCCTATTGGGCGAGCCCGCCGTGTCTCTCGCCGGGACTTCCGGTTCCGCCCCGGAAGCTTGCCCGGGCGGGAGACCTGCTTCTGATAGCCGTGGTGCGGCAGGGTAGGAGTGTGACCACAGAGGGGTTTTTAAAAGTGAAATGAGAGGCAGGCCCTCCGAGGTTCCGAACCCAGACTTCTTACGGAGGCTTCAGCCTCTGC
Organism: Lipotes vexillifer; assembly: GCF_000442215.2. Lineage (NCBI taxonomy): Eukaryota > Metazoa > Chordata > Mammalia > Artiodactyla > Lipotidae > Lipotes > Lipotes vexillifer. The sequence goes on from NW_006782851.1 coordinate 1,657,136, forward strand.
CTGCCCTCCAGGCTAGTTTGCTCAGGCTGGCCCCTGCTCCCGCGCCCGGCCTCCTGCCTCCCTGCCCTAGGACCAGGTTTCTCTGTGCTCTGTTGACATTGGGAGCAGAGAGTTCTTTGTGGCGTGCGTTCTGTGCATTCTAGGATGGGTAACGGCATCCCTGGCCTCTCCTGCACTAGATGGCCGTGCCACCCCGCTCCCCAGTTTTGACAATCAAATCTGTCTCCAGACGTTCCCAAATGACCCGCGGTGGAGCAAAGTCGCCTGCACTGAGAACCACCGCCTGAGAACAAGCTCAGAGCCTTGTTTCCTTGTCGCATGACTGGCCTCCTGTGTTCCTTCAGCCCTCAACTGGAGTGCTGACTCCTTGTAAGCATTTCTTGACCAGCCCATCTAAAGTGGATCCCACGCCCATCCCCTGACCCTGTTTTAGTTTCCCCCATGGTAACTGCCACGTTTTTTTGTTTATTCCTTTGTCCCCAGCTTGTATGTGGTCCCCACAATGATGACTCCGTGGTGGCAGGGTTCTTGTGTCTCTTGTGCCTCACCATGCCCTCCAGCACCTACACCAGTGTGGGACATTACACCGGAGTGGAGCGGAAGACTGTTCTCCAGAAACGGCCTCCAGCATGGCTTCAGAAATTGGGACCCAGAGCTGCCATAATTCAGTTCATCTGAGACCATTTCTTCTTCTAACTCCAGCTAAAACCAGGATGGAGCAATTACCTAGGAAGTGGGCTTGCTGGTAGGTCATCTGGGTAAGTAGTCCTTCCTAAAAGGCTTAGAAGTAGCAGGCATTAACTTTTTTATTTTTCAAAATGTCTGACATCTTGACTGTTGCCTAGCAAGGTGCTGGCATGCAGTGGGCAGTAGATACATGTTTAATGAGACAATAATCGGATGCCAGAATAGGACTTGTCCCACCCTTTCCATCAGTGCTAATCATCTTCAGCTGTCAGCTCAAATGTCACTTTCCTGATCTTCCCAGATTAGAACAGATCCCCCTTTTATATGTCATTAGAGCACAGTGTACGTTTTTCTTACATCGCACCCATTATAATTTATAATTATTTATTTTGTGAAGCTGTTTAGTAGCTGTCTTCAAAGCTAGGAGGGATGAGATTTTGTTTGTTTTGTCCGCTACTATATTCCTAGAATCTAGGACAGCACTCGCCAGTGATAGATATGTGTGGAATTAACTGAATAAATGAATGACTGAATATTTGTTGAATTGTAAATGGTGCCGGAAGAATGTCTTATGTTCACCTAATTTTTTTTGACACTCTCGTGATGTTCTGCAGCATGTATTACTATCCTAATTTCGCTAGTGGAAAAAGCAAAGCCCTCAAGATTCCGGTCTAGGATCACACATCTCGTAGACATTAGAATTCAGACTTGAGTTAAAAGGCTCAAAACGAATTCCTAGTCCAGTGCTTCTTGTACACCCCAGCTGGTACATACGTCAAAAACTATGAGTTTCTGTTTTAAGACTGACGGCATGATACGCTCAGGCAAAGAGCAGAATAACATTAAACGTGGAATGAAAATAAAGCCATTTAGCTTGAATCATGTGGTGACTTAGTGGTGACGCTCTGCCCAAAACAGATGTGCCGTTTTGGATGACAGCAAGCTAACCCAGTTAGGTTGTCTTGTTTAAGAAGGATAAAGCCAGGTGAAAGGGGGGTGGGAGGTGGAAGGCGGCAGTTACAGAGCTTAGGATGTGCACCCAGGACTAGTGAGCACTTGTTGCTGGTCCGTGGGAGGTCTGCTATGCACCCCAATCTGGGTACCCAGAGGCTGCAAAACAAATCCAGCGAGCAGAAATGTTTTCATTTGGTTGTGATGTTTAAAAGAAGCGAACCAAGACCATATAATTCAAGATTCCATTTCTGTGAAATGTCCAGAGTAGGCAACTCTATAGGGACAGAACGCAGACTGGTGTGTGATTGCCAGTGCTGGGGGGAAGGGAATATTGGGGAGTGACCACTAAAAGGTGTGGCGTTTCTTTTTGTAGTAATGTAATGTTCTGAAATCTTGGTGATAGTTGCACAACTCTGTGAATATACTAAAAACCATTGAATTGTACACTTGAAATGGATGAACTGTGTGGTATGTGAATTACATTTCAATAATGCTGTTACCAAAAAAAAAAAAAAGTGAGCCAACAGTTAAAAATTGGGAGGTTTTGGGCTTCCCTGGTGGCGCAGTGGTTGAGAGTCCGCCTGCCGATGCGGGGGACACGGGTTCGTGCCCCGGTCCGGGAAGATCCCATGTGCCGCGGAGCAGCTGGGCCTGTGAGCCATGGCCGCTGAGCCTGCGTGTCCGGAGCCTGTGCTCCGCAACGGGAGAGGCCACAACAGTGAGAGGCCCACGTACAGCAAAAAAAAAAAAAAAAAAAAAAAAAAAAGGGAGGTTTCACATATAAATTTGGATGCACTGCTGCCCTTGAAAAAACAGACGGGAGCCTTGGCAACACTGGGGCGCGTGGCTGCCTGTGACACTAGTGACCACCTCCCGCCCCTGCTTGAACCACGCCTCTGGTATTTGCGCCTTTACGCATTCTTTGCAGGTCACAGTGCCAAAGGGCTGAGACTGTGACCTGCTTTGGTGAAGAGACTGTGGCAGAAGCGTCCCTGAGCCAGGTCTGAGCGTAAACCTTAAGAATTTCTTCTGTGCCTTGGGAGCCCTGAAACAGCTACCTTGCTGGAGAGACCATCTGTGCCTTGGGGGCCCTGAACCAGCTACCTTGCTGGAGAGACCATCTGTGCCTTGGGGGCCCTGAACCAGCTACCTTGCTGGAGAGACCACGTGTTGGGGGAGATCCTGCCGCTACATGGAGAAGGGGTCCCGATGCCTCAGCCTCCCAGCCCACCTTCCCGATGAAGGAAGACACACAAGTAACCACCAGCAAGACCAACAGGACAAACTTCCCACCTGAGCCTCCACCCAGCTCGCAGAGTTAACAGATGCAGGTGAACAAATAATTGTCATGTTAAGCTGCTAAGTTCTGGGGAGGTTAGTTAGGCAGCATCAGGTAATGAAAACATGCCTGCCTTCCCCCAGAGCCATGATCTGCTGACACCAGGTAGCCGCCCCTACCTTTAGACGGGGCACCAACTGTCTGGCTTACACAGATCCTCCCAACTCTCTGTTGTCTTATTTTTCTCCCAGTAGAGAAATTATTCCCCATATCTGCACTGTCCACTGCCCAACTTAAATTCGTTCAAATTTCATACAGTGAAATACTTTGTTTCTCAAATCATACCAGCCACATTTCAAGTGCTCAGTGGACCCAGGTGACCAGTGGCTGCCATATCGGACAGCACAGTACTGATCACTCCACCGCTACAAACTTCTGCTGGACAGCCCTGCTCTATATTAATGTGCAGTGGGCCCGATTGGCTACTTGTCACCAACATCCACACCCTCTTTCTCCCTGCTCCCCACCAGCTACCCATAGAGCTCAGAAGAAACTAGCTTCATCTTTGAATCTGGATCTGACTAGTCAACACCAGTGCTAAGTCTCTAACGCGTCTTCACAGTGTTCAGAAACCCGGACTCTAGCCATTCTGAATGTGAATTTCCCCTGGGGCCCAGGAGAAGACAAGTGACATAGATGGGCCCAGTCAGCCTGAAGGAAAGGACTCCAGTGACTGCAAGAGAGATACACCCTTCCAGACCAGGCATGAATTAGGACGCCCATAGCCCTAGTTGCTGGGGCGGGGGGCAGCTATTTCACAATCATGTGATAAACCAGTGTAGGATGAAGCCAGCTGTGTGGATAGCACAGTAAAGAATCAGAGGGCTTCCCTGGTGGCGCAGCGGTTGAGAGTCCGCCTGCTGATGAAGGGGACGCGGGTTCATGCCCCGGTCCAGGAAGATCCCACATGCCGCGGAGCAGCTGGGCCCGTGAGCCATGGCCGCTGAGCCTGCGTGTCTGGAGCCTCTGCTCCACAGCGGGAGAGGCCACAAGAGGCCACAACGGGGAGAGGCCTGCATACCCCAAAAAAAAAAAAAAAAAAAAAAGAATCAGAGAGATGTCACATAACAAAAGATAGTAAATTTGACATTGTTTAAGCCACCGTGTTGGATTTTCTGTTATGTGTAGCCCCAAACCACCTATTGTGATTCGATCAAAAAGTGGGAAAATAAAAAATATAAGGGGAGGGCAGCCTGATATTTCTCCCTACACACACAGCCCAATTCACTCTTAGAGTTTTCTCTCAGAAAACTGCTCGCAGGCTCTAGAGACCAGGCTTCAGTAGTTGTGGCATGTGGGCTCAGTAGTTGTGGCTTGCGGGCTCTAGAGCACAGGCTCAGTAGTTGCGGCTCGTGGGCTCAGTAGTTGTGGCTCGTGGGCTCTAGAGCACAGGCTCAGTAGTTGTGGCACTCGGGCTCAGTAATTGTGGCTCACGGGCTCTAGAGAGCAGGCTCAGTAGTTGTGGCTCATTGGCTTACTTGCTCCGCAGCATGTGGGATCTTCCCAGACCAGGGCTCAAACCCATGTCCCCTGCATTGGCAGGCGGATTCGTAACCACGGCACCACCAGGGAAGCCCTCTTAGAGTTTTCTGCCTGATCAGTGAGCTTGCAGCCTGTGTACTAAGCCCCAAGAATTGAATACCTAAAGAACTGATAGTTGATGTACGTTGAGTGTCACCACTTTGTTGGGTATACTTGTGATACACCCCCTGTTCCTGAAAGTAGTTGTGTGAGTCTCTCCCATGCACCTAAAATAATCAAGTAAATAAAAGACCTAACTCACACAGCAGGTGTCCAGGGATAGGTAACACCGTCTTATCAAGTTTTACGGGCAGCCTCTTTGCCTCCAGGGCCCTCTGGGAGGACCTTACCGCAGGTATGCTTGTGGTGTGGACTAGAATTGGAAATGCGCTGTTTGCTCAAAACCCAGGGCCCTTCCTTCTCCGCCGTCACCCTGTCCCCTATGCCTTTCTCAGAGCAGAACTCAGAGAAGATGCTCTCTGATGGGAGGTATTCAGAAACCACCCAAGGTTGAGGACATTTCAGGGGCTGCCCAATTTCTCTGACTTTTTTCATGATATTTCTGCTTCTCATTTCACATCCGCATGGCTCAGCCCTTGCGACCAGACAGTGGCATGTGCCTACTCACAGTTTCAGCTTCCTCAAAACGCTAGCTTACAGATAGTCATCTTGGACTTTCTCCACCTCCACGCATCACTCGCTCGATCCACAAACGGCTGAACACCTTCCCCACACGTCGTGATGGCTCATTGTCAGTGCTCACAGCCAGTGCTTCTGCTTTTCTGTGTCCCAGTTCCCTGCAGAGGAACTTAAGCCCAGCTCACCTTTGTGCATCAGGCCATGGCATAGGTCATTAGCTAAAGTCGCAGGCCATGTCATCGGTCTTTCGACTCTCAGGTATGGAAAGCTGTCAGAAATTCTATTTATCGCAGGGAGTCCCTATTGCAATAGTTCTATCTGGCTAGGGATAATCTAGGTAGAAGCAGAAAATAGAAGGACTAAAAACAGAGCCAACCAATGGAATGGAGTCAAGTCTTGTTTTCTGGAGCCCAAACCAAAGCCATACCAACCTGCCTTTGTGAGAATGAATTCAGCTTTCAGGATGACCTGTGTTTTATTTTTATGGAAGATGTGAGAGCATGTGACCAGGAAGATGGGTTTTGATTTGACTTTTTTGAAGCACTCGCTTTATTTGACCTTTGGAGTAGCAACCTCTGCTTCTTGGGTTCTTTCCCTCCTGGGTTTTAAAGACCTACAAGACATCTGCTAAAGTTGGGCATCCACAAATAAGAAGAGGTAGGTATAAGAGGGAGAGAGTTGAGTGAAAGAAAGTGAACTTCTGTTTCCTCCTATTTGAAGTACAAGATGTGAACAAATGTGGGGCCACACCTAACTATTACCACTAAAAAAATCCTTATAAATATCTTAATTTATGTTGCAATCATAAAATAGGTAATTGGTACTTATAAGTGTATTTATTTTGAAAATTAGGCCTTACAGGAAAGATCAATGGAGATGAATCCAAAGGATAAAAAGTGAAGCACATACATAAAATAATTCACCATGTGATAATTAAAGGCATTTCCAAATCCATGGGGAAAAGAATGGATTATTCAATAAATTCTGTTTGGAAGAAAGTAAATGTGGGGAAAATTGGCTTCATGTATTGTACTGACATAAATTTCAGACGGATAAAATATGATCATGGACAAATCGAAAAGATAAAAGCGTTAAGAGAGAACTGGGCAAATATGAAACCTCAGGAGGGGAAACGCTTTTCTAAGTCTAACACTAAAGCCATAAAGGGAAAGTTAATTGATTTGACTCCATGAAGATATAAAACATCTGTAAAAAAGAAAAGAACCATTGCCGTTAACGGCCAAAAAACTGAAAAAAAAAATTGAAATACATATGACAAAGTTGCTGTCCTATTTTATAGAGTTCTTTGGAATCTTATGAAATGTATTGGATAAGCATCCAGTAAATAAAATTGGCAAAGTGAATGTCCAGGCATTATGGGGAAGAGCTGTCCCTTGGGCCTAGTCAGCATCTATTCTTCCTCTGGTAAGAGAACCTGGATTTTCTAAGGAAATCAGTGCTCCCTCTGGTTCAGGTAGGACTGCCTGGTCCCCTAGGCTAGGAATGGTCATGTGACCTAAGCCCATCCAATCAGCAGTAGTCCATCTATTGCACTACAGCGGCTGGTTCAAAGATGGACATGCGACCCAAATTGGTTTAATCAGAGCTAACCCCATGACTTATTCTGGAGTAACCAGGAAAAAACATTCCTCTTCCTGCTAGATTTGGAATTATAAAGATATAAGCCTGGAGTTGCTGGGGACCATCTTGTGAAACCCAAGGATTAAGCAACCCAGGAGGAGGTTGAAATGAAGCGAGAAAGCCCTTGTTTCAAAATGACATTTTCCAGGTCTTGGTTCTGACCCTGTCTTAAAGTAGCTTCCCCCGCCACCCCAGACATTTCAACTGTGGGCCCATAAATTCTCATTTTGATTAAGCAAGAGTGACTTTCTGTCATCTGCAATTGAAAAAGCCCCAACTAATACAAGCAATACATACATATGCCTGCACAGAGAGAGAAAAGAAAAAATACAGTGCCCTTCAGGAAAAAAAATCAAATTTCACCGATGATTAAAAATGCACAAAGAGGGATGCCTTGGGCTTCCCTGGTGGCGCAGTGCTTGAGAGTCCGCCTGCCGATGCAGGAGACGCGGG
>NW_006782851.1:1665205-1666967 GCF_000442215.2 Lipotes vexillifer
GAGCCATGGCCGCTGAGCCTGCGCGTCCGGAGCCTGTGCTCCGCAAATGGGAGAGGCCACGGCAGTGAGAGGCCCGCATAACGCCAGGAAAAAAAAAAAAAAAAAAAAAAAGAGGGATGCCTTGTCACTTGAATGGAGAAATACCCAGTGTTCACAGTGTTTTGGTAGATGAGTGTGCATGTAAATGACCAATGCAGAGTTACATTGTAAGACTGTTCTGGAGGACAATTAGTCACTTGTATGAAAACCACATTTGCCTACACTTTGAAAGTGCAATTCCATTTCTGGGAACTTAATGTGCGCAGAGACTTAGCTATAAAATGTTCATTGCAGTGTTGCTTAAAATAGCAAAAAGGTTAGAAACAGCAAAGATACACAATAAGAAGGCATTGGTTAAATAAATTTACAGTGCTTGCATACACTGGAATGTTATGTAGTTACTCGCATGATACTGTAGAAGTAGGTTCTGAGAAGTATTGCTGATATGTCATTGTATTAGTTTTCTGTGCTGTGTAACAAATGACCCCAGCCTTAGCGGCTCAAACAACAGGCACCTGTTATCTGGCAGCTCCGCAGGTTGGGAGACTGGGCATGCCTCACTGGGTTCTCAGCTCAGGGTCTCACAAAGCTGACAGCGAGGTGTGGATGGGGCTGAGATCTTACCTAGAGCTCTTTCCAGCTCCTGTGCTTGTGGCCAAGTGTAGTTCCTTGAGGTCGGGGGGTTAGGGGGGGGCCCATCTCATGCTAGCTGGCAGTTGGGGGCTGCTCTCAGCCCCTCGTACCTGCCAGTACTCCTTGTCATGCAGCCCCCCTTTATCCCCAAAGCCAGCAATAGAGAATCTCCCTGACATCGTATCCTCTCTCATACTTTGCATCTTTCCAACATCAGGAAATGCCCAGTCCCTTTAAAGAAACAGCTCTTGGGTTTGACTCACCCTGCATATGGAGGGCAACTGATTTGGGAATTGAATCACTTCTGCAAATTCTCTTCACAGCACCACCTGGATGGGTGTTTGAACTGGAAGAAGGTGTAAAACAGGAGGTGGGAAATCTTGGGGGCCAAGTTAGAATTTTGCCTATCACAATTGCAAAAGGAACAGTTACTCCCCCCCCAAAGTGTAGAGTGTTCCTATTTTTTTGTAACAATCACACACAAAAAACAGGATAAAAGTCAACAACTGAGTCCAAAAGAGAGCCAAAGAATCATAGTAAAGAATTCGCATTGCCTGTGTTATTTTGGGAGGTCTCCTGCTTTTTGTGTCTCAGTTTGCTCATCTGCAAAGTGGTGAGAACCATAGTGCCTACCGTCTAGGACTGGGGGCGGGGTGGGGGGACTGAGGAGTATGGCAGAGTGCTTAGAACAGTGCCAAGCACAGGTGAGCACCACTATTAACAATGATTATTTGTGAAGTCTGGAAAAACTTGAAACCAAAGTGTTTATAGCCTTTTTCTCAGATAGTGGGATGCTGTGTGATTTTAAAATTCTGTTTTGTTTATCTGTATGGCTATGTAACAAAACTTGGTCATGTGATAAAAGTTAATTGGAAATTTTAAAGATTAACTATGGGCCTCTGCAAATAACAGGTTGTTACTGGAAGCAGTTAGAACATCTTCCCTTTAGTAAACCTCCAGTGTGCACAGAATTGGACTTGTGTCTCTTCCGTAATTAGAAATAGGAAGCCTTATAGCTGCACCAAATGCTGTCAGACTCACTGTCTCATTCAGCAGTGCTGAGAATCTTTGGGGAGAGCATCCTCCTGCT
>NW_006782851.1:1666977-1670131 GCF_000442215.2 Lipotes vexillifer
ATGAAATGAGTCTGCGCAGCCATCAGAACAGCAGTGGGAATCACAGGCCTGCTTTCTTGCCCGAAGCTCAAGGGAAAATCACTCACTCCCGGTTGACTTCCACATGTTCATTAAACAGCACTGGAAGGAACTAGTTACTTTCAGACCAACAGCTTTGTTTTTTTGCATTTGGTCACTTTCAAGTGCTGTCAGTGAAAGCCAGAAAAAGGAAACATAACCAGTGCACTTAAACCACAGTTCAGTTCTGCATGTATCTTTTTTTTTTTTTTTTTTTTTTTTTTTTTTATGAAGATCTCTGTCTGTCTCTGTCACACACACACAGCATTTGTAGTTCTCGGTACTATGGAGAGGAATGATGGTGCAAAGATGGAAAACTCTGATGGAAAGAAGCAGAATGCCTCACTTATTAATATCATGAAATGAAAAAAAAGAGAAAAAGATGTCAAGTGTTGCTTTTTTTTTTTTTTTTTTTTGGCTGCACCACGTGGATTGCAGGATCTTAGTTCCCGGATCAGGGATGGAACCCAGGCCCTCAGCAGTGGGAGCGCAGAATCTTAACCACTGCACCTACAGGGAATTCCCCTGAAGTGTTGATTTTTATCACAGACCCATTTCTAAAGTCAATATGCCCACTGTGCCCTCCCTTGAAAACACTATCACTTTTATACAGGGTAGATAATTTTCCCTGGTTTTAGGAACTGAAGAGATGGTCTGAGCAAACACTATGATCAAAGGAAAAACACATTTTTGTCTACAAATATTTTAAGACCCTTATGTTAGAAGCATCTGGAGAAATCTCCTAAGAGATGCCAACAACCTTTTCTGTTCTACTGCCCCCCCCCGTAATTATTTCTACATTATTGAATAATAACAGTTGTCTTCGTACTCTTTTATATTACCTACTTGGGAGAATCATAAAGGACTTCATCAAAATGAACTAATTAACTATGATACTGTTTATAGTTCTTATTTTCCAAATGGGTAAACGGAAGCCATGAAAGGATAAAGTTATGGGCCCCCAAAGATATGTCAGAATCTCTTACTTTATGGAACTGGTATATTCCAGAAAAATCGAATAAAAGCCAGTTTCAGCCCAGAAAATCCTACTGTGGCAGCACTTTCACTAAAGAAAAATCAGGAATGCACTCTCATGGGAATAAAATCTCACAACAGCAAATTCAGTGGTTTTATTTAATCCAAAAAACATCTATTGAGGGCCTTCCCAGTGCAGGATGTTGTCCCCAGCAAGCGGAGGTTAGAGCTGTGAGTGAGCTCAGGACCAGGGTGAGGGGTGGGCTGACCACTCCCTGATCATGAAACAGAATATGGGGTCAGTACAGAAGGGACAGAGAGCATGGGGGGGAGGGGGAGGGCGTGTGTGGAGAACAGTCCCAGATGAGTCACTGGGGGCCTTCGTACACGCAGCCATCTGTGAAAGGGGCCTCTGAAGTGGATTGAATGGTAGACCTGAAAAAGATAATGTCCACATCCTAGTCCACCATTTTATTCAGGGTGGCAAGGTACCCAGCTAACAGACTGTATTTCCCAGCTGCCTTGGGTGGAAGATGTGGTCATGTGCACAGTAAGATAAAGTCACAGAGGCAGTGTGTAATTCCAGGAGGGGCCCTTAAAATGAAATGCACCATTTTGCCCTTCCTTCTTGCTGGCCTGTAATGTGAATGTGATGGGTGGAGCTTTGGCAGTCACATTGCACCTAGAGGCCATTTTAAGAATAAAGGCCAGGGACTTCCCTGGTGACGTAGTGGTTAAGAATCCGCCTGCCAATGCAGGGGACATGGGTTCGAGCCCTGGTCTGGGAAGATCCCACATGCCACGGAGCAACTAAGCCCGAGCGCTACAACTACTGAGCCTGCGAGCCGCAACTACTGAGCCCACGTGCCACAAGTACTGAAACCCGCGTGCTCTAGAGCCCCTGCTCCGCAACAAGAGAAGCCACCGCAATGAGAAGCCTGCGCACCACAACGAAGGGTAGCCCCCGCTTGCGGCAACTAAAGAAAGCCCAGGCGCAGAAACGAAGACCCAACGCAGCCATAAATAAATAAATAAATAAAAATTTTAAAAAAATAAATAATAAAGGCCAAACAAGACCATGCTGGAGAAGAAAGAGAGAGGTCTCTGTCCCTGGTGACTGTGGAGCCAAGATATAAACTTCAGCTTCTTCTGACAACAGGAATACAGATTGAGCTCACAAAGGAATTGAAATGCACTTACAACCACTGTGGTAAACTGGGGAGCTCAGGTCCCATCTATTAAACAAGGAGGCCACCTGACTGAGGGGGCTTAAATGCCCAGGTTCTTCCTTAAACCAAAACCTAAGCTGTACATGCCTCAAGGTTACAGAATCGAAACCTAAAGACAACCAATCACAAAGAGCCAACTAGACTTTCAGCAGTAGCCAATCAATAATTGCCTTACTTTGCTTATGCCTTTTAGGTATAAAAGCCTCACCGCAGCTCCTGTTTGTGGGTCCTCCTGGCCACTTCCGGTTCTGTGCTACCCAGTTGGAGTAAACTTTTGCTCTAACTAAAACTTTAAATAGCCCTCAGTTTCTCTCAACACTTCTGAAGGGGCACCTGCTTCTTAGCTCTGTTTACTGTGGGAAAGATGGCTGCTATTGCCCCATCTCTCATTTTCAAGAGATACGAGAAATCCCTGGTGGTGGCCCCATGGGAGTGGACACTGCTCACCCTGGTCCCCTTGGGAGTCCACCCATGGCCTCCTCTGGTCCCTGTGGCAGGGAATCGGCCATCGCCCCTGGTGCCGACCACTGTGGAAAGGGACCCGCGGACCCCTGGTCCCCATGGCAGCAGCGGGCAGCCACCCTGGTCCCTCTGAGTGTGTGTGTGTGTGTGTGTGTGTGTGTGTGTGTTTGTGTGGTGGGGAGCCTGTGGCCAACCCTGGTCCCTGTGGCAGAGGATTGTGGCCACCCACCCCTTGTCTCTGTGCGAAGGGACCCGAAATCACCTCTGGTGACAGTCCCCATGGAAGCAGACCTGCGGCCGCTCCGGGACCCCCGTGGGAGTCCCTTCTGGTTCCCTTGGAGGGGACCCAGGGATCCCCTGCCGCTGGTCCCGTGGGAGGGGCCCCGCGCCCAGTCCCCCACGCCCCGGACACGCCCCCCCGCCGCCGCCCC
>NW_006782851.1:1671458-1707414 GCF_000442215.2 Lipotes vexillifer
GCGGCGGCGGCCCGGGTCCCGGCGGGGGCACCGGCCGGGGGCGCGGGGGTTGGCCCGGTGTCCCCGAACCGCGCACCCAAACGGACCGGCCGGAGGGTGCGGGGCCCGGGGTGGCGAGGGGCGCGTGTCTGGCTCCGGCGCGGGTGCCCGGGTCCCGCCCGGCGCTGCGGTCCTAACGCTCCCCAGAGGCCGCTCGGCCGCTGACTCCTTGGAAAGGGACCCAGGTGCCCGGAGCCTGGGCGGCCCCGCGAGGCAGGCCTCAGCGCGGCGGAGGCTGCTCGGCGTCTGCGGACGCATCTCGGCGCGGCCGTCTTCAGGGACGCTCCGTATTGATCGATCGATCGTGAGCGCCCTAGGTTTGGGGAGGCGGCGACGGAACGCGAATTCGGGGCTTCGGGGCACGGCACGTCTGGGGGACGGGAGAGAAAGAATACAAACACCTGGGTATAAATATACAGTGATACCTATAGATCCGTGTACACACACCCGCGAGGGCCGCTTGTGCCCGTGCGCTGTTTTAGGCGGGATGCTCCGGGGAGGCCTCCTTCTTAGAGTGACGTTTGCGCAGCATCCTGGGTGCGACGAGGGTCCCTTGAAGCTGGGGCGGCCTGGCGGGGTGGGGGTGGGAGTAGGGGTGGACCAGGATTTCCAGGCAGAAGGCGCAGCAAAAGTGCAAACCAGTGTTACTGGACCTGCCATCCAAAGTAGCCTTTCCTTGGACTGCCCTGGCGATCCAATGGTTAAGACTCTAAGCTTCAACTGCAGGGGACACGGGTTCAATCCCTGGTCAGGGAACTAAGATCCCGCGTGCCTGCCAAGTGTGGCGAAAAAACAAAACAAAAAAACCCACAAAGTAGCCTTCCCTCTTCCCCTCAGCCATTTCCACGTTCCCCACCTCCTTGCTTGGTTATCTTCTTAACATTTATCTTTTCCTGCAGTTATCTTGTTTTCTAGGCTTATTCCTCCACTTTTTCTCTTCTCCCTGCTGGAAGGTAAGTCCCCAGGGCAGGGAGGGAGCTGATTAGTGCCTGGAGTTTCATAGCAGCTTTTTTTTTAAAGCAAACTGACTTGCTTCATGAAATTTCTCAATTGACTTCCCCTCTGTGGGCCCTCTTCCTCATCATCCAAATGAGCGATTGGGGCCACACCTTGCCTTTCACGTCCCGTTCTCCTAAAGAGCAGCACTTTTCGGAAGTTTACGGTTAGGTTTTTCCCATGAGAGTTTTCACTGCACAGGTTTATCTTAAGTCAGTGGCACCGCTATCACTCATTTGGAAGGCAGCTATGCTCACCACTGTTTATTTATTTATTTTTTGGCCATGTGGCATGTGGGATCTTAATTCCCCCACCAGGGATCGAACCCCTGCCGTGGAAATGCAGAGTCTTAACCACTGGACCGCCAGGGAAGTCCCAGCTGTCACCCATTTGGACATAAACAGCCAGGAGGCACATGGTGGTCTCTACCCTCATGGAGCACATTCCAGTGGGGGAGAGAGAGACTGCAGGATTAACCAGAAATGAAGGAGGTGACTGGGGCTGTGGCTTCAGAGGAGGACTCTCTGAGGAGGTGACATTCAGGCCAAGACCCCAGTGACAGAAGGAGGCAGCCACTCAAGGATCTGGAAGGATGGATGGACCTGGGACAGAGTAATAGCACGGACACAGGTCCTAGGGTCAGAGCAAGCTTGACAGGCTTGAGAAACAGAAAGAATCCATGCTCTGGACCATGGCAAGGAAAGGAGGTCAGAGAGAGAGGGGCCAGTCCAGCAGAGCCTGCACCCATAGTTTATGCTGTGGAAACTAGCGAGAACATCCATTATTTAACACTGCACTTCTCACTCGAGCTGTACACCGAAGCCCCAATCTTCCAAAGGCTTGCAGCCACCAAAGGGCCCTCAGGGGAGCCAGGAGGGCACTTCCACGGACATTCAGCAGAGGGTGCAGGGCCCTTTAGTTACCTTGTTCTTTGTTTTCCTGGCTGTGCATGACGCAGAATAAAGATTGTTCTTTGTGTTTTGCTCTGTCTTCAGAGCCAGGCTTTGGTCTCCCCTTCACTCAGGAAGGATGGCTGGGGTGGGGGTGGGGGAGAAAAAGGGAAAAGCGGAAGTTGCTGGAAGACATCTTCTGTCTTGTGAAAGCCTAGGTTCCTTGAGGAGAGGATGCTCGGTCTCCTGAAGGGGAAGGCAGGGAGGTTTCCATGGTGACAGACTTCCCTGGGAGCCAATTACCAGGAAGCAGTGAGAACCAGAGGAGCTCCTCACACGTTCTCTGGGGAAGACCCCTGCGACCCTCAAGGGACCCTGGGCAACAGCGGAGGGAGCCCCCTCTCAAATGAGTAAGGTCGGAGTCCTCAGCAGTCTAGCAGGGGAGGGTGTCTGAGTTAATTAAGAAGGGACTTAAAAAAAGAAGAAATGAGTCTGTTCTTGCACACTCAAACTTGTAGTTGTGAATGAACACCCAATACATAAATAGCGGCGCTGACTTGTGATGGGCACATCCGTACAGGACTGGACATGTAGGATGCTCTGGGGAACCACCCCAGGCTAGACGTGGGATGGTTCAGGCATCGCAAACAGGTAGAAAGACACAGGCTCTGGAGCAGACCTCCTGCCTTCACAAGGCGGCTTCCCTGCTTAAAATCCCTAAGATCTAAGCCAGGTTACATAATTGCAGCTCAGACCTGCCACAGAGGCTTGTTATCAGGATCAAATATGAGTTAATACATTTTCAGTGTTTTGAATCAGGCTTGGTGCTTAGTACGCACTTAATAAACGTGGGCTATTCGTAAGAATATGAACCTGAGTTGGCGAGGCAGGGAAGGGTTAATGTTGGGGCGGGTGTCTCAGGCAGAGGGCCAGCAGGTAGGATGTGGGTAAGAGCGGATCCCTTCCCAAACTGAGTTGTGCAAACTTAGCAGTGTAGAATGTTCTAGGTCAGTGATTCTCCATGGGAGCAGAGGCCAAGAGAATGTGCAGAGGGGGAAGGAGTGATTTGCCCCCGGGGACATGGAGTAGTACATGGAGACATTTTTGCTGTCACAACTGGGGGTGAGGGGCTCCTGGCATCCAGTGGGTAGAGGCCAGGTGTGCAGCTACACACCCTGCAATGCACAGAACAGCCCTACGACAAAGACTGAACGAGCTCAAAATGTCAGTGGTACCGAGGCTGACAAACCCCGCTCTAGGGGGAGTCTGCAGACGTGGCTGAGAGGCAGGTAGGATGCACGTCACACAGGACCTGCAGTTTTGTGCCAGGCACGGGATGCAACCACGAAACGCTATCAGGTTTATGTGTCGTCGAAGGTGGTTTGGGCTGCAGCCTGAAGGGTAGATCAGGATGGTGGCAGAGGAGATGCCATTTGGAAGTGACGTATTTAAGAAGTGAAATGCACAGGGCTTGGCAATTGAATATGGAGAGTGTCAAACGACAAAACGAATACAATTTAGTAATGACGATGATTCCCCTTATTGAAGGGAAAACAGTCCATGGATTGGGGGGGCACAGCACCTCCCAAGCAGCCTAGCCCTTTTCTGAGGGATTTTGGCTGAGAGCGAGTTTTATAGAATCTCAGAAGCAACAACATGGAAACAGGGCATGACTGGCTAGGCCATCGGGGATTTCCTTACAAGGTAGCAGGCCCTATTTTTCTAGGGTCAGGGACCACGCCAAAGATGAGTCAGAGCATCGTGACTGATGTGTATTGTTTCATTGACCACGAGGCCTGTCCTATGCACAGACTGACTTACGCTGAGATTTGTGACATCAGCCGGGCCATGGGGTGGCCTCCACTTTGTGGGTCCTGATCTTCAAATTAACTTCATCAGGAGTGAGGCGAAAAAAAAAAAATCCACGACTTCCTTCATTATAGGGGGAAAGTACTGAGAGAAAACCAAGAAAAGCTGGGTATATTGGGGTCTTTGTAGTAACCTTGGGCCTCTGCTGTCTAGGAGTTTTTTAGAAGGTGTAGGTGATGGAGAAGGCATGTGGGGGGAATATTTGTCTGGGGGTTGATAACTAGAGAGGGACTGTTTTATTGTCTATGTGGCACCTTACATATCCTTCGGTGCAATCAGTCTGCCCTAGGTCAGGTGACTTTCCCTTCTAACCTAGGGGCTGTTTGCTAGAATTTTTAAAACCCCAATCAGGGCCTACTCTCTGGGGTTGTCTCCTAAGCGCTATAAATGTTAGGAACCTGTATCAGAGGTTTTTTTCACCTCTGAACAAAAAGGAGCTATGTTTGGGGTACGTGGTTTGCTGGCACTGTTAGATGGGCTCTTGTGTGGACGAGAATCAGGGAGCCTGGCCTGCCCAGCAGCGCTGCTCTCTGCGTCTCCATTTGGTCTGTGTCCCCATGGTGTCACCTGGGTCAGCTAGAAGCCGGGTGCGGCGAGGGGACCCATGGGTCCCCATTCACCTCTAATCCCCTGGGGCTGCCAACAGTTTCTAGAAGAACCAGGCAATCTTGAGGATCCTCTAAATCAGGCGAAGGGGTTCAGAACGGTTGCTAACAGTGAAGGTCGAAATTTAAATTGCACAAGTCGTAGATGTAAAAAAACCAAAAAAGTCACACCGTTGCTTTAGTGACGAGGTAACAGGAGATCAGAGTTTCCAAGTGCGCCTGCTGCTAGGCTAAAATAAATAGCAGAGCTGAGCAGTTGGCCAGAGATCATCCACCTGCAAACCCAGAGGTATTTACTCTCTGACCATTTCCAGGGAAGGCATGCTGACCCCTTGCTCTAAACCAGACTATCAGAGGCTTGCTAGACTCCTGGGCCTCACACCTAGAGTTTATCTGCAGCACTGCTAAGGGTTTAGGGAAATGCAGGAAAAGAGATGGAAAAGAAGGGAGTTCCCTGGTGGTCCAGTGGTTAGGACTCTGCACTTTCACTGCCAAGGGCCCAGGTTCAATCCCTGATTGGGGAACTAAGATCCCGCAAGCCGCAAGGTACAGCCAAAAAAATTTTTAAATAGCATACATACATACATGCATACAAAATAAGAAGAGAGAGAGATGGAAAAGAAGAAAAGGTGAAGGATTGAGGCTTCCGAGGTCCAGAGTAGGGAGTCCTAAAAGTCAGTGCTTGGATGAGTGCCCTGGCGCCCCAGTGAATGCAGCGTCCCCAAGTGACAGCAACGCTTTGTGCAGCGGCTGTGACTTCGTTTTCTTCCTTCATCTGGAAGACGGTGTATAAGTGTTTTTATTTGAATGGGAAGCACTTTAGATAACAGAAGCAAACAAGACTTTCTGGAAACTCACTGGAAGGGGGAAAAAAAAAAAAAAAAGGAGGAAAGGCAAACATCGGGGCATCCAGTGCAACCCTGACCCTCCTGCCCAGCTGCCTTCTGCTGGTCTAAGTCTGAATTCTGCTGTGAGTGCCAAGCATATGGGAAGGAAAACAGCCTGAGCCTATTCAAGTTTTCTGCTTCTTCTTTAGAAGATGCCAAGGAAATGATGCCGAAAACTTGGCCTCTGTGCCCCGGTGCCAAATCGAATCTCGGAGCAGAGTTTTGGGTGAAGAGTAGGGAAGGAGAGCTTTATTGCTCTGCCAGGCAAAGGGGGCCACAGCGGGCTAATGCCCTCAAAAACTGTGTGTCCCGACCCGGGAGGATTTGGTGAGGAGCTGTTTTGGCTTTTGTTTGTTTTGACCAAGCCATGCGGCATTCGGGATCTTAGTTCCCCAACCAGGGATTGAACCCATGCCGCCTGCAGTGGAAGCGTGGAGTCTTAACCACTGGACCACCAGGGAAGTCCCTTAGGAGTTTTATAGCAATGGGTCAAGGGCAGGGTTGCTGATAAGGATCAGGGTGTGTGCAGGGCCTACACTCCTTTAATCTGGCCTCAGGGGGTCTGGTGAGCTTCTGTGGTTCTAGAGGTTATCAAACTGTGACCTTCTCTCTGGAATGAAAACTGCTTTATCAAGTAGTTAACATTTTCCATTTGTTGGGGGTTTTAGTTCTGCAGAAGAGCTCAAAGATATTGTTCTGTGTATCCCTTGAGGTGGAACCAGGACCCTGCCCCAAGGTTTCTTTTTTATAGTTTTATAGTTCTTTTTATAGTTTCTTTTTTTTTAATTAATTTTTATTGGAGTATAGTTGCTTTACAATGTTGTGTTAGTTTCTGCTATATAGCAATGTGAATCAGTTATATGTATACATATATCCCCTCTTTTTTAGATTTCCTTCCCATTTAGGTCACCACAGTGCATTGAGTAGACTTCCCTGTGCTATAGAGCGGGTTCTCATTAGTTATCTATTTTATACATAGTAGTGTATATATGTCAGTCCCAGTCTCCTAATTCATCCCATCTCCCTGCTCTATTGTGTCTTAGCTGCTCCCCACTTGTCTCTGCATCCCCTTCCTCCACTGATTAGCAACTGTTTGAACCTGCCCTTTGGAACTCAGGGAAGTTCATGGAGGCTGCAGCGTATTTCCTACAAACAAGAAATGGGGGACACAGAAAGGCTTCTGAGCCCAGTAGCCCCACAGGGTCCTGCTCAGTTTCAGAAACTGCAGATGTACATTAAGGCAGTGGGAAGAGGCTATTTCCTTTCCTCCCCCGATGTAATCATTGTCGGTTATTGTTTTCATTTGGCAAATATTTATTATTGAGCATCTCTAGTGGGCACAGCACTGTGAAGACCCTGGGCGTGGAGCCAGGGAAGGACAGGTGAGCCCTGCAGAAGCCAGCAGCCATTCAGCCAGAGAATTTTTAGCACATCAGCTCAGTGCTAAGCCCTGTCATTTGAAAGAAGTTTCCAGCCTTCTAGCACGAACATACGATTACACAGATGATTTAATTACAATATGATCAGTGCTAGGAGGAAGTGCTGGGTGGTAAGAGTATGTTCGAAGGACAGACCTAGTTCTGGGGGGGGTCTGGGAGGCTCCCCGAGAAATAGTTTTTTTCTTTCTCATACAGTTTTTTTAATTGAGATATAATTCACATACCATAAAATTCACCCTTTTAAAAGCATCCAATTCAGTGGTTTTTAGTATATTCATAAAGTCACACACCATTGCCACTATCTAATTTCAGAACATTTTCAGCCGTCTCAAAAGGCACCCCAGACCCATTAGCAGTCACCCCCACATGCCCCCTCCCCCAGCTCTGGGCAACCACTAGTCTTTCTGTCCCTATGGATTTGCCTGTTCTGGACATCTCCTATAAGTGGAATCATATGCTATGTGGTCCTTTTTGAGGACTTTACACAATGCATCAGTACTTAATTCTTTTATAGCCGAATAATACATTCCGTTGACGGACATATCACATTTTGCTTGTCCATCCATCAGCTGAAGGACATTTGGGTTGTTTCCACTTACTGGCTACTATGAATAGTGCCGCTGTGAACATATGCGTATGAGAAATAACTTTTTAAGCTGGGGTTTCAAACCTGTAGGTTAGCTGGGTGAAGAGGGAGAGAGGTTGGGAACAGCATTCCTGGCCAAGGGACTGGTATGTGCGGATGCCCTGAGGCAGGAAGGGGCTTGTGGAGTTGAGAAGCCGAGGCAGCTGAAGAGCCAGCAAGAGAGAGCAGCTGGCCTGGCCGGCGTGAGCCAAATCATTGCCACAGTGAAGGTTCTGGATTGAATGCTAACAGGATTGCAGAGCGAGGGACTGAGGTGGCTACATAGGGAGGGAGAGTATAGATTCGAAAATGATTTGGAAGGACCTGGGATGATGCAGCAGAGGAGAGACAAGATGTCAGAGATGCTCGTGGGGCACTGGTGTGTGCTGCCGAGTGAGCAGTGGGCACTTCTCACTGTGTTACTCAACCGAACCTTGGGTCCACGCACCCGATGCACAGCAAAGCCAATCTACTGACACCAGGTTGTGGTGAAGGAAAGTACAGTGTTTATCGCGGGTGCCAAGTAAGGAGAATGGGCAGCTTGTGCTCCAAAGACCCGAACTCCCCAGTGGTTTTCAGGGAAGTGTTTTTAAAGGCAGCATTTGGGATGAGGGCTGCAGGGTGCATGCCTTTCTTTTGATTGGTTAGTGGAGAGGTAACGGAGTGGTGTTCTGGGAACCTCAGTCCTCAGGGTCCACATGCTTACGCTCAGTGTGTAGTCACCATCCTCCACCTGGGTGAGGGGTCTTAGTTCTTGCAGAACAACTCAAAGAGATGCATCACACTGTTATCTGTATCACTTCAGGAGGATCTAGGACTCTGTTTTATCACTGAGCTATTGTTTCTTTTTTTTTTTCTTTTTAAAAAAATTTTTCCCCTTTTTATTTGTTTTTGTTGTTTTGAACTATTCTTTCTTGACTGTTTCTACTGTGTTTCTGTGTCCCCTCCCTTTCCCTAATTAGTGACTTCTTGAGTCTGCTCTTTGGAATTCAGGGAGGGTCTAGGAGACTAAAGCCTTTTTCTCCAAACAAGAAATGGGAGACAGGGAGGGGCTTTGGGACCCTCTGAGGTCAGAGGACTGTTGCGGAGGAAGGGATGGAGGGGCGTGGGGGAAAGATAACCCGCTGTGGTCGGAGATTCTGATGGCTTACAAGGAGCTAGATGCAACAAGTGGATTTTATATCAGCGAACAAGAAATACTCTAAGCTGCTGGTCCCTAATCCTCACAGAAATTTTCAGCCTCACGTCACTGAAAACCCAACCCCAATTGGCCTGGGCAAGGACTGGGATTTCGCCGGCTTATCCTATAAAATGTCTGGAGGTGGCGCGGGCTTCAGGCGTGATTTTGCAGCTAAGATGACATGGGCAGGAGTCAATGGCTCTCTGTGTCTTGGGTCCACTTCCCACTCCTGTCAGGTTTTCTTTCCTAGCACCTCCCAACCCTACATCCCTCCAGTTCAAGCCCAGCAAGAAACAGTGAGTTTGAGTGTCTGAAAGTGCAGCCCCAGGTCCCAAATTGCATACCCCGGGATGGCAGTGTTCATAGGTGGGGTGCTCTGGTTGGATCCGGGGGTTGGGTGCTTCCCGTTCAAATGAGTGATGGGGACATTCAAGGCTGCAGGAGGCGGGGACATGGGAATGGATGCTATGGCGGCCACACGTTTCAGAGTGAAAGCTTTACTGATTCTTATTAATAAAGGAAAGGGGAAAAGCAGACCTGTGAACTTTTGAAGAGTTAAGGGAATATCAAACGTTGTTGGTATTGAAGGAGCAGGAAATAACTTGTAGGGGAGGTGGTTAAAATTGGGAAGTTATTTCACAGAAATTCAAATACCTGGCTTCTCTTGGCGAACTGGCAGAACTGGCCACCGTGAGACGGTGTCTGCATGTTACCCGCTGTCTAGAGCCGAAAAGGATTTAATCCAGCTTGTTCAGACATGAAGGGAGCCACGTGTGTCATTTAAAACCTTCTAGTAGTCACTTTAAACAAAGCAGAAAGAAACAGATTAAATTAATTTTAATAATACATTCCCATGAACTCAGTATATCCAAATATCATTGCAGCATGTCATCAGTACAGAAATTACGAATGCGCTGTATGTGTATTTTACACTCAGCACCACTCTGTTCAGACTTGCCGTGTCCGCAGTGCTCAGTTGGCCCACTTTGCCTTATTAGACAGTGCAGGGCTGACCCCTGCAGATGGGACCTTTCTCTCCCGTTCGATGGGGGCTCCTCATGCCTTATGGTCCCCACTGCCCCCCGTCTCCCCATTCATCTATTTCAGCAGTCTGAGCTCAGCAGACATTTGGGTTTGAGACCTGATCTAGACGCTTTGCCTGTTTTGTGATTGTATTTTTGCTTCCTTTTAAAAAGAGTGATTTCCTAACAGTAATTCTCTTGAGTACAGGAATCCCATTAGAATTGCATTAAAAAAGTAGATACACTTTACTGTTTGCAAAACACACCCACAAAGGTAATATGCACGGTAGCACCATGTCCTGCAAATGGGTTATTATCTCACTTCATTTACGGAAGGGCAAGGGGGACAGTGCTCTGTCCAGTTTACCTTTCCGAACTGGGGCTCACGGGTTCATGCGGGCATTGCATTCACACGAAGGCCTTCATCTTGCTGAGCTCCACCATGGATTCAAGACCAGCATCGTTTCTTTTAATGTATCAGACATTTTTGAAATATTGTCAGACGGTAACATTTCACAGCTCAGCACAAGTGACTTCACCCCACCAGTGACATGACACTGTTTCCCCCCCAGGTGAGCCTTGGTTGGCATCACTGGGCTGCCAGTGGGTGCTGTGTCCTGTGAGAAGCAGTGCTCCCGGCCAGGCGCTTGCACTCAAGAGGCCCACAGTGTGGGACGGCCTTAAGGAATATTAGATTCCTGTTTCCCATCTCAGGATCATGCAGGGGCTCACGGCTATGGAATGGAATGCAATTCGTGTTGCCTGCCCTATCTTTTTTTTTCTCTTGCTATCTTTTTTTTTTCTTTAATCAAGACATCATAGTTTATGGAAATTCACGTAAGTCAAACACACAAACGATTAAGCCTTTTTGTGTACTCAGTTAAAGGGGATGGCTTTCAGTGAGGTGGAAGCAGGTAGAGCCCCACTGAATCTTTGAATCTTGGGTCAGGGGTGTGCAAGGAGCTTCAGTCAGTTCCTGGAGCATACTCAAAGTCTCTTAATTTATCGGAGATGCTTTCATTGTCAAAATAAATAAATAAATAAAAAGCCTTCCTTAAGCCAAATAAGCCAGAACTCCTGGGACATAATAGGTGCTCAGCGAATTTATTAGTTGAATCAAGTTATCATTCACAGAAGTGATGCTGAAAGCTCGGCCTCTGTGCACAGGTGCCGAATCAAACCTCGGAGACAGAGTTTTGGCTGAAGTAGAAATGAGTAGCTTTATTGCTTTGCCAGACAAAGGGGGGCACAGCGGGCTCCTGCCCTCGAAACTGTGTGTCCCAATCCAAACTTAAAACTGGGAAGTTTTTTCACAGAAATTCAAATAACTGGTGAGGAGTTTTATAGCAGTGGTTCAAGGATGGGGTTGCTGATAAGGATTAGAGTGTGTGCAGGGCCTGCACTCCTTTAATCTGGTCTCAGGTAAAATCTCCAACCAGGACCCTGTCCCCAGGCTGCACTACTGTGTCTTGACTGCTCCTCCTCTGTCTCTGCATCCCCACCCTTCCCTGATTAGCAATTGTTTGAACCTGCCCTTTGGAACTCAGGGAAGCTTGTGGAGGCTGAATGAAGCCTGTTTCCTGCAAACAAGAAACGGGGGACACAGAAAGGATTTTGTGCCCAGGAGCCCCACAGGGTCCTGCTCAGTTTCAGAAGGAACCAGGACAGAGCAATTTAAAGGTGTTACAAGTCAACTGGAAAGAAGGCTCGAGTATCAGTCCATAGAGAATTAAGATTAAAAAAAAAAAACTATTTTGGAATATTAATGAGATCACAAAGCTAGTGTTGGGCTTCCCTGGTGGTGCAGTGGTTAAGAATCCGCCTCCCAATGCAGGAGACACGGGTTCAAGCCCTGGTCTGGGAAGATCCCACGTTCTGCGGAGCAGCTGGGCCCATGAGCCACAACTACTGAGCCTGCGCGTCTGGAGCCTGTGCCCTGCAACAAGAGAGGCCGCGACGGTGAAAGGCCCGCGCACCGCCATGAAGAGTGGCCCCCGCTTGCCGCAGCTAGGAAAGCCCTGGCACAGAAACGAAGACCCAACACAGCCATAAATAAATAAATAAAGCTAGTGTTGAAATGCCATTTGAAAATAGGTTTAATAAATCAAGAACTGAGCCGTTATCTGTACCTAACCACCCCCAACCCATATGCCCTACCCTATAGATTCTGCATCAGCCAGAAATCTCTCAGGTATGGATTTCCTAAGTAGAATTCAAATTGTTTCTTTTCCATTTATCAGCACCTTTTTATTTTTGGCTTCTCGTTTTAAAGTTTTAAGAAGATGGAATAACAATTATTTCACCCATCCTCTGAAGCACATTGCATCCTTATTTTTGCATGGTGTGTAGTTTTAGGCTGAAGCGAGCCATCTAGACTGCCTGCAGGCTTCTGTCCTAGCTCTGCTTAACAGTTAGTTGCCATCAGCATGGGTGGGGCGGTGGCAGTGCTTGGATCAGCCTTAACAGTGGAAATGATAAGATCAAGATACTCAGCATACTTTGAGAGCAGAAGCCAACTCAAGTCTTCAGGCCTTAGTTTTTCTTTCTTGGCCCAGTGACAGCTGCAGTCTTGTGCATTTAATTTACAACACAAAAGAGAAAACGGAAAGACGAGAAAGAGAGAGAAAATTTAGCATGCCCGTAGTACAGTAGGTGAGGATTCTCACCATATTCCCCAGAGTGGGTGGGGTCTTGAGGGTTTGAATCTAACGTTTCTTCAGAGGTCCTTAGTTCCCCTGAGGCTCCCACGGTGTAAGCAGGTTGGTCATTTTATGGTCATTTTGCTTAAAGATTCTAGATCCTTCATTCTTCTATGTTTACTCTTATTATTTCATACACTATTGCCCCTAAGTGCAAGCCAGCTAATCCATCTGGTGTTCAGCTGAAGAGTAACAATCTTTATTATTGTTGGAGTTAGGGGGAAAAAATGGCTATATTGGGTTTAAACTTTGTAGTATAGTATCTTCTAGATGATTTAAGAGATTTTCAAGGGTAATTTTAAGTGTCCTTGATTGCCACCTATGTGCTGATTTTGTGTTTTTTTGTTTGTTTGTTTTCTCCAATTTTTTTTTTTTGGAGTATAGTTGATTTACAATGTTGCGTTAGTTTTAGGTGTACCACAAAGTGATTCAGTTCTCTACACACGCACACACACACACACACACACATTCTTTTTCAGATTCTTTTCCATTATAGGTTATTACAAGATATTGAGTATAGTTCCCTGTGCTATGCAGTAGGTCCTTGTAGGTTATTGATTCTGTAATAGAAGCACTAAGTACGATGTGACTGCCTTGTTCATATAACTGCATCCCAGAGTGATTGTGGTAGCGATGGGCTCGGAGAACAATGGAAACAGTGAGAGAGATGGCTGTGTTAGCAGCAGGGGCTGTCAGATTTCACTGAAGGGAGCTGGCATTGGGGAACGTCAGGACATGGTCACGGGGCTCAGAAGACATGATGCGTTGCGTGTCCTGCAGGTGGAAGGGCTGGACTGGAGCTAAGGGTGTCAAGAGTGGGATGTGCCTGGCTGTGCAGGGGATGCAGGCTATGAAGGGTGCTGTGTGCTAGGCTAGGGCATTTGGACTTGATCCCAGAGACACATTCAGCCATTAGTTTATTCATTAAGCAAGACAGATCCAGGCCCCATTCTCATGGAGTTGACAGTTGGGCTGACTACCCCAAGCCATTTGAGGGTTTTTGTTTTGTTTTTTTAATTTTTGTTTTTTGGCTGTGCCATGCAGCATGCAGAATCTTAGTTCCCCAGCCAGGGATCAAACCCGCATCCCCTGCAGTGGAAGCACAGAGTCTTAACCACTGGACTGCCAGGGGAGTCCCCATTTGAGGGTTTTAATGAACCTGGTTGGATTGGTTGTATATTCACATGCACCTCAAACAATTTTAAAAGATAAGATAGGGCTTCCCTGGTGATTCAGTGGTTGAGAGTCCGCCTGCCGATGCAGGGGACACGGGTTTGTGCCCCGGTCAGGGAAGATCCCACATGCCACGGAGCGGCTGGGCCCGTGACCATGGCCGCTGAGCCTGTGCGTCTGGAGCCTGTGCTCCACAACGGGAGAGGCCACAACAGTGAGAGGCCCCTGTACCGCAAAAAAAAAAAAAAAAAAGTTAATATATGCACCTGGTCAAAGGATCCAGCCATGCAAAATGGTCTGTGTTGAGAAGATAATCTCTCCCCCACCCTGGTCCCTGGTCCTCTTTAGACAGAATCATTATTATCTATTTCTTCTGTATCCTTCTAAAGACGTTCTGTGCACACATACTATATATGCACAAAGTGTTCTTCACCTTTTGAAGAACACTTCATTAACAATGTGTCCTCTTTTCATTAACAATGTGTCTTGGAGTTCATTCTAAATGACTTCACAGTGATCTGCACTCTATACTCTATTCATGGCATCAGACCTGAGTACCTCATATGCGCCATAATATGACTGGTCCCCTACTGACGCACACTGAGGTCAGTGTTAGTCTTTTTGTTACTTCGGATATAGCCTCGGTGCTTATTCTTGGGTGCATGTTTTGCACTCATATCCAAGTGTGTCTTTGGAATCAGTTCTGAGAAGTGGAGTTGTTTGGTCACAGAGTTTGTGCATTTTAAATATATTAGCTGTTTCTAGTTTGCCCACAGAAGAGCTTGTACCAGTTTACCCAGTATAGGAATGTTTATTTCATGAAGCCATAGACAGACTTTTGTTCTTTACAGATTTTCTACATTAAAAGGATGACTGAAGTTGATCACCATTTCTCATATTTAAAAGCCCAATTGTAGGGTTTTTGTTTTTGTTTTTGTTTTGTTTTGTTTTGTTTGGCATGGACTGCAATTTTATGGTGATACCTATTTTTCTATTGGGTTGTTAGGGTTTTTTCTTATTGATTTATGAGAGTTCTTTACATATTAAGCAAATTAGATTCTATCCTTTTGTAAGTGTTGTAAATAGTTGTTTCTCCCCCTACCCAGTTTCTCATTTGTCCTTTGATTTTGCTCATGCTATTTCTGCCATTCAGGAAGTTTCTTTTTGGTTTATCGGATTTGTATTTTAGATGTCTGTTGCAAGGAACTGAACAAGGATGAGAAGAAAAGAGACATATTTGAAAGATATTTGGGAGGTAGAATGGAAAGGCCATGGAGTATTTCTTGAAGCTCTGATACTGGGTGACTTTTGAATTCTTGATGAAAAACTGAATCACAGATGCCTAAACACAAACTTTGAGAAACAGGAGGAAAAAGTGAAATCAAAGAATTAAAGAACGGAAGGGAGCTTTCTGGTGCAGCAAATGTCACTGGAAGTGGCCGTGGGTGCCTTGTGTGTCAAGGCTGCCAAGCCTTCCTGAATTGGCCCTTCATCCTGCTGGCCTCAGTGTCAGTCCCAGTCCTGGTGTCTGAGACTGGTGGATGAATGTATTTTAGGTGGATTGTCTCTAAAGGACAATTCAGAAAATTATGTATTATTAACTTCTGATTTGACTAATCTTTGGATTGGTTTTCAGTTTTAACCACAGCAGCAACTTGTGCCCTTTTAATGTTGTTTTCTCCTGTCTTTTTCTTTCTCTGTGTATTTTTTGATAAAGGGACCATCTAGAAGCTGCGGGTCACGTGTGTATTCTGAAAGATGCCTTGGACTTTGAAAGCCCATCCGAAATCTCCGACTTCATCAAGGCTGAGAGCTTGGAGGCAGCTATGGCTCTTCATCTATATAGAGGGGGTAGACTTCTGCCAGGTAACCCCCCCTTCCCCAAAGGTGGAGCCCTAGCAGTCACAAAACCAGAGCGCCTGTGATTTCAACTTAAACATCGATGAAGCAGCTCATGCCCGCTCAGAAATGGAATGGATACAATCACCTTTTTGCTTTGCTCTTCTAAACGGAGTAGTTTTCTAAAAACGATGTAACTACACCAATTGAGAATGTATGCATATATACTAAAGCTGTTTTTACGGCATGTAGAGTCTTTATTTTTTACAATTTTTTTTTTAGTAAATTTATTTATTTTTGGCTGCGTAGGGTCTTCGTTGCTGCGTGCGGGCTTCTCATTGCGGTGGCTTCTCTTGTTGCGGAGCACAGGCTCAAGGCACGCAGGGTTCAGTAGTTGTGGCACGTGGGCTCAGTAGTTGTGGCTCACGGGCTCTAGAGCGCAGCCTCAGTAGTTGTGGTGCACGGGCTTAGTTGCTCCACGGCATGTGGGATCTTCCCGGACCAGAGATTGAACCCCTGTCCCCTGCACTGGCAGGTGGATTCCTAACCAGTGCACCACCAGGGAAGTCCCTACGGCATGAAGAGTTTTATCCTGAATGTTTTTGATGTGTATTTCTTAACTCAAAGTCTAATTTTCAAAAGTTAAAAATGGGACTCTTTCAGAAAATATAGAAGTGAGCACACAGGAGAGAGTTTATTCAACTGATTTATTAATGAAGAAACTACTAAGATACTAAAGCCAGTTTAAAGAGCATTTGAGGGACTGAGATTTTTTTTTGAATTTTGTTATTTTTTTTATACAGCAGGTTCTTATTAGTCATCCATTTTATACACATCAGTGTATACATGTCAATCCCAATCGCCCAATTCATCCCACCACCACCCCCACTTTCCCCCCTTGGTGTTTGCTCTCTACATCTGTGTCTCTATTTCTGCCCTGCAAACCGGTTCATCTGTACCATTTTTCTAGTTTCCACATATATGTGTTAATGTACAATATTTGTTTTTGTCCTTCTGACTTACTTCACTCTGTATGACAGTCTCTAGATCCATCCACGGAGGGACTGAAATTTGAATAGGCTAGGATTAGTTTAGCTGCAGAACTGGTTATGTCCAGCAGGGCAATCAACTGTAAGCTTTGGGGCTTTCTTTTCTTACTTTTTTTTTTTTTTTTTTTTTTTTTCGGCCGTGCTGCATGGCATGTGGGATCTTAGTTCCCCAACCAGGGATTGAACCCGTGTCCCCTGCTGTGGAAGCGCAGAGTCTTAACCACTGGACCGCCAGGGAAGTCCCGAGGGTTGCGGGGAGCTATCTTTTCTACTGGTGTGTTAGTCAGGGTTTTCTAGAGAAACAGAGCCAAGAGGAGATATAGATATAGATACAGATGTAGATATAGATACACACACACACACACACGTACACATATATGTATGTGAAGATTTATTATAGGGATTGGCTATGTCATTATAGAGGCTGAGAATTCCCACAGTCTGCCATCTGCAAGCTGGACACCCAGGAAAACCGGTGGTTTCGTTCAACCCGAGTCTGAAAGCCTGAGAATTGGGGGGCTGACGGTGTAAGCCCCAGTCTGAGTCTAGAAGCCCAAGAACCAGGAGTGGTGATGTCCGAGGGCAGGAGAGGATGGGTGTCCCAGTTTAAGCAGAGGAGCATGAATTCACCCTTCCTCCCCCTTTTAGTTCTATTCAAGCCCTCAACGGATTGGGTGAGGCCCTCCTGCATTGTTGAGGGAGATCTTCCTTCCTCAGACTACAGATTCAAATGCTAATCTCTTCCAGAAACATCCTCCCAGACACATCCAGAAATCATGTTTTACCAGCTCTCTGGGCCTCCCTTAGACCAAATTGACTTCTAACATAAACCATTACAACTGCAGCAAAATGATTTGCATCTCTGCCTGCAAAGTATTGGATGCAACTGCACAAAGCATGAGCTCTTAATTAATAGTAAATACTGAGGTCAAACAACAGTACCTTCTCTTAGAAAACGAATCCATGGGGACCTTTAAACACTGCTTCCGGGATTCCCTGGTGGCGCAGTGGTTAAGAATCCTCCTGCCATTGCAGGGGACACAGATTCGAGCCCTGGTCCGGGAAGATCCCACATGCTGCAGAGCAACTAAGCCTGTGCTCCACAACCACTGAGCCTGCACTCTAGAGCCCGCGAGCCACAACTACTGAGCCCACAAGCCACAACTACTGAGCCCGTGTGCCACAACTGCTGAAGCCTGCGCACCTAGAGCCTGTGCTCCGCAACAAGAGAAGCCACCGCAGTGAGAAGCCCGCGCACCATGACGAATAGTAGCCCCTGCTCGCCACAGCTAGAGAAAGCCCACGTACAGCAATGAAGACCCAATGCAGCCAGAAATAAATAAATAAAAATAAATTAAAAACAAAAACAAAAAACACTGCTTCCTTGGACCTCGAAATGATGTGCATGCAGTCATCCTCTTGGCTTTAGCTACAATTTTTGGATATTTCTTCTTAACCCTCCCAAGGCCAATTTGACTTCACTGAGAGCCCAGCGGCCACTGAGTAGAGGCAGGGCAGATAATTTTGTTGTTGAGCCGTGAGTGGCTTTTTCCAAATATGAATTAAATGACATGGCAGTGGCAGCTTTTCAGGAGACCGTATGTCACTTGAGGCCCCAAATTACCTACAGTAATCATCATACGGGGATAACACTTCACTTAGCAAAATGTGGATAACATTTCACTTAGCAAAATGTGTCAACTTCTGAGATTTTCAGACGTTTCATTGCTAAAGGTGACTTCCTGTTTCCCTGCACTGTATCAAACCTTATTTAATCTTCCAGCTCTCTCTCTTGCTTCCCACACCATAGGAAGTTGGACCCTCTCTTCATATGCAGGCCTTACTTTGTATATATAAAATACATATATATATATATATGTATATATATACATATATTTTTTTTTTTCGGTACGCAGGCCTCTCACTGTTGTGGCCTCTCCCGTTGCGGACCACAGGCTCTGGACGCGCAGGCTCAGCGGACATGGCTCACGGGCCCAGCCGCTCCGTGGCATGTGGGATCTGACCAGACCGGGGCACGAACCCGCGTCCCCTGCATCGGCAGGGGGGGGGGGGGGGCACGCCGCCCCCCGGAAGCCCTACTTTGTATATTTAAGTGCATAACTTAGCGATCTTTCCAAATCAGTGCTTATGCAGAAAACCGGTCACTCCCAGTAGCTGGCTGAGAAGAAAATCTCGTGGTTTCCTGAACCTGGCTTCTTAATCAGACACCTGATGCTGCCTGTTCCTTTAGGTTCAAGCCTAAAGCATGTTCTCAACAAGAAACAGAGGAAGAGATTAGTCAAAACCTTAATTTCCCTTTGCTGTGTAACATATTCATAGATTCCAGGAATTACAGATGGATGTCTTTGGAGGCCATTATTCTACCTACCACTGGTCCCCAAAGGTTCAAGTCCATCCCACGTGCTAAAATTATTCACCCTATCTCAGCATCCCCCAAAGTCTAAGCCCATGGCAGAAGAGGAATCATCTCTACCGCACTCGCCTTTCCGTGTCTGCCTGGCTGTTTAGTATTTTTGGAAAAGGTCACACTGGTCCATAGTAAGAAATGCAAACAATACAAAATGTTATAGAGAGAAAAGAAGTAAGTTTCTCTCCTGTTCCACATCTGTCGCCTTCCGGGTTCTTTCTTTTCTCTTTTGGCCACGCCGTGCAGCTTGTGGAATCTTAGTTCCCCAACGAGGGCTTGAACCTGGGCCCTCAGTGAAAGCATTGAACCCTAACCACTGGACTGCCAGGGTCCCTTCTATAGAGGCAACAGCAGCTAGGTTTTTTCTGTTTATCCTTTCACAGGTGTTCTTTGTACAGAGAAATGTATGTTTATTGTTTTCCTACACACATATTGTGTTAATCAAAATGCACTTGATTTTTTTTTACTTAAAAATTTTTTTTTTAAGTTTTCATTTGAGTTTTTTACTTACAGGCTTTCTGTACCTCTTATGTGTTATTGGTGTGCTTAGTAGCTAAAGGCTGAATTCTTCGCAGTGAAGTGAGAGGCACTTCACCAGAAAGAAAAAAGATAGATAGAATCTGCTCATTTGCGTGACAAAACACTTCTAAGGCAAATACAAGGAAAGATCTGTACCTTTTCCACTTACATATTGAATCTCAGTAGAGATGGCTTGTTTGAGAAACCCCAGTATGGACTCAAGTTAGATCTGGTCTGTTTAGTGGTTTGCCTTTGCTTTTTTGAAATTTTTATTGACCTTTGGAAGGCCTTCTGGGGAGCCCTGTTTGATGAGCACACTGTTTACCTTGATCTGTGCATGCTTGGTGCCTTGTGAAATGACCAAGCCAGGGAATGTGCCTTGCATCAGCCCAGGGCCCTTCATTCAGAATAAATATGCTCCCCGGGGGAATCCTTTTCCATTTGACGCGCGCCAACATCTCCAGTATTTTTGGTTCCCATATATTTGTGCCCTCCAAGTTCTATCATCGCTGTTGTACTGTGTGTGCCTGAAGATACAGTATGTGTCTCTTTCCTCTCCCTCTTGGTTCCTTGCCAGCACGGTGACGGTTACTATGAACAGCAGATCTAAATTTGAAGCCCTCTTTTTCTGTCATAAAAGCACCAGTAGCTCCAGATTAACCCATTTCCGAACGATATGCTTGGCTTTGATAGATGGAGGCCAACAACATTTTTCATGTGTTCAAATTGAAAGTAAATTGATTTAAAATCGTCTTGTCTCACGTGATTAACCCCATGTCATGTCCTTAACAGTGACACCTGTTCTCTTCAGAAGAGCTGTGGGTAAAATTCAACAAACAACCAAATATGCCCCCTATGTTCTGGGAACTTCAGTTTTGGATATTGTCGCTTTGGGATGGTTACCAAGGGGTGTTTCCAAAGGTTTGTTAATTATCCTATTTTGCAGGTCATGGAATTCCTTTTGGAATCATCTTTGGTGGAACTGATTTAAATGAAGACGTTAAGCAGGGAGAAAAAAACAAAGTGATGGGAAAAGTCCTAGAAGAAGCCAGGTAATACTTAAGAGAATTTCACAGGAGTTAAGCATCTAACCCTTTTGGATGAAATTCACTGACACACAAAGACAGAGGAAACCAGTAGTTTGGGAGGTTTACATCTTTCCATGTAGAATCGATTTCTTTCTTTTTGTTCATCTTTCCTTTCATTTGATGCCTGTTTATTTTGCCACAAATAGTCATTGTAAACAAGTTATTGCACTTGAATAGTTCTTTGACTACAGTTAATATTGGATGAACGTGCTTAGAATGTTCTGAGTGGTGGAAGAAACAGAATTCTTGCTAAGAGATGATATGGATAAACTCAAACTTTATTAGCACACAGATTGGGGTTGACTTTGCATCAGGTTTCCCCAAGTAGAATATTTTTTCCAGTTTCCTTGAGATACGATTAACGTGCAGCCCTGTATAAGTTTAAGCCGTACAACATAATGATATGACTTGCGTACTTGAAACGATTATCACAGTAAGTTTACTGAACATTCATCATTTCGTATGGATACAAATGTAAATAAATAGAAAAAAAAACCTTTTTTCCTTGTGGTGAGAACTCTTAGGATTTACTTGCTTAACTTTCACATATAACATACGGCAGGGTTAATTATATGTATCATGTTGTACGTGACATCCCTAGGACTTATTTATCTTACACCTGGAAGTTTGTACCTTTGGTTGCCTCCATCGAATTGCCCCTTCCCCACTCCCCGCCTCTGGTCGCCACGAATTCAATCTCTTTTTCTCTGAGTTTGTTTGTTTGATTGGTTGGTTTTGAAGTATGATTGACCTACAACCCTATGTTAGTTCCTGTTACACAACATAGTGATTCAATATGTGTCTACGTTTGAAGATGATCCCCACGATAAGTCTAGTTTCCGTCTGTCACCATACAAAGATGTTACATATTTACGTACTGTATTTACTGTCTGTCCATCTATGTGATTATTTTAACTTGCTGGTCTCTGAGTTCAAGCACATTTTAACAACGCTGCCTTTTTACTTCCCCACCCTGCTCCCCCCAACATTTACTGGTTTTGACGTCGTACGTATTTTACATCTTTTTGTTTTGCATCTCCTTTAACTATGTAGATTGTGGTATACAGGTGATTTTCCTACTCTTTGTCTTTTAATCTTCCTACTAGCTTTATACACGGCTGATTTACCATCTTTACTGTATATTTGCCTTCACTAACAAGATGTTTTCTGTGGTAATTTTCATGTTTCTAGTTGTGTCAAGAGGAATCTCTTTGACGTGGCTCTTAACCTATACAGATTTCTGGGCTATATATGAACCGTTCGTGAGAGCAACCAGTGAGCGGGTTTCTCAGTAGGGTCACTGTGGGTATTTTGGGCAGGATAGTTATTCATTGTGGGGCTGCCCAGCGTGTCCCTGACTCTGGACACTGAGTGTCCACAGCACCTGCCGGGTACTGCAACAGTTAAACACACCTGCCCACATTTCTAGCCCCTGGGATGAGAGTAAGTATTGCCCCTGGCTGAGAACCCAGAGCTGTAGTTCCCAACCTTTTTCATGTCGAGGCATTCTTAGAAAATGATAATATCTGTACAGGATTCTGGAGTGAACTGGGAGGCTTGGTGGGGAAACAAAAACACCCCATTTTCTCTTTATAACAATCACAGTCATAATAACTAACATCATAATAAAATACAAATCCTCTCTGTTCATATAAAAATTGTGAAAAAAAGAGCTAATGAAATCGAAAGAAGAAATATACATGCATACCCAAAGCAAAGCACTCTTCTTGGCAGGCTTTCTGGGGTGATTCCACGGAAGGGTTGACATGGGTGGATGTGGTCTCTACCCCCCGTGCACCCACTGGCTGCTGATGATTCAGAGTCTCACCTGCCATCGAATCACCCTGAATTCAAAGCTTACCGAAAACCCAACCAGTACTATTGAAGCATCCTTTCAACTCTAATAAATTTTTGAATCACTGTGGGAAAAAAAAAAAACAACAGGTGTTGAATTTTTAAAATGTGGACACACTGCTTTATTAATTTTTTAACCACTTTACTGAGGAATGATTGCCATGCAAAAAGCTGTACATGATCAACGCACACAACTTGATGTGTTTGGAGATCAGTGTACACCTGTGAAACCATCATCACAATTTATGCTATAACCACATCCATCACCTGCAAAAGTTTACTCCCACCTTCTTTATTTTTATTATTTTATTTTAATTTTTATGATAAGAACACTTAACAGAAAATCTACCCTCTTAGCAAATTGTTTACCTACAGTATTATTACCTGCAGGCTCTCTGCTGTACAGGAGAGCTCTAGGGCATGTTCATCTTGTACAACTGAAACTTTGTGACCTTTGACTAATACCTCCCTGTTTCCCCCTCCCTCTGTTTCCCCCTCTCCCAACCCCTCCCATGCTACTCATGCTTCCATGAGTTTGACTACTTTAGATTCCACGTGTCTGTAGAATCATACAGTGTTTGTCCTTCCACATCTGGCTTGTTCCTCTGAACATAAATATGTCCCAGGTTCATCCATGTTGTTGCAGATGTTGGGATGTCCTACTTTTTTAAGGCTGAAAAGTATTCTAGTGTATGTGCATGCCACATTTTCCTTATCCATTCGTCTGTTGATTGACATTTAGGTTGCTTCCATGTCCCCAGTAAGTGGCCAACCTTGAATTTTCTTTTTCCTTTCTTTTTTATTATTATTATTATTTAACATCTTTATTAGAGTATAATTGCTTTACAGTGGTGTGTTAGTTTCTGCTGTATAACAAAGCTATACTAACCATGAATTTTCTGTGCTCGTCTGTAACCCTCGCATGGCTGAGAAGCTGTGGGAATCCAGACTTCTTCAAGTGTATGTAACTGTCGCATTTCTGATCCACACCAAGGACAGAACCCCAGGTTCTATTTCGCAGCCTAATTTTTTTGTGGGGAAAGATAGGTGTCAATCTTGCCCCTTAAAACTAGGGTTACAAATAGATGGCATTGCATTTCAGGACCCTGCTTCTTCCTGAAGACTTCCTGGACATAAATGTGGAAATGCAACCTTTTTAAAATAGAGAGTACGCTCCGTGTGTGTGTGTGTGTGTGTGTGTGTGTGTGTTTTACAGTAAATGAACGTATTAAAACAGTGTTGGCTCACCTCGAAAGGTGATCTATCATTATAGGTTTTCTTCTTCTTGTTCTTACACCCTAAAAATTTATTGCCTTTAGGTTCCTGCAGTTTGTAATGCACTATCTCATAGAAGGAAAATCATTCTGCTTGGGAGAAACCATATGGAATGAATTCATCGTATGATATTATCATTAGCATTATTCATTGTGTTGTTATTAAAACACACATTGATTTTTTTTTTTTTTTGCGGTACGCGGGCCTCTCACTGCTGTGGCCTCTCCCGTTGCGGAGCACACGCTCCGGACGCGCAGGCTCAGCAGCCATGGCTCACGGGCCCAGCTGCTCCGGGGCATGAGGGATCTTCCCGGACCGGGGCATGAACCTGTGTCCCCTGCATCGGCAGGCGGACTCTCAACCACTGAGCCACCAGGGAAGTCCCACACATTGATTTTTATTTGGGGATATTGATTGGAGTTAGTGGGCAGGGAAGTTGCATGAATCACAGATTTCTTGTCCAACACAATACAGCATACTTTTCTGTAGAACAAAGCATTGAACTTGTCTAGCTTTATAACAAGTGTTTCATTTAAATAGTTATATTTTCCCGATAAGGTATATTTTTCAACTTTTTTAGCATTGAAAACTTTTCCTGTATGGTATAGTGTGCGAACTTATTTTAGCATCCACTTTATAGCTTATGAATATTATAATAAGTATTTGGTAGTTATAAACACCAAAATTAAATAAGGAGTATTTGAAATTTGTGGAAATTGTTTAGTGAAGTCTTATCCAGGTGCATATTAGAAAAACTTAACATTGTTTTAACTTTAACTTAACATTAGCAAATGAGCAAACGAGAGTTTGTGTGAAATGAATTGCCTCACAAATACTCTCACGATTACGGAATCAATGGCACGTGAAATTACTGTTTTGTAGGTCAAAACTGGTTGAATGTTGGTAATTTCATATGGTTTTTCAGTGTTACTAAAGATGTTTTTGACAAACAGAATTCTATGTCAAAGTAAGTGTGTTTTGAAATGGCAGTGTTCAAGCAAAAGTGCAAAAGTGGTACTTTTATATTTTTCCTAAAAAATGTGTTATTTTATTTTATTTTTATGTTACCTTAAATAGTATTTTACTTTATTTTATTTTTTATTAAAGTATAGTAGATTTACAACATTATGGTACTTTCTGCTGTACAGCAAAGTGATTTAGCTTTACATATATATACACTCTTTTTTAAATATTCTTTTCCATTATGGTTTATCTCAGGATATTGAGTATAGTTCCCTGTGCTGTACAGCAGAACCTTGTTGTTTATTCATCCTATATATAATAGTTTACATCTGCTGACCCCAACCTCCCACTCCATCCCTCCCCCAACCCCCCTCCCCCTTAGCAACCACTAGTCTGTTCTCTACATCCATGAGTCTGTTTGTTTTGTAGATAAGTTCGTTTGTGCCATATTTTAGATTCCACATATAAATATCATATGGTATTTGTCTTTCTCTGTCTGACTTACTTCACTTAGTATGATCATGTCTAGGTCCATCCATGTTGCTGCAAATGGCATTATTTCATTCTTTGTTACGGCTGAGTAGTATTCCATTATATATATGAACCACATCTTCTTTATCCATTCCTCTGTCAATGGACACTTAGGTTGTTTCCATGTCTTGGCTTTTGCAAATGGTAGAAATGTGTTATTTTAAATATCTTTATCTTCCAAGGATCTTTGGGCTAGAAACTCTCTTAAAAGTTTATCTATTAGGTGGGTGTAAAGCCAGGCCCCCTGTTCCTATATGAGGAGCCAGAAGAAAGACCGTGTTATCTGTGGCCCTGGAATAAGTGGCATGTCTTTCAAGTTAGCTCCAGTTCACCCCTCTGACTCCAAAAACATTTTCACATGCACCTTTGAGGAGAACCTTCCCAAGACTCTCATCCTTCCCTGCTGTCTTAAACTGACGCTGTAGCTCCTACTGATGCCTCATTTTGGGTCCTGAAATGAGCAGGACGTGATGGTGGGGACGGTCACATGGGTGGGGGACAGTCACAGTCAGCTGCCGGGCTGCCGTGCACACAGGGTCCGCTCTGCACACCTGGGACATTTTCCTGCTCTTTCCTCCCCGTCTCCACCCATCCCTCCCCCTCACCTGCTTCCTGTTGGAATTTGAGGCAGAACTGTTCCTTCTCTTACTTATACACGTATACAGGCAGCAGGTATTTTTGCCCGTCTCCCGGGTGCCAGACACTCCAGGGGCTGGGGAGGTAGCCATGAACAGAGCAGCGTTCCAGCCCATGTGGAGCTGACATTCTCACCGAAAAGTAGAGCATCACGCTTGCCAGATGAGTGGCTTTAACATTCCACAAAACCCACCTTGAAAACTGCACTTGTGCATTTATTCATAAACGCTGTTATGGGGTAAATTGCTTGGTCTTTGTGTTATTGACCTTATTCTTTGTCCGATGGCTCTTCTTGCTTTTGGTGTCTTTTTTTTTCTGAAGGTTTTAGGCTGTCAAATAATTTGTTCACTGGCCACGTGGGGCGCCCTAATGTTTTGCACAAGTCCCAGTAGTGGTGTTAGTACTAGTAGAACATAATAATAGCAGATGTTTATCAGATGTTAAATGAATTAGGGACCAGGAACTGTGACAGGCAATTTACATGCATAGTTTGTTCTTTGTTTGATTCTTAAGTTTCTCATTTTTGCAGATTTCCACAAAGGAAGGCTTCTGCACTCTCCTTGCAGTTGCTATTTAGTTGCTTTTCTCTCCTTTTTATCCTCATTTCTTGGAGTAAAGTTGATGCCCTCAGAATACAGTTTATTTGTGTTTCTTGCCAATGTTCGGGGGACGTGGAGAGCATCTCATAAGTGATGCCAGCAGTCCGATCCCTACTGGGCTCAGATGCAAGGTCTGAGGTGGTCTGGTCCTGCTTGCTCACGTTTATTCTACCCAAAGGGAAGGATTCCGTATTTCTCCCTTAAGTAAGAGGCATGCGATTTGGCTGTGTCTGCGATTGGTGGCTGGTTTGGGGAGAGTGAGGAGGGGGAAGACGGAAGGCTTGGAGAAGACACAGGCCGCGGGGCGCGAGCTCCCCTTTCCAGGTCATGCCAGTGGGGAGGAATCATCTATTAATGGTTCTTTTTTGGCCACGCCAGGTGCCGCTTGCGGGACCTTCGTTCCCCGACCGGGGATAGAAACCGGGTCCCGGCTGTGACAGCTCTGAGTCCTAATCACTCAACCACCAGGGAATCCCCTGTTAATGGTTCTTGGTTGCAACAATTTGTACTGCGCCGTTTGCGCACTGATGACTTTCTGTTTCTACCACTCATACATTTGTTAATTGGAATTCTACTATAAGGAAGAGTTGTCTGTTGGACCCCATTTACTTATTCAATTATTTAGTTACATCAACACAGACCCATGGCTATTTATTTTATTTGACTCTATGGGTTACCCATCACTCCTATTACTTATTTTGGTGCCCAGATCACCCCAGCCATGGCCATTGGAGATATTTTGAGTTGACTCCTGCATCCTTTCGACAAGCCCTTGCCATGTTTTGAGTGCTTTCTTACTTTCTGGCCCCATAAGATATTCCTGGTTCATTCCACGTGTACCCAGTCCTGCTTCTGGAAACCGCCATTTCTCGATGAACGGGGACATTCAGTAAATCTTGAACCCTTTTGCCTAGTTTTCCTTTGGCAAAGCCAGTGGACCGGATCACCTGCCCCTGAATATTATCTAAGTTCCTTGCCTCTCTAGTGCATCTTGTTCTCTGTCTTTTTTTTTTTTTAATAAATTTATTTATTTTATTTTTGGCTGCGTTGGGTCTTCGTTGCAGCACGTGGGTTTCTCATTGTGGAGGCTTCTCTCCTTGCAGGGCGTGGGCTCTAGGCACACGGGCTTCAGTAGTTGTGGCACGTGGGCTCAGTAGTTGTGGCTCACGGGTTCTAGAGCACAGGCTCAGTAGTTGTGACGCACGGGCTTCGTTGATCCTTGGCATGTGGGATCTTCCTAGACCAGGGCTGGCACCCGTGTCCCCTGCATTCGGATTCCCCTGCAGGCGGATTCTTAACCACTGCACCACCAAGGAAGTCCCTCTTGTTTTCTGTCTTTATCTCTGCTTCTCTCACCTTCCATGAAGGAACAAGAAACAGGAAGTTTTGAGCTTCATTTGTTCATTTTCTGCAGACAGAACTTTTTTGGGGGATGTGAGTGGAGATGAAATCTAACAGCCAATGACCACGACTAATAAAGATTGATCGCACTGTAAATTCAGCTACTTACCTGTCTCTCACAATTTGTTCCAAAGAGCTGTTTCACAGTTATGTTAATTAGATTCTGCCCTAATCATTTTCATTATTTTTGCTCATTTTCCTAGATTCGCTGTCGCTTTCACGGAGTCAATGAAGGAAACGGCACAAAGGCAGTGGGTACGTATTCATTTCACGTTTTGATTTGGGTTATGCTGGCAAAGTTGCAGGATCAGAGAACAGAAAGGCAGTTTTAGTAGAGCTGACATGGTTCCCATCGGCACCGCCCATGGTGGCCACAGCAGTGTGTTATGTTTCCCATATGTTGATGTTTTTTTATTTGGGTAGATACTCTTAGACGGTCACTGATTTTTTTTGTTGTTCTTCTTAAATTGCAAAAATAGCCCAATAGCCGGCTCTTTTCTTTTTTGTTTTTGTTTAGTTTTTGCAAATCTCTCTCTCTTTTTAAAAATAATAATTTACTTATTTGGTTGCACTGGGTCTTAGTTGCGGCAGGCAGGCTCCTTAGTTGTGGCATGCATGTGGGATCTAGTTCCCTGACCAGGGATCGAACCCGGGCCACCTGCTTTGGGAGCGCAGGGTCTTAACCACTGCGCCACCAGGGGAGTTCCCGCCAGATCTTTTCATGCTTTGTCTGTTTTCATTTTATGTGCTCAGATGGGATGATTTACGGACTACACTGTAAATGTTGCAGCATCCTTGTACACGTTGGGAGTAGCAATCCCTTAGGTGGCAGCTGGAGTTTCCTAGGCTGGACTCTTTATTTGAAGGGCTTTAATGAGTAGAGGGCTTTGTAGCTCTACAAGTTAATGCATTTATTGACTTTTAAAATTCATTATGACTTGGGGGGGGTGAGATGAGCTGGCGGGAATCTGAATCCTCCGTGGGGAGTTCTGCAGAGGACTGGTGGGGCTGGTGTCTGCAAAACTAAAGAAAAAGCCAGCTGAAAGGTTGCTTTCCTGCACTGGATCGTAGGCACGATGCTGTTTTCTCAGATGGTGACTCCTGCAGTGCCCCTGGGCCACCAGCGTTGCTGGCCCTCGTGCCTTACCAGCAAACTGTTGTGCACAGCACTTAGGCCCTTGTCATCTGGAGGCATTATTCCTGTCGGTGGCATTTTACAGGCTGTGCACGTTCTTTATCTATAGGCTTTCACTTTGTAACATCTAACGCTTGGAAACAGCTGCAGTGGGACATGGGCAAATGCAGTATTTTGTGGGACTGGTCGACCTTTGCCAAAGCCGAGAGTACCATGTGCACGTGAACGTGAAGATTGCCTGCAACCAGAGTGTGCATATTCTTATTTTTCACCTCAAACTCCCCAGGCAGAGAATCGAGGGTGCATTTTTCAGTGCAGTGTAATGAATGAAAAACGGCAAGCTTCCTGGCTCTGAGTTTCGTGTTTGTGTCAGTTTGACTGTCCATCTGCCTTATGGCAGTGATGTACCAGTGGTTCTCAAAGGGGGGGTCCTTGGGACTCTTTCAGGATCTGCACAAAGTCAAACCTATTTTTGTCATAATGCTCAGACATTATTAAAGGCATGATGAAAGGCAAAAGCCTTTTTCACCATGTGAGGGGCAGTGGCGAGGAAAATGGCTGACGCCTTCATTGTCATGAAAGCAGGGGTACCCATCGGCACTGATGGATTATTCACCATCACCCACTTATAGTTAAAAAAAAAAAGAGCCAGTTTTTCACTTAAGAATGTCCTCGATGAAGCATAAAAATGATAAATTTTTATCAAACATTAACCTCTGAATACATATGGTTTTTTTAATGTTCTGGGTGATGAAACAGGAAGTATGTATCAGCTCTTTCTGCTGCCTCTGAATGAGGGATGGGGGTTATCTTGAGCAAAGGCCCTGGTGCAACGTTGGGGTTGCAGACTGAACCAGCCATGTCTTAACACAATTTTTTATCTGAAGGACTGATAACCAAACTATGGTTACTCAGACTTGGGCATTTGGCAGTCATTTTCTTAAAAATGACTCAATTGAGTGAGTCACTTCAAGATAAACAACGGGTAATATCTATTGCCAATGATATCATTTAAATTTTAAAGCAAAAATTAGAATCTGGTAAGCCACCAGGAAGTAGACAGCTTCCCCTTACATCCTTCCCTGATGAGATCAGTGGTTGTGTTAACAAATGTGAATTTTTTTTTTTTTTGGATGCTGTGTGATGAAATGGTTCAACATTTGTGAGATCTGCATCACTCAGTGAACCAATATTTTTCAAATGACTAATACGTGGCATCACAGAATCATGCATAGATAACAGATCCATCAAAGTGCAAGATAGACCTATGGATTCGAATATATCAGGGTATGATATAATTTCAGGTTCCATACTGCAACTAACCTTTAAGAAGCTACCCTTTGTTGAGTTTTGGTGTCATGTCCAAGAGTAATACCTATAATGATCTGGAAAGGCTCCTTAAAGGCCCATATTAAAATATTCCTCCCCTTTCTAACTACCTATCAGCAAGAAGCAGGATTTTCTTTATACACTTCAGCCAAAGCAACATATGGAAACAGATTGAATAGAGCAGCAAATATGAGACTCCAACTGCCTTCTGTTAAGCCAGACATAAAAGAAAGCTTTTCCCTGCTGAAGCAAGTTTATCCTCCATGATTTCCCCCCCTTTCCCTAACTTCTCAGTTTTAAATGTCACCTTTGTCTGTAAAACCTATGGCCCTCCAAAACTGGTACAGATGTGTTCACTGCTGTATCAGTTATTTTGCTACATAACAAATCACCTCAAGCATAGTGCCTTAAGACAGCCATTTATCATTTATGCTTTGTGTTGTCTGGGCATTTCTGGCCGGGGTCAGCTCAGCAGGGCTGGGTAGTCCAGCATGGCTTTGCTTACGTGCTGGGGCCTCGGCTGGGATGGCTGGGACAGTTGGTGTCTCTCTCTATGTGGTCTGTCGCCCTTTATTAGGCTCAGCGGCAGGAGAGAGCAGGCACCAGTGCACGCGCAGGCTGCAAGCTTCTGCGTGTGTGCTGTTTGCTACTGTCTGTGGGCCAGAGCAAGTCAAGCACGGAGCTATAGCCTCTACCTCCTTATGGGACGATCTTCAGGGTGGCCTTAAAAGGCAGGGCTGCAGGGAGGGAGCCGTTGATTAGGTCCATTTTAATAATCCGCCACACTTGGTACTTATCCCTTGAGATTGTAACACCTATTTATTGATTGATTGATTGATTTTTGGCTGTGTTGGGTCTTCACTGCTGCGCGCAGGCTTTCTCTAGTTGTGGCAAGCGGGGGCTGCTCTTCGTTGCGGTGCGCGGGCTTCTCATTGCGGTGGCTTCTCTTGTTGTGGAGCACGGGCTCTAGGCACGCGGGGTTCAGTAGTTGCAGCACGTGGGCTCAGTGGTTGTGGCTCGCAGGCTCTAGAGCATGGGCTCTAGAGCGTAGGCTCAGTAGTTGTGGCGCACGGGCTTAGTTGCTCCGCAGCATGTGGGATCTTCCCGGACCAGGGCTTGGACCTGTGTCCCCAGCATTGGCAGGCGGATTCTTAACCACTGCGCCACCAGGGAAGCCTGGGATTAACTTTTCGATGTAATGATGAGAAAACTGCGTCAAATACATAGACCAGTTACGTTTTGGGCAGGCTTGCTAGCAGTGTTGAGAATATCCAGCAGTGTCCTGTCAAAAGATCTTTTTTTCTTTTTTTTTTTTGTCTGCGCTGCGCAGCAAGTGGGATTTCAGTTCCCCGACCAGGGATTGAACCCGGGCCCTCAGCAGTGAGAGCGCAGAGTCCTAACCACTGACTGCCGGGGAACTCCTGGAAGGATCATCTTACATGTCAAGACTAAGTTGACCATTTGCCTGTCACCCAGGAGGTCAGCCACACCACATCTACCCTCATCCTAGGTTAGCAGTCTTTGTTTTCAGACAGATGCTTTTCCAA
Organism: Lipotes vexillifer; assembly: GCF_000442215.2. Lineage (NCBI taxonomy): Eukaryota > Metazoa > Chordata > Mammalia > Artiodactyla > Lipotidae > Lipotes > Lipotes vexillifer. Next base: position 1,703,076 of record NW_006782851.1, read on the forward strand.
ATATAATAACAAGGCATTTGAAGAAAGAAATGGAGAAGACAGCAAAAATTGTTTTGTCTTGGATGATGATATCACAGGCAGCATCAAAAAAGCTCATAAAAGAAAGGATGAATTTGTTTTTATTGTTTAAAGTGGTGGAGGTTAGTTATTAAATTCTAATGTGAACCTGTTTTTTAATACAGCTTTAGTACTTTTTTTTTTGGTGGATGATTTTTCAATAAAGTTCAGCTCAATACCTTTATTTGATTAGTTTTTGCAAATGAAAACTGTGTAGAAATAATATAAAGGTTCATTGTTCAGCCATATCTATGTAATGCTTTGAGATGGATTTTTGTGGAGAGACTACTTGTAGTTACGTGTTCGGAACAGTGATGCAATTTTTGAGTAGTTAAGTTTCATGCTGCGTTATTGAACTGCCAGCTTTTGTTTTTAATTTTCTCCTTTATTTTGGTGAGCAGGCTCGGCTCAGGTCCAAACTTAGTTAACCCTACGTAATTATTATCAAACCAGAATCAAATTCCAATTATCCCAGATTAGAAAGATTTATGGTCTTTGCTTCTTACTGTTTTTGTGATTTCATGTAGAGTCTGTATAGATAAATATAGTTTTGAGCATAAAATCCGGCCTAAAACTTGTTATTTTCTCAAACTTAATTTTTATGAAAACACAGGCTCACTCTTGATGGCAGTACTGTTAACAGAAATACAGTGCAACCTACAAAGATGAGCCATGGATGTAATTTACAATTTTCTGAGAGTCCCATTTTTAAAAGTAAGTGGAAACAAGGAAGATCAGTTTTAATAATCTGTTTTACTTAACCCACCTCCCGGAGTTAGCCAGCCTGCAAAGGATAAGGGTAAGGGTACTCTCCCCAAGACTGCCCTCACTTTTGACACCAACGGCAAGTTCAGGGGGTCCCCATAACCACCCTCAAGTTTGAGAAACGGCTTGAAGGACTCAGAGCTCACAAAGAGTTACACTCGCTGTTATGGTTTATTACTGGGAAAGGATACAGACTAAAATCAGCCAAAGGGAGAGATGCAAGGGGCTGATCCTCCATCGCCCTCTCCCTGGTGCAGTCAAGACATTTTACCCTCTGGCTGTTGATCTATGACCATCTCAACCTCCCGTTATTGATCTGAGACATATGCACGGAGTTTTGCCAACCCGGGAAGCTCACTGCATTTGGTGTCCAAAGTTTATCCTGGGGCTTCATTGCATAGACTTGATTGATTGATTGTTTGCGCACAGGGTTGAATCCAGTCTTCAGGCAGATTGATACCACTTGGCCCGAAGTGCCCAATTTCCATCACGTGGCTGGTCTTTCCGGTATGGCCAGCCCCTACCTAAGACTGTTAGCTGTGGCTGGCCTCTCCCTAGAGAAATATATGCCCCTTAGGAATCACATAGATTATTTCCTAGAAGCCCAGGGCGAAAGCCAGACCACCTCTTGGCCAAGGCCAAGTTCCTAACTGCACACCTGCTGTATCCGAAATCTTATTATCTCAACACATGAGCGACATAAAAAGGGCTAAGGTGCTATTCCACATTGTTTTGGTACTCAGACTTTGAAATGGAGCGTGCATTTTACTCTTAGGAGGCACATTTCCATCCAGACCAGCTCCACTTCAAGGACTCAATAGCCTCACGTGCCCAGGGCTGCAGTATTGGACAGTGCAACATACCACAGATATGCACTTGGGGAGCACCCTGTTTCAAGCTTTCCAAAACAGATGCTCCGATCTGGTCGTGGGAGACATATTAACAGGAAGGAGCGAAGGGAGGGTATATTTTACAAGCTGTGGGTTAATTTCAGCCCTCTGACAAAGCTAGGATGCTCCTTTGGAAACATTATTTTGAGACCTACTGTATAGCACAGGGAACTATCTCAATGTTTTGTAATAGCCTAAAAGGGAAAAGAATCTGGAAAAACAATAGGTGTGTATGTATAACTGAATCACTTTGCTGTACACCTGAAAGTAACACAACGCTGCAAATCAACTATACTCCAATTTTTTTTAAAAAAAGGCAAAATGAGGGGAAAAACAAAGAAACATTATTTTAGAGGCTGGGTTGATGAGCACCCTTCTGCCTCTGGCTGACTTTACACAAATTAGTTTGATTGGATTTCGATAAAGAGAGTTTTATTTTATCTCTTTTAATTTGAAGTGCCTTTGTTTGGGCCCGTTGTGGGTTTTTTTTTTTTTCTTTTTTTTTTTTTTTTTTTTGGCGGTACGCGGGCCTCTCACTGTTGTGGCCTCTCCCGTTGCGGAGCACAGGCTCCGGACGCGCAGGCTCAGCGGCCATGGCTCACGGGCCCAGCCGCTCCGCGGCATGTGGGATCTTCCCGGACCGGGGCTCGAACCCGTGTCCCCTGCATCGGCAGGCGGACTCTCAACCACTGCGCCACCAGGGAAGCCCCCGTTGTTATTTTTATAGTGTTGTTTATATCAGCCTTACTTTGATGTTATGCCTACTTTGTAAGGGGCACCGTCCCGGGGGCTTTTTACTGGCGTCCGCCTGCTACGTAGTTAGTACTCATAGTCCAAGTTCAACATCGGCTGTGTTTTGGGACAGTGCTCCTCTGTCGGTCTGTGATATTATAACCTTGATTTGGTGTTTTTGGGAATTAGATTCACTGCACATGTCTAACTGTGATATATGCATTGTGCAAATTTAAAACTAGTCTAAATAGCATTTTGATTTCTTGCTACAGTGTGTAATAGACATTCAGAATACAAATTTGGGCACTTCTTATTCTAGTCCGTGTTTAGAATACTTTGTCTAAATTCACCAGACTTTTACCAGAAAATGTAACTATTTAACCAATATAATTAAAAGCAAATTAGGTATCCACATATCTTAATTGAAGGCTTTTCTCTCTGCAGAAACAATGATTGTGGTTTAATTTGTCTCCACTGGGTTCAAAACCCCACAGGTCTGTGTAAAGTTTAACTGCACTGTTCACATGCTTTTTCTAATAAATACTCAGCTAAGAGGACTATCTCTAAATTCAAATATTTATTTATGAACTATTTTAAAAAATCTTGAGCAGGAGTAAATACTGTTTGACACAGTTATCGAATTCAGAAAAAGCAGAGTGATAACCAACATGGCACATGGATACACTTTGTTGAGGTTAGTGCTGAGATAAGCTTCCTGGTATTGTTACTTTTTAGTGATTTTTTAAAAAAATTTGGAAACTTTGAGTCCCTGTCTTCTGGGGCCTAATTTATCTACCCTGCCTTGGCACTCCTTAGAGGAAAGTAACTTTCTGGAAGCAGTTAGGCAATACCTAAAGAGTAATTTTACTTTCATTGTGTACATACTCATCACAATTCTTTTGGAAATTGAAATACAGAAAGCAAGACAGATCTCATTGGCTGTCACATGCCCGTTCATGGCACAGGGGAGCTCAAAAGGCTGATGTAGGTGTTAGTTCTTTTCTAATCTGAATGAGCTGCCTGTCGCCTAATTGCTGAATTATGTTGTCCTTTGTTTGTTTCTTTTTTTTTTTTTTTTTTTTGCGGTACGAGGGCCTCTCACTGCTGTGGCCTCTCCCGTTGCGGAGCACAGGCTCCGGACGCGCAGGCCCAGCGGCCATGGCTCACGGGCCCAGCCGCTCCGCGGCATGCGGGATCCTCCCAGACCGGGGCACGAACCCGTGTCCCCTGCATCGGCAGGCGGACTCCCAACCACTGCGCCACCAGGGAAGCCCTATGTTGTCCTTTGAATTACTGTTACTTCTTGTTCTTCTTGCATGGCCCATTGCTTTGTATTTGATCATCTCCAAAAGTCACGTTGACAGCGCAGGAGCTACACAGACCACATCTTTTGTTATAGTTTCTATTGTAACGTGAACTTAAAAACGTTCACACCTCTGTTTCATCTTTGGAAACCCTAGTTTGTATGCTGGCCCTCCCCACAAATATCCTGTAAGGGAAACTCCAGGGATTGGTCATATCTTAGGAAGCTAATCATTTTTAATAACTTCTATTAAGATTGGCTTCCCTCAGAGATTTCTTGATAGAACTGCACATGTTCTTTGCATTTTTTTCCCCCATGTGAGATCCCTGGGAATTGAAAAGTTTTAAAGGAACTCAAAGGATGGAAAACTCATCAACTTCAGAGCATAGATTCTGAGTTAACCTTTCCCATGACCTGGGGCACAAACTTTTGGAATGATCAGAAGCATTGCTCTAATTCATCAGATTGCAAAGGCAGAGAACAGTAGGGGAAGCTTTTGAATAAAATCAGCAATGATTCCATGTTATTTACTCCATAGATTTAACTGTATTTTATTTTTTAATCTTCCTGGGAATTTTCTTGCCGGCATTCC
>NW_006782851.1:1707424-1708930 GCF_000442215.2 Lipotes vexillifer
TTTCTTGCTGGGCTAGATTACGTGTTACACATTCATCCTTTGATTTTGCCCAGGGTTGTTTTAGTTTCATCTTTATTTATAGGCTGTTTCACGTCAGATCCCATAAAACTGGATCCCAATTCAGTTCTCAGACGTCCTCCCCATCTCATTTGTGGATTTTTTCCTTTTCTTGAAAAACCTTTCCTTGTCTGGTTCAGTTGCAGGAATTTAGTGACAAGGTTGTCCCCCCTCCTTTTTATTTTGAACATTACTATTATTATTATTAATTTGCCACGCCACGTGGCTTGTGGGATCTTGGTTTCCCCGACCAGGGATTGAACCTGGGCCCTGGCAGTGAAAGCACTGAGTCTTAACCACTGGACCGCCAGGGAATTCCCTGAACATTATTTTCTTTCCTCACTTAAAAACAATTTCTAAGGGAAAAGGGAAGAGGGAGAAAAGAAGAGACCCGTGTCCCCTGAAAAATGCCCAATTTCTGTTTTGTGATGTATTTTGAAAACTATACACTTACAGGCCATGATTTCTTCTAAGTAATTTGTAGCTATTTTTAAATGACTTTTATCAAAGCCATCATCAGAAGTTGTAAAATGATACTTCTGCCACCAGTAGAGGATGAAATTGTGCGTAGATTTTAAAAGTAATATTTATTGTGGTTTCCATTTGGTGGAAAGCTTAATTTCAGAAGGTTATATTAATAAAAGAATGGGAAATCTTTTTGTTATTGCCGTCTGTCTGGTATTCCACTATAAAAAGGCATAAATGAGCATTTGGGTCTGTTACAAAGTCACATGTATTTATAGGTATTTATAGGGCACTGACTTTTTATATTTAGTAGTGGGTCAGATTAAGTAATGTTTTCTCATAGACTTTAAAAATGGAGAAAAAAATGGAGAATCTTCCCTCTCCACCCTTCCTACACGCGCACACACACACACACACACGTCTTCTTTTTCATTTTATGCATCAATGAGCTGATCTTCCAAGGGAAATGATATATATAAGGACTTCGACTCATGTTATTTCAAGGCAAGTGAAACAATAATAAATATTGAGCAAAGAAAGCTAATTTGTATTTAGAGCATTTTAATATAGAAAATGATTTTTGAAATCAATATAAGCCAATTGGCTTTTGCCAGATCGCTTTTCTTACAATGATTAAAAATAACTCAGATGCAGATTTCCTTTATACTGTCCCTCAATTTTCTTGATTTGCTCGGATAAGATCTTCAAATGCCATTTATGACATGTTTTAAAAGTCTATATTGGACTTGATACTTACTTGTTTTGGGGGGGAGTTCAATAGATTTGGGGGAAATAATCCTCAGAGATAGGTAAAATCAGCAGATAAACCCAGACTTTTCCATATAGAGTCAACTTATTCTGTTTATAGAGTTGGGATACCCTTTTAATTAATTAATTTTTGTTTGTGCGCAAAGGAACTTTCTTGAGAGGAGCATTTGGGGTTTACATATTTCTTTTTTTTTTTTTTTTTTTTTTTTTTTTTTT
>NW_006782851.1:1709058-1717134 GCF_000442215.2 Lipotes vexillifer
TCCTGCATCGGCAGGCGGACTCTCAAGCACTGCGCCACCAGGGAAGCCCTGGGGTTTACATATTTCTAATTGCACGGCACAGTTCTAATGAAAATAGTAGTAAGGCTTTAATCTCTATTTTGCCTGACAGTCATGAATTGAATTTATATAGAATTATAGTGAATCTGTTTTTGTCAAACACTTGTATTACCTTTAAAGTTAAAATGCTCTCCGGGTATATTTTTGACTGTGCTTCACAGTCAAAAATGTCTTATGGACATTTTTTGAGCCAATGTTGTAGGCTTAGGTCTGGTTAAAGAAGAGGCACTCTTAGCCTGCACTCCATTCCAATCCAATTTTCTTCAGTTTTCTAGTGAAATTATAATTTAACAAAAATTTTGTTAAATTATAATTTAACAAAAATTATAATTTAACAAAAAAAATTTAACAAAAAGGGCTCTGAGCTAAACTCTGATTTCAAATGGCTGCTATTAACCTTTTTTTTTTTTCCATTAAGGTTAATATCTTTTTTAACTAGTAGAGAAGAGATTTTTGAAGCTCTTTTTTTGCAGGCTTGCTATTTTAAGGGCATTTAAAAAGGGGCTGCATCCTGCTATGTGGCGTATGGAGGAGGATACTCAAGACTTTTAGAGGTCTCAGGTACCTCTGATGGATAAATATAAAATGTAATGCTAAGGTCAAAAGCAAAACCAAACCAAGACTTGTTTCTCTGTACCAACTTCCTTCTTTTTTTTTTTGGCTGTGCTGTGCACGGCGTGTGGGATCTTAGTTCCCTGACCAGGGATCGAACCCGCACCCCCTGCATTGGAAGCCTGGAGTCCTAACCACTGGACCTCCAGGGAAGTCCCTCTGTACCAACTTCCGTTCAGCCGTCCTAGGATGGCCGGATGCTGCCTCTCCCAGGACCTTCCCATCCACCAGGCGGAGGGCAGGGGAACTCTCTCTTCCCCCCATTGATCGTCTCTCCCTCGTCGGGACTGCCTCACCTTTAGTTTGTTTCCCAAAACATAAAGCTGATTTGAGGATGAAGGTCAAAGTGGGTCAGCAGACCGCATGCAATTCGCAGGATCCCGGCCACCTGGAGGACCACTGGAGCCCTTCACACACGTTTAGGTAGAGAGAGCACGAAGATGCAACTTCTGTGATGGCCACTCACTACCTAGTTTAGTCGTTTCATGCATGGAGCTGATATTTAGGCCACATGGTAGAAAGATGCACCTTTTTAGACTCTGTCACCAAAATGACCATATCTTTGCTCACTTACGAGAAACATCCCTCTGCACCTACTTGACCCTTCTGCCCTTTAAAGCGGATTTCTCACTCTGCTCCCACAACATCCACCTTTGGGTCTAAACCTGATTTTAAAAATATTTATGTCACTGTTTAGAAACGAGCTTGAGAAATGGATTCTTTTTCTCTCTAGTAGTTTTGTGAAGTTCCGCCAGAAAACACCACCAGGGATAGTACCTATATATCTGGGGACACATATCTAGATCAGTCGTGCAAGTGTCACGGTGTCCCTTGATGTCAAACAGGCTTTTGGGGAGGTCCTTACAGGGTCCTTGAGACCAGTCCATTCACATCCTGGAAGAATCTGCCCCCTGGTGCCTGTTCTCTTGTCCCCCAACATACTGGGTACCACTCCTCCATCCCCATCTCCATCTCCTCCTCTGTCTTCATCTTCTTTTCTTCCCCCCTCCCCCTCCTCCTTTCTTCTCCAAAGGTGGGGAGTGTACTTTCTCTATTCAAGGGTTTGTATCCGCAAACCACATTCCCCAAAACGTCTGCCTTCAGCCTCAGCTCCTGATATGCACCTGATGGGCTGTATCCCTGGCATGTTCTCTGTCTGAGCTTCATCACTTTTCTACTAACATAGTAACCCAGTAAAAGCAGAGGCAACTCTTTGCTCTGATAAAGTAACTAGTCGGTGAGTGGCCGTGTAGATGATTCTTTGTGATGTTTTCCAAGAGGATATTTTTATGGCCTTCATTTTTCTCTCTAAGCAGCAATGGGAATGGACTAGCAAACTTACTTTTTTTTCTTTCTCCCCTCTTTTCAAAAGCCACATGCTAAGGATAAGATCTATGTCCAGAGTCAAGGTAAGAAATTTTAAATATATGTATATTTGAAAAAAAATGAGTCTTTTATCTTTTAGAGATACCTACTGAAATGAAATAACATATGATGTCTGGGATTTACTTGAAAATAGTAGAATGGGTACACTTTTATTATTTTTAACATTAAGATAAAAATAAGACTATAAAAGAATAATTTAAAATGTAGATGAATGGATAAAGAAGATGTGGCACATATATACGGTGGAATAGTACTCAGCCGTTAAAAAGAATGAAGTAATGCCATTTTCAGCAACATGGATGGACCTAGAGATTGTCATGCTGAGTGCAGTCAGGCAGAGAAAGAGCAATATCGTATGATATGTGGAATCTAAAAAGAAATGATACAAATGAACTTATTTACAAAGCAGAAACAGACTCACAGACTTAGAGAACGAACTTATGGTTACCAGAGGGGAAGGGTGGGAGCAAGGGGTAGCTAGGGAGTTTGGGATTGACATGTACACACTGCTATATTTAAAATAGATAAACAACAAGGACCTACTGTATAGCACAGGGAGCTCTGCTCAGTATTCTGTAACAACCTAAATGGGAAAAGAATTTGAAAAAGAGTAGATACACGTATATGTAAAACTGAATCAGTTTGCTGTACACCTGAAACTATCACTACATTGTTCTGGTTTTTTTTTTTAATAAATTTATTTATTTACTTATTTTTGGCTGCGTTGGGTTTTCCTTGCTGCGTGCAGGCTTTCTCTAGTTGCAGCGAACGGGGGCTCCTTTTTGTTGTGGTGTGGGGGCTTCTCATTGAGGTGGCTTCTCTTGTCGTGGTGCACGGGCTCTAGGCACGTGGGCTCAGTAGTTGTGGCTCATGGGCTCTAGAGTGCAGGCTCAGTAGTTGTGGAGCACGGTCTTAGTTGCTCTGCAGCATGTGGGATCTTCCCGGACCAGGGCTCGAACCCGTGTCCCGTGCCTTGGCAGGTGGATTCTTAACCACTGTGCCACAAGGGAAGAACCACTGACCCGCAAAATAGAGATCAGGGAAACAGTAGCTCCAGAGAACACGTAGCTGATTCTGAGCTTAGGTTTGAACCCGTGCTGAGCCCAGGGTCACGCGTACAAGTCCACCTTATAATCATCACATTATCAAGGCAGGCCTGGGGTTGGACCTTCCATTCCTCTGCCACAGCCCCTCGTTTATAGCCATGGAAGACGTTGGTGCTGCAGGAAAAACATGGGCTTTGATGCAGCTCGTGGGTTTGGACGCAGCCTCTGACACCTAACATTTTGTATCCCGATTAACCGCGACGAACCTCGGTTTCCAGCCGGATAAACTAGAGGACTCAACCTGCTTAACAGGGAGTAAGGGTTTCCAGGACCGGGTGGAACACATCCACTCACAGTCTGTGCTGGGGCAGGCGTGGAGTGGACTTTACTACAGACTTTACTAACTGTAGTTAGTATTAGTCAGTGTGAATGGCCAGCTTACAAGTGCCTTGGAGAGGCGGTTCGACGACTTTATTTACATTCCATAAAATTTCACATCTTTTCTGCTCTCGAGATAATCTGTTAAATGCTGCCTCTGGATTTTTGAAATCTTAAAATGTTCGTTTTTTCAGAGAACTTTAAACTGAAAGCTGTCTGAAAAAGTGCCACAGATAGCAGGAAATTATGTATGATTTAGAAGGTTGAGATGAGGAATTTTAAATACAGACATAATTTCTATGTAATTTCTTTTAGAGTTTAGCTGGGAATGTTTTGGATACCTGTCACCTACATGCATTTTTTAGGAACTCAAGCTTTCTGTGACCTAGAGACAGTTTGGCCCAGGAATGGATGGTGGGGTTGAAAGTGATGGATCTTTTCTCCTTGGGAACTGTGGGCGAATTTTATTTTATTTTTTTATTTTTGTTTTTAGCCTCACCGCGTGGCACGTGGTATCTTACTTCCCCGACCCGGGATCGAACCCGGGCCCTCGGCAGTGAAAGCGCAGAGCCCTAACCACTGGACCGCCAGGGAAGTCCCCTGTGGGCTCATTTTAAACCTCACAGGCTTGGAGAAATTCATGGGAATTCAGCAAAGCCCTCAGAACTTTAGTTCTTTATAAGAACCGAGTATGACGGCTATTTGAATGTCAACACAAAATAACTGGTTACGTCTCAACAACATGAACTTTCTTTTGTTCTCTTTCCTTTGAGCCAGGAATTGGAACAGTGCCGAACACCACCTTTAACTGGAACACCTTCCTTCAGCGTTCAGGTAAGAGATGAAATCTTCTGGTAGGATTTTGACCCAAGTGCATCTTGCCAACTTGCGTCAGTTCCTTGCTAGGTTCACATGGTTTTGAAGAAGAGGCTGCCAGGGTCGAAGAAATGGACCCTTTGGGTAGAACAAAGGAGGGAGCAAGGCATGATTAGAACAAACTTGGTTTCTCCCCGTTTGCCGAGGTGTCATCAGTGGTCCCATCCCAGTGAGGATGGGGGTGCAGCTGAGACGCAGGAGGATGAGTAGTGCCAGCCTCTGCGACGCTGCCCTTCGGACAAACCTCCCAAACACCTAGTATCATGTGACGTTTGTCCTTATTAAGGATGCCAACCTCCTGTGTTCATTCGGTGTTACTTTATTAGCTACACACATAAGAAGTGACTCCTGTGGGACTTCCCTGGAGACCCAGTGGTTAGGGCTTGGCACTATCACCGATGGGGCCGGCTTCGATCCCTGGTTGGGGAACTAAGATCTTGCAAGCCGCGTGGTGTGGCCAAAAATAACAAAATAATGTGACCATTGTAAGATGGAGATCAGATTAAGAAACAAACTTTTAAACCACTTGAAATCTCAGCACCAAAAAGGAACTGCTCTTAGTGTTTTGATATATCTTTCTCAACAATTTTACATATATATATTAATGCTTTTCATGCATTAATATATAATATTAAATTATAGCTGTATTAACCTATTATATATTTTTTAAAAATATAAAAATATTAAAATCATCATGTAAATATATAAATATGTGATATTTGTATATTTATTGTAAATGCATAGTATGTATGACACCTATATTATTTATATTATATATAGATTATATGTAAAGTATAATTAGGTGTGACTTTATATTTTATGTTTGAGTAATACGTATGTTTAAATAATCATATATATAATGATTTTTAAAAGACAAAAGTAGAGTCAAACGGTACTTACTGCTCTAACCTGCTTTATTTATTCATTATGTTAGTAACAATGCGAGCTAACTTATCCTTTTTTAAAAATTTCTAAACTAAAGTAAAATTTACGTGGCGTGAAGTGCAGACTTCTAGGGTAAGATTAGGTGAGTCCTGACGAATGTATAAATACCCTAATCCAGACAGATCACATTTCTGCTGCTCAAGAAAGTTCCCGCTTGTGCTTTTCCATATTCAATTCCCATCCCTCTCTAAGGGACCCCTATTTCAATATCTGTCATCATCGATTCACTTTACCAGTTCTTGAACTTCATCTAAGTGGAATCATACAGTAAGTACTTTTTGTGTCTGGCATCTTTTTTGCTCAACATAATGTTTCTGAGATTCATGCATATTGTGTGTATCTGTAGCTCCTCCTTTCTTATTACCGGGTCCTGTTCCATTTTATGGATGTCGCACATTGTTTCTCTATTCTCCTATTGATGGACTTTTGAATTGTTTTCCATTTTTACGTACTATAGATAAAACTGCTCTCTCTCCACATTCTTGTGCAAGGATTCTGATGAATAGCTTGAGTGTATGGTGGATCCATGCTTAACTTTAGAAAAGAACAGCCAAACAGTTTTCGAAAGTGTTGTACCATTTTACATTTCCACAGACATTGATGAGAGACCCAGTTATGGCACATCCTTGCCAACAATTGGTGTGGACAGTCTATTTAATTGTAGTTATCCTAGGGGGGGATCATGAAATGGTATTTGATTGTGGTGTTGGGCATTTATGTATCGATATCTTCCTTGGTGAAGTGTCTAGCCTTTTGCCCAGATGTTTTAGTGTGTTGTCTTTTAATTCTTGGTCTGCAGGAGGGTTTTGTGCTTTTGTTTTTCCCCCTGGGTAGAAGCTTTTTGTCAGATACATATATTGTGAATGTTTTCTTCCATTCTCTGGTTTATCTTTCCGTGTCCTGAACTATGTCTTTTGAAGAGCAGGGGTTTTAAATTTTGTTGAAGTCTAGCTTATCAGTTTTTTCTTTAACAGTAAGTCCTTTTGGGTCCTGCCTAAGAAGTCTTTGCCTACCCTAAGGTTGAAAAGATATTTTCCTTGTTTTTTCCTCCACAAGTTTAAGCTTTTCCATTAGGATTGTAATCCATCTGAAATTAAATTTTGTGTTTGATATAAGGAGGTAGGGATCGAAATTCATTTTTTTCTGTAAATTGCAGTATCATTGAAAATGTTTTTCAATGAATCGCTCTGGTTCCTTTGCTGAGAATCAGTTTACTGTGTGTGTTCCTTTGTGTCTGCATAAATCTACCTTTATGCCAGTATCATGCTGTCTTGTTACAGATTTATGGTACGTGTAGAAATCAGATAGGGTTAGCCTATGACTTTGTTTCAGAATTGTTTTAGCTCTTCTAGGTTTTTTGCATATCCATATACAGAATTTAGAATCATCTTGTCAATTTCTGTAAAATCTTGTTGCATTGAATCCACAGATCATTTTAGAGAGAATTGCTATCTTAACAATAATTTGTCTTAAGATCTCTGAACGTGATGTATCTTTCCATTTGCTTGGGTCTTACTTATCTTCATAATGATTTGTACAGGTCTTTCATGTCTGAAAAATATTCTTAAGGATTTTATTATTTTTGATGTGCTATAAAGGTTTTCTTTTTAATTTCAGGTTTGAATTTTAGTTGTTACTAGTATATAGAGATACACTTGATTTTTGTAATACATTGGCATTATACCTTGAAATATAAATGTATTGGTTCTAATTACATCATGTTTTTAATTCCTTTATTGTATTTAAAATTCTATAAATGTATCCAAACAATCCTTTTGATTGGGAATTTAGATTTTTTAAAAACTTTTTGATATGCAGTGATGAAAGTGCTAGGATTTTAATCTTCATATGTTTTTCCAATTGTTTTCTTAGGAGCAATTCCTAAAAATAGAATTGCTGGATTAGATTATGCATTTAACCAGAGCTTTCATACATCTTACATGATGTGTAAGTGTGTCACCTTGGAAAGGTGACATCAGGGTGCATGTCCATCAGTGAAGCTATGAGGGTACCATTTTCTCTACATGTGGTGCCATTGTGTTTTCTGTGCATGGTATGATCCAAGCATAATTACGGTGTTTAAGCAAAATTTTAATGTATTGTACAATATCTTTCAGTGTAAAAACTTTAGTTGTCCACAAATGAAGCCCCTAAGATTATGCTATTTGGGATTGTAACTGCCTTGCAGGCTGATCTGCCCTGTAATTCTGGTAAAGGTACTAGAACAGCTAAAATTATCTCAGCAAATGCAATTTGAGGCCTAAGAAGTCATCTCTCTTAACCTGAAATACTTCTCTCTAAAGACGACAATGCAGGGGCACGATTAGGAGGAGCTGAAGTTGCAGGTCCTTCTGTAAATCTCAGAGAAGAGAGTGAAAATGCAAAATCAGTGCCCTGCCCTCAGCAGACAGGAAGACATGCCAGGCCTGTTTTTACTCCGAAAACTTCAGACAAAACTTCCAACACATACTCCTTGTCAGCGTTCGCTTCCCTTGAAAAGAAGAAATTTCCAAACATTTGATCAGAAATAATTTTCCAAGTGTTTTACACCAATCTTAGCAAGAATGGCAGAACTCCTGTCAGCATTACAAATGAACCCACACCATCCAGTTGCTTTATCATGTCAGGAAGTGTAAGCCGTTATTCAGAACCAGGAGGCCCATTTTAAATGGCCTGTTGTGGGCTTCCCTGGTGGCGCAGTGGTTGGGAGTCCGCCTGCCGATGCAGGGGACGCGGGTTCGGGCCCCGGTCCGGG
>NW_006782851.1:1717299-1732066 GCF_000442215.2 Lipotes vexillifer
CAACAGTGAGAGGCCTGCGTACCGCAAAAAAAAAAAAAAGCCTGTTGTGAGGTTATTCCATCTTCTGTATATCAGAGGTCACTGTTGCGGTGTAACTAAGATTCATAATTTCCTAAAGGAGAGTGATTTGTCATCAAGGTCTGTACCCCGATGGTTGCTTGTTTCACCAGTCTTACTGTTGAGTGATTAACGGAATAGCCAGGAGATTGAAAATACTCCGCAGACAGCATCCCCTCTTGGGAACGTTGGCTTCAGTTTACTCTTAACGTGTGCAATCAGAAGCTGTAAATGCATTCAGAATATATGCGCTCAGGGAAGCTCCGGCGGGGACTGTGGGAGCTGACTGCTGGAGAATGGCTTAAGAGTTAAGATGGAGAATTCAGCGGCGTCTCAGGGTTTTATGATCAGGTGTATGTTCTCATTTGTACAGTCATTCATCTTTCTCAACTTTCAGATTCCAGAGGTAGACCATCTTTCTCACCCATCCTCTATCTCACTCTGGCCTCTGGAGCATTCTAAACCTATGATTGTGTTTTGTCACTTCCACTCTGGGCTGAGACAGTGAAAACAGAAGTTACAGTGAATTTGATGCAGACCGTTAGTGATCAAATGCTCACCCTCTGGATTCCTATGAATCGTTAACCTTGAAATCAAGGGGAGTGGGTTGGGAAGGGCCTCACTGAACACTGAATATAAATAGGCGGGTAGCGGATTAGTCCCCAGGGTTTATAGTCACCTTCTTAAATATCTGATGTCAGTTTCAGGGTTTATTCTCCTTTAAGGTATGTCTCGGGTTTGCTGAGAATGTTCAGTTATATCTCTAAGCCCAAGCTAACAAATTAACTAAGTCTCCTTAGTTTAAAACATGAAATCAGTTTTATGCCAACCAGATTCCATGATCAAACAGGTCAACTAAGAACAAATAAAGAATAAAATAGATTAAAGGCACTAAGTGGCATTGTTATAATTTTTTTTTTTTTTTTTTTCTTGCGGTACGTGGGCCCCTCACCGTTGTGGCCTCTCCCACTGCGGAGCTCAGGCTCCGGACGCGCAGGCCCAGCGGCCATGGCTCACGGGCCCAGCCGCTCCGCGGCATATGGGATCCTCCCCGACCAGGGCACGAACCCATGTCCCCTGCATCGGCAGGCGGACTCCCAACCACTGCGCCACCAGGGGAGCCCCTGTTATAATTTTTCACGCAATGTTCTCATTAGCTCTTCTGATCCGAAGGTATGTGTTTAGACATCAAGTTAGTTATCTGGTCTTTGTGTTTTCAGGTACATCTTAAATGTTGTTATGATTAAGTGATCCAGGATTTTTGCTTTTAAATGCCAGTAACTAATGCATCTAGGGTAATGGTGCCTCTCAGGCCATCAAATCCCAAAACTGTGAAAGCTTAAACTTGACCCGGACACACCTTCTTGGTTTTTATTTTCATTTTATTTCTATTTTCACTGTTTATTTAATTTTCTCTCTCTCTTCTTTAAAACTCTATTTGTATTTCTATATGGAAACTCTCATATGCAAAACTCAAATGGTCATATTTTCCTTCCTCAGGCTATTCCTAGGAAAACTCACTTGTTTTTTTGTTTTTTTGTTTTTTTGCGGTACGCGGGCCTCTCACTGCTGTGGCCTCTCCCGTTGCAGAGCACAGGCTCCGGACGCGCAGGCCCAGCGGCCATGGCTCACGGGCCCAGCCGCTCCACCGCATGTGGGATCTTCCCGGACCGGGGCACAAACCCGTGTCCTCTGCATCGGCAGGTGGACTCTCAACCACTGCGCCACCAGGGAAGCCCTCTCACTTGTTTTTTCACATGGAAAATTCATGTCATTAGATCCCTGTATGCGTTCACAGCCCCCCAAATGAGATTTTTCAGCTAAAAGTCACTAAGTCTAATCACCAGAAGTTCTTGAATTCTCTTCTCCTTGTAATTACGCGTGAAAAAACAAAAAAAAACAACAAAAAAAAAGACAGAGCTGCTGGAATAGAAAACGGCAAAGAAAGTAGCTTAAACGTGGATCGGGTTTCTATTCTAGAACCAGCGGATGGATGAGTCACTTAGAGGATTTGGGAGCGTGGTGCTTAGTCTGTTGGGACGGCTAGGGTGCCAGACCATGAAATCAACACGTTTCGTTTTGTAGATAAAAATACCATTCTCCAGGAAGTGGTAGTATCTGAAAGACACGTAAATGGTTGCATTTGTAAGGGATGAGTTCCAGCCTTGACTTGTGCGAATCCCAGATGTGAGAGGAAAAGTAAAGAGAAGAAAAATAAGCTTGGGGTTAAAATGAGGAAATGAAATCCACTAAAAAAATTAGGTAGGTACCTGCCTCACCTCCAAACCTCTAGAGGCCAGTACGTTTTAGTTCTTTTTTTAAAATCTGAGAATGAACACGGTACATTTCCCTAAAGTTGGCCAAGGCCCTGGGAGAAGCTGAAATGGAATTACTTAGAGTTGATGCATCCATGAGGTCGGGCCTGAGACCTTGGTTGTTTGATCAGGATTTTTGCCCTTCATTTCCTGAAAACGATATTGGTGTATGTGAAAAGTGCATGTAAGCTCTCAAACCCAAATGTTGTCTCTGCATTTAATTAAAAAAAAAAATCGGGGGGGGGGGCTTCCCTGGGGGCGCAGGGGTTGGGGGTCCGCCTGCCGATGCGGGGGACACGGGTTCGAGAGGCCAGCGTACCGCATAAAAACAAACAAACAAACAAAAACAAAAAAAAATTTTTTTTTTTAATCCTAGAATAAGACAAAGCCTTTGGTTCTTTGTTTGATCCTATTCTAATATAGGTTTTTCTAAATTCCCTTGACATTTGATCTCCTGCCCAGGAAGAACAGGGGGAAGGGGCAAGAGAATATGGGATTAACTCCATCTCCCTCTAGGGTCTGGTAGGTTGGGGGTGATCTCAAAATCATTTAGTGAACTGGGCAGCAGCGCTTTAAAAAATTGAAATGAAATAGAAAATATCAGAGCGCCTGTATGCAATAAATCTAAATGATTCTTTGAAACTGTACCGTGTCTGTGTGTCTGTATGTATAAACACATATTTCATGTGTACAGGGTTGCAGTATAGTGTGTACATCTTACTGTAAGTCATAGTCAGAACATTCTGAAGATCAGTGCTGTAAATTATGGATTATTGTCTCTCGAGGTTGGCTTTTCTAGGGATCCTGGGGCGGGGTACGTAGAGGGCCACTTTTCTCCAGCTTTACCTCACCAGAAGGCCAGCGGGTCTTCCGAACCTGCTGTTCTGAGTAGCTAACGCGTGTCAAATCGAAGTCAAGCAACAAAGTAGGTTTCCAACATCTACACTTGTCACAAAGCAAAAAGAAAGAATTAGATGCAGGCTTCTTACCGAGACATCACATCGGTTCTTAAAATAGGGCTTTCTTTGGATGCCATCTCTGGATGCCGTCTTTGTGTTTCTTTTGTTTTTGTATTTACTTTTTTTCAATTTGGTAATACAGTTTCTTTGATTTCCCCCTCTTTTTGGTACTTTCCATGGTTCTCCTTCTGCCTTCCTTTCTTTCACTCCTTTTATATAGTTGAATAGATATTCCATGTATTTACATGATGATGATGATGTAAGGGATGTTGTATCCTTCTCACTCTATCACACCTGGAGACACATAACATCACCTTTTTCCATTACTGGTGATTTTTAAAAATATATATCAACTCTGTGTGTGTATGTGTATGTGTGTGTGTGTGTGTGTGTGTGTGTGTGTGTGTGTAAATAAAGCCATGTGTACTGGGTTAAGGTTTCCTCCCTTAGTTAAGTGGGTGTCTTTCTCGGTTTCCCCATGTCCAGTATTAAATTTCCTTTGTAATCAATAAGCTATTTTTGAGAAGGCACCTGTAATTTCTGTCCTCATCAAACTTCCCCTCACCAGTTTTAGCATTCATTGATGGTTCTTGCCTAACTATGTAGGTTTGGGCTGTTTTTCACACCTGACCTTCCTTTCCTTAATGGTATTCTTCAATCTGTATCATTTTTAAAAATTTATTTATTTTTTATTATTTTTATTTTTATTTTATTTTTTTATGGCCGCACCACTCAGCACACAGGATCCTAGTTCCCTGACCAGGGATTGAACCTGTGCCCCCTGCAGTGGAAGCGTGGGGTCTTAACCACTGGACCGCCAGGGAAGTCCCCTGCATCATTTACTAAACAGAAGAGCTTGTCTCCTGACCCCAGATTCAAATGCCTGACCTCAAATTCTTCTGATCTCAAATTCAAATTCTTGACATAGCCTCTAGCTTAGACTTTTGGTCAAAGAAGTATTCACTAAGGTCTGTATTTCTAAGGTTAGTTTCAATACTGAAAATACAGGAAAAATATATAACACAAAAAACTCAACATATCTCAATGAAATTGTCAACAGTTAATTCAGAGACTGTAATAATGGTTTAAGGTTTTTCTAAGAGGACATCTGAATCTTAACATTTCAGAAAAGACTTTCTCCAGTGCTGGTTATGTATTATTTATTATTATTATTATTAGCTTTTGTGATTGTGTCAGAGTGCTGTCAATATATCTTATTACATTCGTTCTAATTATATTACTACTCAAGACTTAAAGCACAGAGGGAATGAAATCATTTGCATTAAGAATTGGGTGAATGAAATGAATGAATGAAAGCCTTCTCCTTGCATGATTTTATGTCCAATTACATATGTTTGGAAATGGTGAAGTTTTAGGCTAGCTTGGGTTAATATTAATAATTTCTTTTTCTTCAATGAAATTTTATAAAGAAGGCAGGGTGGCTTCTTTTCTTTTCTTTTCTTTTTGTGGGGATCCATGCCATGTGGCTTGTGGGATCACAGTTCCCGACCAGAGATTGAACCCAGGCCATGGCAGTGAGAGTGCCGAATCTTAACCGCTAGACCACCAGGGAACTCCCCAGTATTTCTGTTGACTGCATGATCTATGGCTGCCGAACAAACCTCCTCAACAAATGGTGACTTAAAACAACCGCCATGGATTTTCTCATGATTTTGCGGATTGGTGGTTTGGACTTGGGTCATCCCTGCTTCCACTGTGTGTGCCGGGCTCACTTGTAAGTTGGGCTGAGGCCTGACGGGTCCTGCATGGGTGGTTGGGTCTCTCCTAAGGAGGCAGCCAGGCCTGACTCTAAGGCAGCAGCATCCCAGTGGGTGGGGACGCTGCACACCAGGCTTCCCACGGCCAAGACTTAGAAGTCACTCCTGCTCTGTTATTGATTCCAGTCACCAGGTCAGCCCAGCATCTAGGGGTGGGGAAATGGGTTCCACCTCTTGCTGGGAGGGACCACAAAGAGTGTGGTCACCTGCAACTCACCTTACACGACAACTTTCAATGTAGCAAACCTAAACCTCTTATTTCATGTATCTGTGGGCACG
Source organism: Lipotes vexillifer (assembly GCF_000442215.2). Classification (NCBI taxonomy): domain Eukaryota; kingdom Metazoa; phylum Chordata; class Mammalia; order Artiodactyla; family Lipotidae; genus Lipotes; species Lipotes vexillifer. Next base: position 1,722,688 of record NW_006782851.1, read on the forward strand.
TATACATTACGCGTGTGTCCCTATATAGAGACATATACGAACTCAAGAGGACATTCCTATATAAACCGTCTTTCTAGTTTCATAAAGAAAAGATTCTTCCTAACTGGAATTGCATGGAAATATTTTCTAGGACCTGTGGCTGACATTTCAGTAATAACTGAGTCAGTTCTTATCACCTCATCCTTCTGCATTGCAGCAAAAGTACCTTTACTTTATTAGGCCAAGTTCAGCTCAGGTTGATTCACCAGGAGGAACAGTTAGTTCATGCAGTGAAATGAAGATAAAACTTAGGCGTGGGAGCAGCTGCCTGAGAGGTCAGAGCCCAGCAGCCTCTGAGCTGTGTCTGCGGGGACATTGTCACCGGGACATCGATTCAAGTCCTCTTCGTTGAAAATACCCTGAACTCTTCTGTTGCAGAGATTAACCAAAGTGCTGACAATCTACACGTGTTTCTCCTGATCTGTGGACTCCGACAAGTGAAAGACCCTCTCTATTTGGTGGATGCATTCTCGGGTATGTGTTCTCAGGTGACCCCTTTGCCTGCGGAATTCCACCAGGGTCCCTGTCTTCACATGTCTCTCCTTAGGACTTTGAGTTTTCTCGTTTTTTTGCCCATCAGCAGAACTGTTTCTAGGTTGTTACTTTGGAAACAACCAGAAAAATAACCTCGCTGTGTAGTCATTTCAGTTGTTTCCTACTTTCCTGTGCCCTCAGCTTCTGAGGAAATCATAAAACAGAGCCGATAAGTCTAAAATGATTTTATCTGGCAATATTTTACACATGCCAATTTGTATGATACATTTGGAGTTTTGTTGCATTGCTTAAGTTAATCTATACACTCTTCAGTATATTCTGAGATCCATATTGAATTGTGATGGCATATCCATCCTAATTACCTAATAAATTAGATATCTGAATAATGTGCAACGTGCTAGAAAAAAATATTTTCCTTAAAACCATAAAATGTCAAATACTTACATTTAAAATAATTATAAGTTGACTAATATGAATGAAAGCAAAATGATATGAAATAATTTATATTGTAACGTAATTAATATTAAACTGATTTATGTTTTCAGCTGTGACTTAGAACCATTTTAAAAGTCTTTTTTTTTTCTTTTTTTCTCCCCAAGAATGGCATCAAGAGGAGCCCAGCGTTTATATGGTTATCGTTGGTCCTGAAGTAAGTTGATCTGCCATAAGCATTGATCTCGTCTCTGTTTTCCTCTTTATTCTTCTTATGTATTTTCTAAAATTAGTTTCTGTTTTCTAACCCAAAGTTTCTTGCTTTCTTAAGTAAATAAAGTCTATTTGCCTTTTTAACAATGAACACCAGACCAAGGTTAAAGATTATGAGGCTTTATAAGTCTTCACAATTAACTTATTGCTACAAAGGGTAAGAAATTCTTATGGGAATACAGAGGAGTCATATAAAGAAAGTCCATGTAAGTCGGTGTATAAGGCAAACGTTCCATGTGGTCCAGATCGTCTTTGAAACTTCCTGCAAGTGCTCACCTGACAAACACAGAGGTTGTTCCTTCACCCGAGCACCGGATTAAGCCATTGACTTGCATTCAGGAGCCGAGTGGGGTGGAAAAGCACAAGAAATACAGTCTGCACTGGGGCATGTCCTTGCCTGTCAGTGGCCGTTGTCCGGGGAACAGAGACCAGTGGCAGGGCTTGGAGGTGTAGCCTCTCTCTCCCCGGGACTCGGGATATCCCCTCTCTCCTCCGGCAGGTCCGGAGCAAGCATGTGCTCTGCTCCAGAGTCAATTCTAAGCGCTCAGGACACAGAGAATCTGGGTGGTGACACACTGGTCATCTCGTGAAAGTGAGCGCTGATTTGCTCCAAGCAGTTTGGAAGGTAAAGTATGCATCCCGCCAGGTGGGATGTAACACTGCAGTAGCAAGGCCTTTTCTTTTCTTCGTGGGGCTTCTGTGCCAGGGCTGCACAGTGCATCCCCTGCGCCCTAGGACGACTCACGCTTCCTTTCCCTTTGGCCCAGCCGGATGGCCGAGTCTGTGCACATTAAATGCCTGCATGACCTCCCTGTTCTGTTCTGTAATTCCTCCTCTCGTGGCTTCCTAGTTCCCTAGGGACCCACCGAGCATTGCAGGGGGTGGCAAGCTTTTCTTTAGAAACTAAAGACCTTTGGAAATACTACATTTACCTCGAAAAACGCCCCCTAGCCTAAAAACATATCAAGGGCTAGAACCTGTGTAGCCACATTGGTTGTCACATGGAAGATGAATCACCCATCATCCATGTTCTTTGTTGGTATAACAGACACTCACACACACAGGCACGCACATACCCAGGCCTGCACGCACATACCCACATCCATCACACGCTCAGGGCCAGCCTTTTGATGGTTAACAAGATAATCCCTAGTGCACTAATGAATGCATGTTGAATAATGAATGTTTGGTCCCATAGTGGCAAAGTTGTTACTATTATTATTAATGCTCTTTCCGTCCTCCTGTTCGAAGAGCATGATTGGCTGAAAAAGTTTTAGTTTGATGCTAAATTCCTTGCTAACCAAGAGAGAAGGCCTGAGGTTAGAGCCATGGCAACAACAGTTATCCTGAAAGAATTTAGTAATGTGGCTTTCTTTTCCATTGTTTTTACTTTTATGGTTTTGTTCTGCTTATGGTGTGTGATACTGGCTTTCCAACGCTGAAAATTTCCTTTAAAAATGAATTGATGTCAGAAAAAGTAGTAAATAAGCAACAGTACAGCTGGGGCACAGATGTGACAAATTGTGAAAGTAGGCAAATAGCCACAGTTTGGGAAACAGTTTTTATCGAGAATCAATCAGCGTGCCCAGTGGAAGAAATACCCAAAGAACAACGCTTGGTGGAGAACGTTTGCAAACATTGGGCTAATGATGATCTGATTTCTCTGTTTGACTTTTTCTGTCGTGTTTCCTTTTAAGGAAACCTAGAGGGAGGTGGCAAACTTCGAAGCCCTAGTTTAGCACTAAATATGTGCCAGAAACCCTTTTCCAGAGACATGAAGACCAAGGCAGCGTTTGAGCTGATACAGAGGTCAGAGAAGAGGGAGTGACCAGGACACGTGGTGCTTTCCTGCATTTATTAAGCATCTTTATCTTTAACTCAGCTGCCTACAGGTGAAGGATGCCGTTTGTTTCATAAAGGCTTCCTAAGTCACAGTCTTTTAGAAGAAACACTGTTGTATTGTTTTTTACATTAAACAGTTAGGAAGGCTTTTCGCTTCTCAGGACACGTTTTTGGAACATACAACTTTCCCTCTAACTTTAGTTTGCCTAATTTTAAAAGAGCAGTGAGTGTAAGAAATGTGTCTCTTTCCTCCTAATTTCACTGCGGGCTCCAGGTTGGGAGGCGGTAGGGGAGGGTGGAGACTGTGGCCAACTGTGGAATGAATGGTGGGCGGGGCACAATTCAGCCACAGCAGGGTTTGCATTCAAAGATGCAGGCTCCCTTGTCAGCCTTGCAAGAGAAGCCGCGATCCAGAGGCCTTTTTCTTCCTCTGTTTTGAAAAAATGCCTGTGTGTGTGTGAAATGTCTTATTTTTAACTGCTGGGAACTAATCAGGCAAACGTACTTATGCTTGTTCATGCGTGCGCACACACGCACACACACACACACACACTCTCTGTCTCTCTCTCTCTCTGTCTGTTTGCCTTGGTGGCCCTACAAAATGCATCTCTGTATTTTCTCTTTTGTAACTTCCGGAGGGAGGCAATCCTAAGTGGTTTTGAGCAAAGGCTGTCATGACTTTGCCCATTAAGGATCAGGGAGCAGAGGGTGACGTGAGCTGGGCGGGGCAAAGCAGGTTTGCAGGGACCGTGGAAAGACGTGTCTTGGGAAGCTTAAGTGCTTCCGCAATTCCAGGGGCCCCTCCTCTCTTTTTCCAAACTAGTCTAATAAATCTGATATACCTGAGGACAGGATGCTTACTGGGCAAATGCGGGTCTGGGACTAGTCTTGTAGAATGCCCGCCCCCCCAAGGCCCCCGTGCGCCCGTTCTGAAGCTGCATCTTCAGCCACCGAGCTGGTTTGCTTGGGTGGGGCGGGAACACAAAGCAACAGGGAATGAACGAGAGGAAGAGGAGCCATGAAAGGGAGCTGTTGAGTGAAGGGTGGTGAAGCGTTGTGATCCGAGAGCTGCTAGTCCTTAAGTTCATTGCCATGAATTAGTAACAGTTCGCAAGCACATCTTCCACAAGGCACTCCACTCTCTATAATTAAAAGCCCTCAAGGAAACAGGGAAAGGCATCCTTGGGTTGCAGATTTGCTGCTTAGCAAAACCAGCCGTAAGCACCTGGCACTGTGCAGGCGGGCGCGCTCAGCCCAGAGCTTTACTGAGATTTGCTCAATTCTCCACCGACCGGAGAGACTGGATCTTCCAGACCTAAATCTGCCTGCAGGGATGCAGCCGCCTTCTCAGCCTTGCACGGACCTGAATGCGGAAGCGAAGGCTTTGAACCTGACTAGCGTTAATCTGTCTTGGTCCATCCGGGTGGCCATAACCAAGGACCGCAGATGGGGTGGCTGACGAACAACGGCGACTTATTTCTGACACTTCTGGAGGCCACGAGTCCAAGATGAAAGTGCCAGCATGGTCATGTTGTCGTAAGGATGCTCTTCCTTTCTTGCTGTGTCCTCGTGGTGGAAGGGGCGAGGGAGCTCTCCGGGGTCTTTTGTAAGAACGCTAATCCCATTCATGAGGGCTCCAGCATCATGACCTAAGCACTTCCCAAAGACCGCACCCCGCAATACCATCACCTTGAGGGTTAAGATTTCAACATATGAATTTTAGGGGGGGACACAGACATTCAGCCCCTAGCAATATCCCTGCCTCGTAAAAGGTCTTTATCAAATGTAAAGAGCCATTACAGTAGCCATTACAACAAACACCTTAGTGTCATCTTAGTAGACAGAATAATTTTGAGTTTCTAAATTTCTAAGGCAGCCCTTAGAACCCAGTTAGTCACAAACTCCTTCAAACCTCTTGTTTCCTTCTTGATTCCCTCTTCCCTACAAAAGGTTTTTGTTTTTTTTTTTTTGGCCATGTCACACCACTAGTGGGATCTTAGTTTCCCGACCAGGGAACGAACCCTGGCCCTTGGCAGTGAAAGCACGGAGTCTTAACCACCGGACCGCCAGCGAGTTACCCAAAAGATTTAAAACTAAATATATGTAGACACACATTTCAGACCCTCTAGTAATTCAGATAAGGCTAGTGTCTGTTAAGTTTTGTGTTTGTTTGCTTTTTCTCCATAACCAGTGGTATGCTGGTCAATGTTTAAAAACGGTTCTGTTTGGGAGAGCGGGGTGGGGCGCCCTGTTTTCTAACAGCCCTGTTTGCCTATTTCTATAAAAAGCTTTTACCAAAGCCAACTCCTGCACGTTTTACCTAGTGACCCATTACACACACACACACACACACACACACACACACACACACACCAGAAACAAGCTTTATTAAACAATACTCTTGATTCATGTATTTCACACTCTGTTATTTTAAAAAACCTGTTCTATGTCTCTGCTTTGCTATTCCATGTCATTAAAACAAAGGTTATTTTTATTCCAAATTTGATTTCATGATGTGCTCCCTGATCTGAAGTTTGGACAACACTGACTTGGGCTATGCTTGATGGTGTGTGTGTGTGTTTGTGTGTGTTTCTCTCCATCCACTACACATATTGCCTCTTGAAAGCCAGTGCATTGGCTGCTTCCTCAGTGAAAGATTCCCTCCCCAAATCTTGGGCTGGCTCAGATGTGCTTCTCCTGACCCAAGCTCTTCCCCACTATCATTATAAGATTTCCAAGCATATATCAGTTTTCAGCGTCAAGAATTCAATTTAACATCACTTTTTAAAATTTTTTTTTATGAAATCTTCTTTATTTATTTATTATTTTTGCTGTGCTGGGTCTTTGTTTCTGTGCAAGGGCTTTCTCTAGTTGCGGCAAGCGGGGGCCACTCTTCATCGCGGTGCACAGGCCTCTCACTGTCGCAACCTCTCTTGTTGCGGAGCACAGGCTCCAGACGCGCAGGCTCAGTAGTTGTGGCTCACGGGCTGTAGAGCGCAGGCTCAGTAGTTGTGGCTCGCGGGCTGTAGAGCGCAGGCTCAGTAGTTGCGGCTCACAGGCTCTAGAGCGCAGGCTCAGTAGTTGTGGCTCGCGGGCTGTAGAGCGCAGGCTCAGTAGTTGCGGCTCACAGGCTCTAGAGCGCAGGCTCAGTAGTTGTGGCTCGCGGGCTGTAGAGCGCAGGCTCAGTAGTTGCGGCTCACAGGCTCTAGAGCGCAGGCTCAGTAGTTGTGGCGCACGGGCCTAGCTGCCCCGCGGCATGTGGGATCTTCCCAGACCAGGGCTCGAACCCGTGTCGCCTGCATTGGCAGGCGGTCTCTCAACCACTGCGCCACCAGGGAAGTCCCCAACATCACTTTTGAATTCAGATGTAGGAAGAGACTAAAAGGATTTTACATTTGACATTGAATATCTGCTACAATGTTATGGTTTAATATGCTGATCTTTTGGAAATAGATTTGAGAAGTGGGTCAGAGGTCAAATCTTGGGACACATTAAGATTCATCTTGTAACCATTATCTCTTAGAGCAGATCAAACACCCTGAGTGTTACAATTATTTTTGACATCTACTGTGAGTACACTCTTCTGCCATTCATCTTTTTCTTTGTTAACTGCTAAGCTCAGCGACTGAATAAACTCTTTAAGTCTAAATTACACACTTTTGGAGGACTGTAGCCTTTCCAGGTCATGTGCAGGGTCTCTTAGTACAAAATTGCATTGACTCTGTTAGTTAATTATTATTAACTAACCTATTATTAGGGCCTATTATTAGGGAATAATCGCAGTGCATGCGGCAGTGATTCCCTCTCTCTCTGTCCACGTCTCTGCACGGAGCCTGGTCAGATCCAAGACTCCAGTGAAGACGCAGCTCAGCCAGTGCCCCCTTGGATGCCGCATCAGTCCAGCTTCAGCCCGAGGGAATTTATTAGGAGGTGACAAGGGCTACTAAGAGAATTGTTGCGGAGGCTGAAGACCAGGTTTGGCTGCATCCGTTTCTTAGTCTCTGGATCTTTCCCTTCAAAGTCCACGGTCCAGTGCGGGTTACATCCGCCATTCTGAAAGGAGGGGAACAGGCACCCGATTCCACTTCCACCAGAGACCACATACGGTGGGAGGAGGTGAGGAAGACGCCCAGACGAAGCGGAAGAGGTGAAATGGATGCCAAATAGTCAAAGCAAAAAATGGATGAGCATGGCATATGCAGACTACCTGTTTGTTTTTATGAGTGATCAAATAAGAACTGAATACTTTCATAGGTCAGAGCTCTTTTTCAAGACATATTAGCTTAACAGAATCAGTGCAGGCTGGAGGTGTGTCTGCCAGGACAGGGGAGCCCAGGGCCTGGACTGCATACCGCAGTCACATTTGTTCCTGGCATGTGCAATGGCCGGGCTCAGAAGGCATTTATCACACTCTTCTCTGGAGTAGTATTGCTCTGCTTTTTGAGTGGCATTGCCTTTCTGCCAACAATTTATAAAATAGGAGCGTAAATGTTCTTGTGTGTGCTTTATATTTTAGATGTGATACATATGTTTCCTTCTGTGGTCATTCTTAGCAAGAACATTTCAAAAAGCGGGATCTCAGTCCCCTGTGAAATCTATCTAATCCTTCATTACTGTTTACTGCTGGCAAGTTAGTTAACACCTTTGGACCAAGATTGCATCATCTGTGTCAAGCAAAGTGTAGTCTTGCATGGCTGTGTAGTAGAGCGGGTGTGTGCTAGCTGGGTGCACTTCACTGCTCTGGGCCTCAGTTTTCCCCATCTGTAAAATGGGCGTGACTAAGAAAACGTAATCTGCCTCATCGTTTCTTGAGAGGCCAAAATGAGTGCATACTTGGCCCAGCGCCTGGTTCGTAGGCGGCATTTGTACGGGCATTAAATGAAAGAACTTTCTGTGCTGTTGTTTCCTTTCTGTGTTGACATGCTAGAATTCTGTTTTAGCTGCAGAATGGTTTAAGGCATTGGTTTTCTATTAAAGCTTCTTTGATCTCTTGGTACAACCATCTCGGCAAAGCATGTGGTTTCTGCTCGCAGCGGGGGGCCCGGAGTGGGTACATTTTCTGATACTCTTTGATAAGCATTGTGGTAGGAACATTCGGCTCGAGCATAGCAGCTTAATGACTTTCCACCATAACTTCGTATATCAAAGATGATTTTCCTTAAGCCTGGGAGTTGAGACAATATATTTTGCTAGAAAGTAAATAAGCTTAGAAGGAGGAAATGAGAATTTTCTTTGCTGCTTGCAGTGCTTTGACTTTTTAAAATTTCATAACGTGTGCTTTCATTAAATAAAAATATCTACCCTTCTTTTTTCTTTGCCTTGTGTTTTGTTCCCCTTGGCTTCACTAAGAGATTTGAAAATGAACTGATGTGGAAGACAGACCCAGAAAAGTTTAATGCAGTTTGTACTTTCAACTTGAAACTTGCTGTTATACCTTCAAAATTGTAGTTAAAGGGTTAGGTATTTCAGCTGTCTTGTAAAAAAATTTTTCTCCCTTCATGAATTTTCCCCTAAATAGTTAATCATGAGAGCAGAAAAGTGTTAAAAAAAAAATTAAAAACAATGAGGCTTCCCTGGTGACGCAGTGGTTGATAATCTGCCTGCCAATGCAGGGGACACAGGTTCAAGCCCTGGTCCAGGAAGATCCCACATGCCGTGGAGCAACTAAGCCCGTGAAACACAACTACCAAGCCTGCGAGCCACAACTACTGAAGCCCATGTGCCTAGAGCCCGTGCTCTGCAACAAGAGAGGCCACCGCAATGAGAAGCCCGCGCACCACAACAAAGAGTAGCCCCCTCTCACCATAACTAGAGAAAGCCCGTGTGCAGCAATGAAGACCCAACTCAGCCAAAAATAAATAAAATAAATTTATTAAAAAAAATAAAAAACAAGAAGAATTTCTAACTAAAATTTATCATAAGTAAAACATGCATGTCAGAATTAACATGTATTGCCAAAAGAGGTCTTTCATTGCACTGTTTATCTTTTCATGATGGGATGTTAGGGTTATAATGCAATTCAATGGTTTAGGATAATTTGAATGAAAAGGGTCAGAAGTGGGAAATGGAAAGGTAGAGCCAGTATAGAACTAGCATGACGTTGGGAGGAAAATGAACACGTCTAAGGAGAAGAGATGGACAAGTACCCCAAAAAGTAGGCCCACTTTTGGTGGGAGGGGGTAGGAAAATTTGGGAGGAGATGTTACTTCTAGTTTGGGTAACTGGGCAAAGTTTCTCTGAAAGTTGACATTTGTGCCTTGGGGGATGAATGGGTTTTAGGGACAGAGGGTGGCATTCC
>NW_006782851.1:1732076-1749911 GCF_000442215.2 Lipotes vexillifer
GTGGGGAGGAAGACATGCAGTTAGGAGAGAGGTGAGAAGTGGAGAGTAAATGTTATGGAGTCCGTGCTCTTATTGCCCGCCGCACGACAGGCCAGTAAATCAAGAAACGAGTAGCTGGGGCAAGGAACAGCAACTTTATTTGGAAAGCCAGCAGACCGAAAAGATGGTGGACTAGTGTCCCAAAGAACCATCTTCCCTGAGTTAGAATTCAGGCTTCTTTTATACTAAAAGTGGAGGGGGTGTGGTTGGTTGTCACAGACTTCTTGGAATCCTTTGTTCTTGCAGCTGTCCCTGAAAGTCAGATCACGCTGTTCCTGTAAACTTCCAACAAGACAAATGTTATTCTCTGTTCTGCAGCTTTTTATCTCCATATGAATGGAAAAGTGTTATAGCTTTAAGAATGGGCTCTTGTATATTTCAGGCTACAGGCAACATTCTTAACTTGTAGCAAAAGCAATAGAATACAAAAGTTAAAGTAAAAGAAAGAGATTCAATATGGAGTCAGATTTGTTCTTCCCTGTGACATGAATAAGTAAGTAGGTAGAGGTTCCATAACCCACATGGGCTTTGTATAAACTATATGATAAAAATCCTTTGAGTAGAAACCAGAGGGGCAGTGGAACTTGGGTAAGAATGCCATCTCCAGAGTCAGACTCTGCCTGAGTTTGACTCCTGGCCCAGCACCTTCCTAGCTGTGTGATCCTGGCTAAGTTAGACCAGCTCTCTGAGCTCCACTGTCCTCCCTCCTAAAGTGGGGATGATGACTGCAGGATTGTTGGCAAGAAGTAATGCACACGTAGGACTTGGCGTAGCTTAGGCCCAGAGTAAGCAGCAAGTGAGTACTGACTGTTAACAGCAACAGTAAGCAATAAATCATGCATGGCTTTGAGTTTATTCTTTAAAGATCCTTCTAGCAATAGCATTGTGTTTGTAGCTCCTTGTGTCCCTCTGTGACCCCACTGTTGCCCCTAGCTTGCAGAGCTCCAGCCTAAGGACAAGGTGGCTGAGTAAGGAGGTCTCTGTTCAGTGGCGCCTGCAAAAATGACGGCCTGCAAGTCCACGGAGGATGAAGCCCCCAGGAAGCAACCGACTACAAAAGCCTCTTGCCGGAGTTCTCCCTGAAGACCTAAAGAGACATTTCTCCAAAGAAGGCATACGGATGGCCAACAGGTACATGAAAAGCTGCTCAACATCGCTAACTATTAGAGAAATGCAAATCAAAACTACAATGAGGCACCACCTCACACTGGTCAGAATGGCCATCATCAAAAAGTCTACAAGTCATAAAGCTGGAGAAGGTGTGGAGAAAAGGGAGCCCTCCTACACAGTTGGTGGGAATGTAAGCTGGTGCAGCCACTATGGAGAACAGTATGTAGGTTTCTTAAAAAGCTAAAAATAGAGCTACCACATGATCCAGCAATCCCACTCCTGGGCATATATCTGGAAAAAACTATAATTCAAAAAGGTACATGCACCCTTATGTTCAGAGCAGCACTATTCACAATAGCCAAGACATGGAAACAGCCTAAATGTCCATCGACAGATGAATGGATAAAGAAGATGTGGTATATATCTACAGTGGAATATTACTCAGCCATAAAAAAGAACGAAATAATGCCATTTGCAGCAACATGGATGCAACTAGAGCTTATCATACTAAGTGAAGTAAGTCAGACAAAGACAAATATCATATGATATCCCTTATGTGTGGAATTAAAGTATGACCCAAATGAACTTATTTTCAAAACAAATAAACTCAGACACAGAGAACAGACTTGTGGTTGCCGGGGCGGGGCGGGTGGGGAGGGAGTTGGGGGGTGGAGGAGGGATGGAGTGGGAGTGTGGGATTAGCAGATGCAAACTATTACATACAGAATGGATAAACAACAAGGTCCTACTGTAGAGCACAGGGAACTATGTTCAGTATCAAGAATATGAAGGTTATATATATATATATATACACACATACATATATATATATAACTGGATCACTTTGGTATATAGCAGAAATTAACACAACATTGTAAATCAACTACACTTCTTGTTTTTTTTTTTTTTTTTTGCGGTACGCGGGCCTCTCACTGCTGTGGCTTCTCCCGTTGTGGAGCACAGGCTCCAGACGCGCAGGCTCAGTGGCCATGACTCACGGGCCCAGCCGCTCCGCGGCATGTGGGATCCTCCCGGACCAGGGCACGAACCCGTGTCCCCTGCATCGGCAGGCGGACTCTCAACCACTGTGCCACCAGGGAAGCCCTATACTTCAATAAAATAAAATAAAAAGAGTGCGCCCGGTACTGGAGAGGTGAAGAAACTCATCGTTACAGGACTGTAGCAGCTCACAGAAAAAAGACGTTATCACGTCCACTGAACTTCTGATTGGCAGGCGTTCCTTCCCGTGTCTGGTGCGAGAAATTGCTCAGAACTTCCAAACAGATCTGCACCTTCAGAGTGCAGCTATCTGCTTTGAGAGAGGCCAGCAAGGCCTGTCTGGTTGTCTTTGGAAGACTCCAGCCTGTGTGCGATCAATGCCCAATGTGTAATAGTTAGGCCAAAGGACATCCAGCCAGCATGCTGCTTACACCGAGAACATGCTTAAGATGACTCAGATGGGAAACCTTTCATTGTTTAAAAAAAATTCTCTTCTTTGGTAGTTCTGAACGTTAGATTTTTTCCCCGCCGATGGATGCAAAAGGTACCTAAGTGTATGATTGTTGAGTGGAAGGATAGGGGGCAGAAATCAGGGATTGGCAGTTTTTCCATTTTCATTTTGTATGTGAATTTTTAATGTAAAAGCAGAGACAGTAATTCAGGTCATAATGTTTCAGCAAACAAGTTTCAGAAGTTGAATTTTATAAAAATTATAAATAAACCTGTTAAAATATTCTGGATAATGCCAGCGTTTGGATTTTCTTAAAGCAAGTAAATTTCTTTTTCAAAAATATTTATTGAAATATAGTTGATTTGCAATGTTGTGTTAGTTTCAGGTGTACAGCACAGTGGTTCAGTTATACATATATACATATATGTATCTCTATTCTTTTTTAGATTCTTTTCCATTATAGATTATTACAAGATATTGAGTATAGTTATACAGTATATATTATACAAGATATTGAGTATAGCTATAAAGTAGGACCTTGTCGTTTACCTATTTTATATATAGTAGTGTGTAACTATTAATACCAAACTCCTAATTTATCCCCCACCCCCGCCTCCCTTTCCCCTTCGGTAACCATAGTTTTGTTTTCTAGGTCTGTGAGTCTATTTCTGTTTTGTAAATAAGTTCGTTTGTATCACTTTTTTAGATTCCATATAAAGCGATATCATATGATATTTAAAACAAGTAAATTTCCAGCTGACGGCAACTAAATGGTCTTTGCAGCATTTTAATCGTACGGTAGATTCCATCCATTCACTACACTTTTCTGAGTTGCTTTACATACATGTGTTTAGTGGTTTGTGTCTTCTGTACTGCTCCTGCAAGTTTGTTATTAAAATAAATTACGCTATAAAAAAAGTCTAGGAATAATTTCAGTTTCTTTAGGCATCCAGATTTGCTATGTTCGCTGTCAAAGTGTTGTTATGATCTCGGGGATGTAAGTGAGCTTTGCATTTCTGGTTCCTTGGGATACATCTCGGGCGTATGAGTAGTTTGAAGGATTTGGGGTTACACACAAACACACACACACACACACACACATACAGCATTTCCTTGCCAAATGGAACTTAAATGAAGTTTCTGGAAAACACAAAATTATTCAGTTAGTATGATAAACTCTCTAGGGATATCATATTCATTAAACTGACTTGGATTGTAATTCCTGGTACGTACTGGTGAAGTGTGAATGAGAATAGAAATTGAATCTGCTTTCACTTCTAAGCTCATTAGCAGTAACAGGACAAGCCGGCAGACACTGCATTCGTAAAATGTGTTTACACCCTCATCTGCCTCTATCTTTTTTTTTTTTTTTTTTTGCAGTACGCGGGCCTCTCACTGCTGTGGCCTCTCCCGTTGTGGAGCACAGGCTCCGGACGCGCAGGCTCAGCGGCCATGGCTCACGGGCCCGGCCGCTCCACAGCATGTGGGATCTTCCCGGACCGGAGCACGAACCCGTGTCCCCTGCATCGGCAGGCGGACTCTCAACCACTGCGCCACCAGGGAAGCCCTGCCTCTTATCTTTGAAGATACGTTTAGAAATTTGTCTTACAAGTGCATAAATTTAAGAATATTTTGTCAGTTATTTTAAAATTGTTTTCATTGTTAATAAAACCATTGGAGGGGTGGTGCAGGGCAAAACCAGTCTATTGATTGTTTCATTGAAGAGTTTGCAGTTGGATGAACCGGATGTGATAAATATATTCTGCAGCTCCATCCTAACTAGGCTTATAGGAACGCTGTGACAGATGGAAAAGTATCCCTTAAGATCCTCTTGGTACCTCAGTAAGTTTACCTGAGAAGAGCTCATTGTGCACAAAGAGTATTACAGTTTGGCTTCTGATGGTTGGGAATAAGGTGTGCTCCTCCGTGGATACGATGATTACCTTCAGGTGTTCAGGTGTCTTTCTCTTGCTGAGAAGTGTGGCAGTGTCACTGGGAAAGTACACATTTGAGATTAAGTGTATACATATTTTTGTATTAGTGGTGCAATCTGCAGATTTCATTCTTATTCTTTTCTGTTTCCTTCTACTACTTGTATAGCAGTTACTATGTCTCAGAAATAGCTGTAAGCGCTGAACGTGTTTCTCATTTTATGAGATGAAGAACCCAAGGCCCAGAGACGTCCATTAATGTATGCATGGCCATGTGACTAGTGACTGGTTTTGGGGGGAATTTCACCCAGGTGATCTGTCTCCAGAGCCCCTCTCAGCCTGTACCGCCTCTCTTTCTGGCCTCTGGATATCTACATACAAGTTTGCTTAAAAACACATGGAGTCAAAAATGTTGGTATAGCGGATCAGCTTGAAAACACTGCTATTAATTTTTGCATTAATTGAACAAACATATTGACCACCAGGGATGCAATAGGAAAAAACACGGTGCCTGTCCCAAAGGACACATTTCCTCCAGATGTGAAATAGGAGTGAAATGCAGACTCAAGCGTATTAGATTGTAACTAATTAAAAAGTTGGACTTGGCTTTTTAATTAATTTATTTATTTTTTAGTTTTAGCTGGGTTGTGTCTTCGTTGTTACGTGCGGGCTTTGCTCTAGTTGCGGCGAGCGGGGGCTACTCTTCGTTGTGGTGCGCGGACTTCTGATTGTAGTGGCCTCTCTTGTTGCGGAGCATAGGTTCTTGGCGCATGGGCTTCAGTAGTTGTGGCTCGTGGGCTCTAGAGCACGGGCTTCAGTAGTTGTGGCTCGTGGGCTCTAGAGCACAGGCTCAGTAGTTGTGGTGCACGGGCTTAGTTGCTCCGCGGCATGTGGGATCTTCCCGGACCAGGGCTCGAACCCATGTCCCCTGCATTGGCAGGCAGATTCTTAACCACTGTGCCACCAGGGAAGACCTGGACTTGACTTTTTAAAACTTGAAATGTAATTCATATGCCACAAAATGCGCCATTTTAAAGTATATAATCCAATGGTTTTTAGTATAGTCACAGAGTGTTGCTACCATCACTCCTATCTAATTCTGGAGCATTTTCATCACCCCCTCAAAAATCCCATACTCATTAGCAGTCATTCCCCATTCTCCCCACCCCCCAGTCCCTAGCAACTACTAATCTACTTTCTTTCTCTATGGAATTGTCTATTCTGGACATTTCACATTAAAAAGAGCCACAACTTATGGCCTTTTGTGTCTGGCTTCTTTCACTTAGCATCATGTTTTCAAGGTTCATCCACGTTGTAGCATAAATCAGTGCTTTATTCCTTTTTGTGGCTGCATAATATTCCATTGTATGGACAGACCACATTTTGTTTCCCATGTATCAGCTCATGGATGTGCCCTTGGCTTTAAGATTGTGTGTCTGGGAAGGCTCCCTGTTAAAAATAAAATTTTAATGTGGTCAGATCCTTTGTCTTAGATGTACCAAGGGTTCCAACTCCTTCTGCCTCAAAGATTTTATGACAGAATCCACCACTGTAATGAACCAGACAATCCTTTCAGTGAAGTGTTGTGTTGTCCGATTTTCCCTTGACTATAAATGACTTCTGTTTCAAGACCTTGAGTTGGGTGGACGGCTCTTGCGCTTTTGTACCTGGGGCTTCACCAGGCTCTTATCTTACAGGCCAAACAGGATACAGGAATACAGTTGGCCCCCTGTATCTGTGGGTTCTGCATTTGCGGATTCAACCAACCATGGATTGAAAATATTCTGAAATATGAAATGTTCTGGAAAAAAATTCCAGAAAGTTCCAAAAAGCAAAACTTGAATTTGCTGTGCATTGGCAACTATTCCATTGCATTTATATTATATTAGTATTGTAAGTAATCTAGAGGGATTTAAAGTATACAGGAGGATGTGCGTAGGTTATATGCAGGCACTACACCATCTTATATAAGGGACTTGAGCATCCGTGGATTTTGGTATCTGAAGGGGTCCTGGCACCAACCCCCTGTGGGACGACTGAGGGACGACTCTATATGTATATTTCTTTAAACTTTCTCTCAAGTCCTTCTCTTTTCTTTATTACTTTGTAGTAGCTGGACTCAGGAGTATTATTTCCTATTTGATTTGTTTTTTCCCTTTCTGAATTGTTAGGTTTGGCTCTGTTGCCATAATCTGCAATTCTCTTGAGACTTAGATTCACTTCCGGCTTTTTCCTAAAATTCATCTTTGTCTCTTTTCAGGTTGATCCAGTGTTCACAAGGGAAGTAAAAGCCAAAGTAAAGAGGTAAGTCTAGGTGTTTTGCAGGAGAGGAAACCTAGTGACCGATAAATGATCCCAGTTCCCAAGCACTCACCATGTCCCAGGCTCTGTTCCCAGCAATTTACTAATAATTCCTCCTTTAATCGCCTGTGCGATTAGGGTGATCCTGTGCCATCCTAGGCGCTACTATTTTCCCCATTTACAAGCCAGGAAGCTGATATCCTGGAAGCATCAGCAGTTCCCTGAGGGGCGGCAGCATGGACACACGTGTGAAGACGTGCAGCCTCACTAGGTCAGGAAATTCCCAGGAAACCCACTTTGAGGTTACAATTGTCACTGATCACATCTGCCAAAACTGAAAAGACTTAAAACATCTGCTGGTGAAGGTGAAAATTGCTGCCACCCCTTTAGAGGGCAATTTGTCAGAGTCTTTGTTATCAATTGCGTTTGTCTGCCAGTAACCCAATAACACTGGCTTACACACCCTGGCGCTTAACTGCTCACATAAAAAAAATCTGAGGTCGTTGGTCCAGGACCAAGTAAGACTTCAGCTCCTGTCTTGCTGTCCTGCGGTCCCTACCTGTGGCTTCCATCCCTAAGGTGACAGTGGCTGTAGAACTCATGCATCACATTCCGAATTTTAAGTGGGGAGATGGGGAAGGGTTACCTCCCATTTGGGTCAGGCCCTTTTTTTTTTTTTTTTGCAGTACGCGGGCCTCTCACTGCTATGGCCTCTCCCATTGCGGAGCACAGGCTCCAGACGGGCAGGCTCAGCGGCCATGGCTCACGGGCCCAGCCGCTCCGCAGCATGTGGGATCTTCCCGGACCGGGGCACGAACCCTCGTCCCCTGCATTGGTAGGCGGGCTCTCAACCACTGCGCCACCAGGGAAGCCCGGTCAGCCCCTTTTTGTGTGAATTTCCTCACACCCCCAGGATTCCAGCTCCTCTCACTGGCCACACCATCACCCCAGGGGACTGGGAAACTGATTTCATCCCCATATGCAATCAGGTGTCTTTATGTTGTACATAGATACAGAATGCATGTATGTGAAAGTGTAACCAGTTATGTGAAAGGATAACCTCAAAATCCTCAGACTGGTGGAGAGGGGTAGGGGATGGAGAAGAATGTCCATATTTTTGGGTGAAAAAAAAAAACAAAACAAAACAAAACCTATGTGACACAGTGCTGGGAACCTGGGTATTGGTTGGGCTTCTCTATTTTACTATTTCTCTCTGTTTATGATTCTCCTTCTGTGTATCTTTAAAAAAGAATTTGAAGAAAGGTTGCATTATTAGGAAAGGTTTGTTTTCTAAATCATTCAGAGAAAAATGGCAAGAGCTGTATCTGTGACGTCCAGTATCTGAGAAGCACGTGTCTCCTTGGTCAGAGGGCTTCAGAATGACGGCGGGTGTGTTAACAGGCTTCCTCTCTCTCTTATCAGGGATGGATGTAGAATAGATTCTCACTCCAGTATGGTTTTCTGTATTGAATCCTTTAGCAGTAATGCTTCCCTGTGGATCTAGGGTATTTCTCCAAAATCGTCGTCTCCCCTTCTCCCAGCCCCTCCCCGTAAGATTCCCAGCCATAAGCTCTCTCTCTGCTCCGTGTTGTTCCAGGACCCCTGGGGTACGATTGATCGGGGAGATGGCTCGGGAAGACCTCCACGCGGTCGTGAAGAATTGCTTCGCGGTGGTGAATAGCTCTGTCTCTGAAGGCATGTCAGCCGCAATCCTGGAGGTAATGATCTAATGGGTACTGAAAGTGGAAATATGAAATTGTCCATCACCCCTTTTCCCAGTTATGGAGGTGATGCCTTTGTCAATAAAATTGTGCCCTTCTCAAAGCTAACAAAGTGAAACGGCATTTCCTCGGGAGTTCTAAAGTAGTTTTTAAGTTCTGTCTGGGGCTTAAGAATACTATTTTCTTTCTCCTTGCCATTTTTCCTTGCCAGCTACAAAATGAAATAAAACTAGGATGCTGTCGCCTCTCTGACTAGCCACTTAGCTTCAACGGGAAGGTGGCTGAGGCTGTGAAGGGTCGGGACAGGATGTGGGGTGAAGGTGTGTTTTGTAGGGAGCCTCCTTTTGTGTTGATGTCTTCTCCCTCTTTTCAGTGTGTCCTATGATCCCAGAATTTAGGGGATAAGAAAGGGTTGGGCTTGGATTTCCCTGGCGGTCCCGTGGTTAAGACTCTGCGCTTCCACTGCAGGGGGCACGAGTTCTATCCCTGGTTGGGGAACAAAGATCCCGCAGGCACTGGCGCAGCCAAAGAACAAAAGAAAGAAAGGGTTGGGCTTGTGCACACGGCAGGGAGTGGGGCTTCGTACATGGAGGACAGTAGTTGCAGATGCACAACGTGGTGGGGATGAGGGTGGACCTCATCTCTCTGTCTGGTGTTCAGCTCTGAAAATCTCTTACGCTACTTGGGCTAAGTGTGCACAGCCCAGCACAACCGTGCAGTCTGTTGCTGGAGTTATCTGTGTTTTGCAGGGAGAGGCTGAAATAAAAAGCCCCTGCACTTGATCCTGGCAGCCTCTGGATTGAGTGTATCAGCTCCTGGGTTAGCGGGACTTAATCCAACCTCACGGCCCTTTGCAATCTCTTCTCCTCACTGAGCGTTTTACGTGATGGGGTGTATTACCAGGATCTCTTAAACTGCTTTATGCTGATGACCTGAGTAATCCCCAGCGTGCCTCTAACGCAAAAGGATTTTCCTGTCCCTTATTTTGCTGTCGGCTCACAGCACACTGGGTTCCTTTGCAAGAGTGATCTTAGCAAAGAGGAGACTCCGTCCCTCCCGTCATAACCAGCGTTCAGTGCTGGATTTTCTTCATATCATTAAATCACAAGCCATCCCTCGCAGGGAGTCTCCTTTAGTTCTCACACGATAGATGCCTTGTTAAGTCGTCTTGGTTAGCGCCTGATAAAACTTGCTGTAGAAACAGAAACGTTTGGTGATTGGCCCTCCAGGTCTTTAAATCACGTTTCACATCCCCTTTCTCACGGTGCTAGTTTCTTACTTCAGGGTCTACTTAGAGCGATGCTATTATTTTATCATAAGTATTTGTAACATCCATTTATTCCTTTGGATGCTAGCTGAATTTACCAGCCAAAGTTACAATTTGTGAATTTCAGTGTTTCAGAGACCCTGGTAAATAATTAAAGCAGGAAAAAAATCATGCTCCCTAAATTTAAGAAATGACTGATGTCACATGCCTAATATTTTCTGTGAATGTGGCATCATTTAAAAAAGCAAACAAAGAAAACCAAAAACAAAATATTGTGGGCGGGGGTAATATATACTGACGCCTGTAATTCCAGTGTTGAGAAGCTTTCAAAGCACAGAGCTTGGATTGGTGACATGTTCATCTTCAGCCAGATGCTGAATACCTCAGTACCTCAGTCTAAGCCTAATGATTAGCATTAATCTCTGTTGTGGTTTAGAATCATCTTTCCACTAGAGTCACTGGAGCGATACATTGTACTCTCCCTGTTAGCTTTAAAAATGTCTATTCTTACAGTACCACGTCCTCAAGCCATTGCTGAATCGCTCCTTTGTATGTAAATACACATTTTTTTTCTCCCCCAACTTCTTAAGAAAAGGTAAAGTGGAATTCGGGAATGATTTTATAAGCAGCACACAGAGCAGTTCACTGGAGATGAATTGCTGTCAAATTTCATTTACTTCAAAGGAAAGGCAGCTGTTAGCAATTCTGTCTGCCTTCAAATGTGGACACTGTGTTCCTTTTGAAAATTCCAAAATAACCTTTGCGCTGAGGGTTTTGAATGAAACTGATTTTAGAGGAGTCCTGGAGGGTGGATTTCATTAGAATCAATTCAAAGGACCAAAGTGGTTAATCACAGAATAAGCGCATATCACTTTTGAAGGAAGGGATCCTTTGACCTTTCAGAGTTAGCTTTGTTTTGTCATGGAAGCATGTAAAAATCCATTTGCTATGACACACTTCTTGTCTTTTGCCGATAAACTCCGCTT
This sequence comes from Lipotes vexillifer, assembly GCF_000442215.2. Taxonomy (NCBI): domain Eukaryota; kingdom Metazoa; phylum Chordata; class Mammalia; order Artiodactyla; family Lipotidae; genus Lipotes; species Lipotes vexillifer. The sequence continues at coordinate 1,742,882 of NW_006782851.1, forward strand.
GATAAATCAAGCGTTAGCTGGATGCCCGGGCAGTAGAGTGGACATCCATACAACAAATCTGTTGTTTCAAGTTTGGGCTTATTATGGAGTTGAACTCTACACAGAATTAGAAGAATACAAAAAAATTATTATTATTATTAATTTTTGTTTTGTTTTGGCCATGTGGCATGCGGGATCTTAGTTCCCCGACCAGGGATCGAACCTGGGCCCCCTGCAGTGGAAGCGCGGAGTCCTGACCACTGGACCGCTGGGGAAGTCCCAGAAAGTTATTTGCTTGTCCCATGGTTACCTCACTGGGCTCTCTTCCCTGCCCTGGAGCGCACACACACACTCCCAACCTCCAGGTCAAAGTTTTCACTGCCCAGAGGAGAGGAAAGCATCTTCTAAAGCAAAGAGAAGTAAAAAGGTAATTCTTGGGCTCTTGGCTTCCAGGCCCAGGGCCTAGTGATGAAAGATTCATTTCAGAGCTTTTCAAGGATAACTGTGACCCTGTGTCATTTGACCTTGGCTAATTTCAAAAGTGTGTGGGGCAGAGCTGTGCCCTTCCCACTTTTAAAATGGGAGGGCTTTTGGACTTGTCACAGCTAGGAGGCTGCTACTGGCAGTTAGTTTGGCGGGGAGGGAGTGCAGACAGGCAAAGTATTTTTCAACGTGTAAGACGGTCTTGGCGTCAAAAATCTGTCCCCAAGATGCCATTGGCGTCCCCGTCAAGGGGCGCTCTAAACTGCATGGTGTCAGATCCGAACGCACTGTGCGTGCACATCAGTGGGGCACTCGGACCAGCCGCATCCCCACGTGACAAGCAGTGATCATGGTGCTGGACATATGCCCAGTTAAGGCCACTGAAATGCACACAGACCTCTCTGCAAGGAAATCTGGACCCCAGAGGTTTCAACCTAGGGTGTGCGTCAGAATTCCCTCTGAAGCTTAAAAAACCATCAGTATGCGTGACGGCGCCCTGCAAAAGCTCTCTTGGCTGTGCTGACGCGGAGCCCTGGCGGCCACGCTTCCAAAGGCTCTTCTGCGTGTAGACTGGGGGCCGTGTCTCTGGAAACCTCTGTTAGCCCCGCTGAAGACGGTGCACCAGCGACAAAGCTTTTTAAAAAGGTCAAATAGGAAGCTTCTACCTACCTGCTGGAAGGTAGAAGAGCTCATCGGGGGGCAAGAGAAATTCAGTGACTGCAAACTCGACCGGCTGTTAGGTGCCCCTTCAGCTCTGATGTTTCCTCTTTTTTGTCCCAAAACGGGGCCCCAGAGTCCAGGTTTGAGCGACTCTCTGCTCCAAGCCCCACCCCCTCCACTGCCCCTTTCCCTCCACTGTCACGACCAGAAGGGGTTCAGAGGGCGAGCTCGCCCATCTCCAAACACCGTCTCGCCCAAGACATGGCCAGGCCCGGTTCTCGTCAGGACCAGCGTGACAGCACTGCTGTGTTCCAGGACTTTGCCTTTCTTGCAGACACAGTTTGTTTTTAAAGAGGTGACTTCGCACCTGAAGAAAGTGACTTGTGAATCAACCATCTGATTCCTTAATGCCATGTCTTGGCTCTATGAAGATAGCATTTCCACGTGCTTACTTATTCTTAAGATGCCTCCTTTCTTTGTTTCTTTTTTCTTTTGTTGGAGTATAGTTGATTTACAATATTTTGTTAGTTTTAGGTGTACAGCAAAGTGATTCAGTTATACATATGTATACCTATGTATCTATATTCTTTTTTTCTGATTCTTTTCTATTATGCGTTATTACAAGATATTGAATATAGTTCCCTGTGCTATACAGTAAATCCTTGCTGTTTATCAAGACGTCTCCTTTCTTAAAGGCAGTTTATTTTTAAGAGGGGGCTTTGAAATTAGTTTTCTCTGAATATACAGCTTTCAGAGAACATTTAAGTATCATCTTCCTCCACCCAACTCACAACTTCAAGACTCAGATTGTATTTCTCTTTTTTTTTTTTTTTAATTTTTTAATATTTTTTTGCGGTACGCGGGCCTCTCACTGTTGTGGCCTCTCCCGTTGCGGAGCACAGGCTCCGGACGCGCAGGCTCAGCGGCCACGGCTCACGGGCCCAGCCGCTCCACGGCATGTGGGATCTTCCTGGACCGGGGCACGAACCCGCGTCCCCTGCATCGGCAGGCGGACCCTCAACCACTGCGCCACCAGGGAAGCCCTCTCTTTCTTTTTGAGGTATAGTTGATGTACCTTATAGGTCTCAGATGTTCACCATAGTGATTCACAACTTTTAAAGGTTATACTCCATTAATAGTTATTACAGAATATTGGCTATATGCCCTGTGCTGTACAATATATCCTAGTAGCTTATTTATTTTATATGTAGTAGTTTGTACCTCTTAACCCCCTCCCCCTATCTTTCCCCTCCCCCTTCCCTCTCCCCACTGGTGACCACTAGTTTGTTCTCTGTATCTGTGAGTCTGCTGCTTCTTTGTTTGTTTGTTTGTTTGTTTTTTGGGGGGGGCATTCCACGTATAAGTGATATCACACAGTATTTGTCTTTCTCTTTCTGACTTATTTCACTTAGCATCATGCCCTCCAAGTTCATCCATGTCGTTGCAAATGGCAACATTTCCAGATTGAATTTCATTCTTTCTGCTGAACTGCAGTTTTCCTTGAAGGCAAGGAGCATGTCCTCTGCAACCTTGAACCCTCCCCCAATAATCAATAATCAATAAATATTCATTGGATTGAGCAAACCTAAACTACTATACGGTATCACCTCTTTGACTTGCCTTTAATCAACTGGTCTCATCGCCCAAACCTCCTGTGTCTTGCCCTTTGCAGGTTGATGATTATTTGTTGAATGAGGGACAAGGAATGGGTGATCTCACTGGCCCACGGCCTTACTTGTGTGTTGGGTGCTTGGTGTGCACTGGTTGATATACAAGTAAGTCCATACTACGGGAGGGATGATGGGATCTTTTTTATTTTTTGCTGAAACAGGGATATAAACTCTGTCCTCCCTCAGGATCGGCCGGTTCTGAGATTCTCTGATGGCCAGTTTTATAGATCTACACTTATATCTTCATATCTGTATTTATAGAATCTCCTCTCAATCTGTGTATCTGCCACAGTTTCTCCAAAATGCACCGGTGCTTAACGACATCAGTGGATAAAGGTACCATTTGGATTGGAAGATGCTCCAGGGCCCACCTGGGACAGAGAGCAATGAGAACAGAGCTAGCCGTGTGCCCTGACGTGTGTGATCAGCCTCTAGCGAGCCTCCCCTCATCCCCTCATCGGTGGGATGAGATGAGACAGTCTGGAAGGTCTCAGCTACGTGGAAGATTCTGCAGTCCCTTGACAGAGGCCTAGAAATGGAATCACAGTGGGTCATGCCAGTTTGATGAGCTAATGACCTGAACAGGGTGACGAGCAGGGAAAGGAGCCCTCAGACATCATGTCGTCTCACTCACCGTGACTATATTACGACCCTGTAACTTACACAGTCAATGTCAGCTTAAGCCATCAACCACCTAAGTGGTATTTGTGCAGAATGACATCTGAAATTTTCATTTATTCTGGAAAGTTTAGCCCCTCGTTCCCAAATGATAAAACTGGAGGCCAGGAAGAGGTCCGGTACCGGGTGTCGAACTTCAACTCCATTTCCCCAGAATGACTGATGAGCAATGAATTTGAGACCCGCCATGTTAGTCGAGGGCAAAGCCTCCACCAGGGCAAGACCAAGGTCTCACAAGTCCTGGCTTGTGCCCTTCTCCAAAATACCAGATTGCACCCACGGTATGTCAGAAGCCAAGTTCCAACCAGTGGGTTCATAAAGCACCTGTGACCCTAATGTCGAGATGTGGCCGTTTTGGGTGACTTTTTGCCTGTGCTGCTGAGTTTCCTTGTTCCTGAATGTAGTGACAGTGGAAGGTCCCGATTTTTACCCTACAAGATGAGAGCGGAATATCACGACTTGGAGACTTTCTGTGACCATGAAAGGCCACCACGAGAGGCTGTCGCGGTGCTGGGGAGGGGACTCTGAAGCTGGGGGCAAGCAGGAGGGCTCCAGTCCAAGCAGCCAGCCAGCTCGCTCCGCTGCCGTCCCCGATGGTGGGAACAGCACAGTCTCAGGGGGGCAGAAAGGAGGGCTGTCCTCTCTCCTCCAACCTTATGCAGGGCCTGGATCTCAAACTCAACGTGTACTGGGAAGATACAGGTGACACAGAACCAGAAAACCAGGTGAGCTCACCAAGAAAACTGCTGACGAGAGAAGATGATCCTAGTGTGAACCATTGACTTATGATTAATTTACGTTCAGATGCTTCTGGAACTTTTGATTCACAAGCATTGGTTGAGCTCTTAACTGTGTGTCACACATGGCTCCGGGCACTTGGGCGTTGGTGGCGTTTGTGCCGTGTGAAGCCCTTGGTGTCACAGCTTCCCATGGTAATGTACTAAGCGGCTGAGATTGGGGAACTTTACCTTTCTGAAAACCGAATGTCACCCCTTCGTGACCAAATTGTTTATTACGTGAAATGAGACACCGCCTGCCAAATTGGAGTGCCTAAAACATCCTTGTGTATAGTAAGAGCCAGAATATTGGTTTGCTGATAGCATCCCCTCAGGGCTGCCTCTGGACACCAAGGTGTGAAGGGATGTCCCTCTCACCTGCTGAAAGGCACCTGTCACATGAAAGCTGGGTTGGCCCCTGTGAAAGTCACCATGGGAGAGTCCATGCAGGGAGCTGAAATGGAGCTGGGAAGGGCTGGCCTAATCCTGTATGTTTCTAAATGCCCCCCTACCGGGCAGGGGAGGCCAACACTGCATGCTGCGCTTCTGGGCATCTTTCTGAGGCCTCGATGCCGGCTTGTGCCAGACTATGGGGTGCCCCAGCCTGGCTGATCGCAGCCCTTTGGGACTGGAAAGGCTGCTTAGTGGATAATCGGAATGATAAATCGTGCTTCTCACTGCTGTGCACATGCCAAAGGGACGTGTGCAGTCCTGGTGGCATTCGTATGGCTGGCGCTGGGAGAAAATTACTCATCGGGGAAAGTAACGACGGTAGTTAAAAATGTATAGTCCACCCTGCCGCCAAAGAAGTGTCGACTGAACATTTGGAGAGAGAGGGTTTCTTTGTGACATCGCAGTAACGATGTCAGACCATTACAGCATGTAGTTTCCCAAGACTCGCAAATACAGTCAGTCATTAAGATTCAGTGTGTAGTTGGAAAATCTGGGGTTTGGGTTGGGAAATCATTTTCGGCAAGCTTTTAGGGTACTTTTTGTGCGGTGCCAGAGCTTCCAGTTAAGCTAAGAAGTTATTCTCCCACATTGTAAGAGCTTTGTCTGGCCACAGAAGCTCTTACAATGATCGCCCACCTCTCCTTTGTTCTTTTCGTCCTTGTAGGCAATGGATTTGGAAGTCCCTGTGTTGGCAAGGAACATCCCTGGGAACGCGGCAGTGGTGAAACACGAAGTTACAGGATTGCTGTTTTCCGACCCTCAGGTAAAGGAGGGTAATTTCCCCACGTTCACCTGGTCTGAGTAGCTTTCGTCTGTGTGCGGTGATCAAGGGTCTGTGATTTGCGTCTTTGTGATTAGCTCTTGGTGTTCTCCTTATAATCAGTAGGAGAGAGTGTGCAGCACTGTGTCACTGTTGTCCCGTGGGCAGCTGCCTGGACGTGTCACTAAAAGAAACCTAGGGACTTTCGAGGAAGTCGAGACTTGAGTTCTATTTCTGAGGCCTCTGGTGATGATCATTGTGACCTTGAGCCAGTCCCTTCCCCTCTTATATGCTTGGGTTTCTGGTTTCTTTTTTTTTTTTTTTAATTTACTTTATTGCAGTATAGTAGATTGACAGCACTGTGTTAATTTCTGCTGCACAGCACAGTGACAGTTATACATTATGTACGTATGTTTTCATATTCTCCGTGGTGGTTTATCACAGGATACTGAATGCGGTTCCCTGTGTGCTACAGTAGAACTCGTTTGTTTGTCTGTCCTACAGATAGTATTGGGTCGGGCAAAAAGTTCGTCCAGGTTTTTCTGTAAGATGTTACTTTTTGGCCAACCCAGTAGTTTGCATGTGCTAACCCCAAACTCCCAAACAGACTTCTGGTTTCTGAAGCAGGCACTCTTCAGGTAACCATCCTACACTTCCAGGACATCTCCTGGTGTTCAGAAGACTGCCACATATCTGATCCCTTGCAATCGTTCAAAGCAGTGTACGCAAGAGGCAGCGGAGTTGTGTTTATACACGTGTGTATCTGTTACATGTGTGTCTGAAATGAAAGGTGAATGCAGCTGATAGTGGGCACAGCTGGTGGAGCCAGTGTCATCTGGGGCACATCATGTGTGAAGGGGTCCCGGTCACAAAGTCTGAGGTTCCAAGGATGTGCCTGCACTTGAAGCCCTTGGGACCCTGTGCAGGGCGTGTAGCCTGAGTCTCCAAGCTCTGTCTTGGCCTCCGTACGATTACAAGAGCTAATTATAACTCTTGCTCTTAGAGGTATGATGTGGGCTGAAGGGGTTGATATACAGGGCTGAGCGGTGGTCATGGCATGCGGTCAGGGCTCTGGGTCCCCGTTATCACCAAAAGGAGAGCCCTTCGCTGCTGCCTACGGCTCGTGTTCGGTGGCAGCAAAAAAAGAGTCTTAGGCCCATCCTTTGCTCTTCAAGTCTTTAGATTTAGAAATTAGGTTCTTGTCACTATCATCTTTATGAAGGCACATGTTATATAACAGAAATAAAGGGATTTATACTTAAAAGCTCGGGTCAACTTCAATATTTGAAAATGCCGTTTTTCAGCTTTCCTACCGCAGATATTTAATGCCAGATCGCTTTCCCTTCCCCACAGTATAAATATGCATCACCTAGTTTCACTGCCTTCTTATCACAGTCACGCGAACAAGATGGAAGCCAGCTTCCCTCAGGGAGGGGCGGGATTGCAGGGAGTCGGGCATCACCAGGTGCTGTGTGGATGCAGCCGCTCACCTGGGAAACAACTGAAAGAGCAAAGGGCAGGCCCCGGGCTTATCAGTTATTATCTAACAAAAGGCACATCTAACAGGAATG
>NW_006782851.1:1749998-1778650 GCF_000442215.2 Lipotes vexillifer
GAATGCCTTTCCTTTGAATAGCGACCCCTAAAAGCTAAAACAATACCCGCACATGAAGAGTGTGCAGCGGTTCCTTGCCGATCCTCCAGACAAAGGCATGGCTTTTTACCACGTCCTGCATCTCTCAACGTGAACGCCAGCCAAGCTGGAGGTCACAGAGTATTGTCTCCCCGTGGGCAAAGAGATTTTATTTTCATCTCCCCAAACCCAATGTCTGTTTATTTTATAGCTCAATTTCAGAGCACTATAATTTTATCAGTGAGTGTCTGAACAGCCATCACTTATAAATGGCTGTATCGGGTCCAGTGCTAGAACGAGAGCAGTTTGGCTATCCTGACTTCATTTCACATTCCTTGTAAGGCATTCCTTTCAATATTTGCAAATAACTGTCCTATCTCTGACACGTCCAAGTTATTTCTGCCGGTTACCGGCTTCCTGTGAGTTACCAGACACAGTTCCGCAGCACTCATACAGTTAAGGCGTGGGCTTATTTTGTTTCCAGCGCTTTAATGGTACTTTTACAAAGGATGTTAAAAAAGAACAGAACGCTCTAGGGGGGAGCATCTGGGGGGAGGCTGCATTTTTTTAACACGTTTTGAAAAGCGTGCTCGACGCGGATGTCACACGTGACTTTGTTTTACAGTCACGAGCAGACTTGACCTAGCACGGAGTGGGAGCTGTTGCTTCAGAGCAGACATGCGTTTTCCATAAGTCAGTGGCCTTGGTTACTGTCATCCAGCTCAGGAGCGCAGATGGAATCAGCCACTGGTTTGTTGCCAGTGTTTGCAAGGTTTATTCCAAGTGTGCATTCAAATAAGCATTCAAAGCTCCATTTCACTTATTGAGAAGGGACTTCCACGCCAGGGTGTCAGCCTCATAAAGTTAATGTAGATAGATGCATAGACAGATAGATACATAGATCCAAAGATACATAGATACAGACAGACAGACATATCGAATGCAGAAAAATCATACTTTGGATTTTCAACAAAACGATGATTAAAAGTATTCAGCTGTGGTAGGAAGAAAATAATCTCTATTTTTATACACCTCAGCCCCGGAAAACCTTAATTTAAGTGAAGCTTTCCAAACCTACTAAACATTGATTTTTTTTTTTTTTTTTTTTTGGTTACTGCGACAGTCCCATTCTTTTTCTTTTTAAGAAGAAAAGAGCTGAGCTATTTTATGGCTACATTTTATAGCTTCGAAATTAAAATCCATTTGACACTGAATAGAAACTGAATCCATTTCCTCTCTCAAGGACAGACTTTTGAAGTGTGGCCCCAACTAATTCCGCTGGGAGGTTCTGTTTGTCTTTTAGGCAGCTCTAAAAAAGGTCATAACTTCCGGAATAATGATGATGACGACGGCTCACATTTAGCGCATGCGTGTTATGTTCCGGTGTCTATTCTTTGCCGTCATGGATTTACACTTTTATTAAGACCGTTTCACTTCAAATCTTTGACTTTTGATGGTCCATCAACAGTTTAACGTTTGGAAGAAGCAAGGCGTGTTGGAGACACATCAGCCTCCGAACTTCTGTTTGGGCAGAGCTGTGCTTGGGTCTCGAGTTTTCCCCCTCGAAATCAAGGTGATCCTGGACACGTTTCTTCTTCCTGTGCTCGTTCCTTGATCCGTAAGACGTAAGATGCAGATGATGATGCCTGTCTTTGGGGAATAGCAGAAAGCACGCGGGGTGGAGTGCCGTCCTTGGGCTCAGAGGAAAGCTGCGTGGACGCAGAGTTAATCATATTCACGGTGCGCCGCTGGGTGAGGTTGTTTGCTGCCGCTCGGGAGCTGTACAGTCTGCTGAGCTCTTAGGTTTAGGCGGTGGAATTAAGCTCAGTGCAGCGAGACATTCTCCTTGTGAAATCTGGCCAGCGTCATGCAAAGTATCATTTCTCTCTTTCTTCTTTTTATTTTTTACTTAAAACAATTTTTAACTTTTTAACCAAACATTTAGAGTTCTTAGATGTTAAATACAACTGTGATGTGTAAGCCCCCAACCAGTCCCTCTGAAATGTAAAAGCACAGATGCGGGCGCGTCCAGTGTTTGTTGGATTTCCATTGAAGCCCAAAGGAAACTCTGGGCAAACTCTGCGTGAACTAAAATGGAAGTCAGTCCAACATTTTTTTTTGCGTGGATTTGTCCACAGGGTGACCATATTGTTCATTGTGAAAAACCAGGCACCTTTGAGAGTGAAAGGGGTGTTATTGATAATTATGCTGGGATGACGGCCATGAACCTGAACCAAATGACCTAGGTAATGACCGTCTGCTTGAAGAGCTGGGATCAGATGCAGAGTTGGTATTTGTTAGGGATCAAGGGTGCGTCCAGCCACGTAGGGGAGGCACAGTTTTCTAATAGCCACGTTGAAAGAAAATAAAAAGAAACAGATGAAATTCATATCAATAATATATTTTATTTAGCTTCATCTATCCAAACTTGCATCATCTCAACATGTAGTCGATATAAACAGTGTTTTTCCCCATCCCACCTGCCCATAGAACTGACCGTTGGTTTCAGTGCAATATAAACAATTTTTAATGAGATCTTTACATTCTTTTTTTTTTCGAGCCTCTGAAATCCTGCATGTATTTTACCCACCAGCTCATCTCAGTCTGGAGATTAAATTTGTATCGAAATACTTGGTTTTTATTGAGACTCTATACCACTTGCAGCTGAAAAAGTAGATTCACATGTCCAGGTTGTTGCAAGTATACTTGTAAAGCTTTGTAATACCTGAATCAAGCACCAGTGTCAAAATTTCAGTTTAAGTCCATTCAAGTGAATAGTTAAAAATGCAGTTCCCGGGCACACTAGCCACATTTCCAGAGCTCAGAGTGGGTGCTGGGCGGCACTGCTCCCCGGAGAGGGAGCGATGGGGCAGGTGGTCCCAGCCAGGCCTCCTCTGTGTGCTGGGCACCACTACAGGGACCTTGCCCATTTCTCTTACTAATCCTCACGGGAACCCCACACAGGTGTTACCGTGATGATCCCAGAGAGGGTGAGGCATTTACCTTCGAAGCTCAGCGGGAGATAACAGGGCTGGGACTCGAGGGAGGTCTCAGCCTGATGGGTGCTCGGCCACCCCTGAGAGCGTTTGCACGATTCCTCGTGTGGCTGTCTCTCCCTCTGTCTCTCTCTCTCCTTCTTTCTCTGTCTCTCTCTCTGTATGTCTCTGTCTCTACCTTTGTCTCTGTCTCTCACTCTCTGACTCTCCCTCTCTCTGTCTTTGCATCTCTCCTTCTTTCTCTGTCTCTGGCTCTGCCTGTGTCTCTGGCTCTCGCCCAGTTTTCTGTGCCTGTCTCTCCTCCTCTCTGTGTCTCTCTTTCTCCCATCTCCGTCTTTCCTTCTTTCTTTATCTCCGTCTGTTTCTGTCTTTCCCTCTATTTCTTTCTCTCGCCCTCTATCTGTGTCTCTCTCGGTGTCTGTGTCTCTCCCTCTGTCTCCCTCACCATCTCTCTCTTTCTCCCTTCCCTCCCCTCCTCTGTTGCCTGGGCAGAGAGGGGACACTTTTCCACGGGACCATCCTCTAAAAGGATTCTGCTCACCATTTTGTCCGACTTCTTGGGGAGAACGGACCTCTTTCTAAGGCCCAGTCCTGCTTCGCTTCTCTGCCTGTGGCTGGTCCCTGGGGTCAGAATGACCCAGAGGGCTGGAGGTGGTGGAGGGGGAGGGATGCCTCGGGTGAGCACAGCGCTGAGCGGTGCTGCACAGAGTCGGGCTTGGCCAGGTGAGAAGGACGAGGATGGAGCCACCAGGTGAGGCTCGCTGCTCAGGAAAGGCCAGGCCAGGCCGGGAGCCAATGAGGGATGGAGCACAGGGCCCTTCCCGGCTCTGGTCCAGGTTTTTGTACTCCCGGCCGGCAGGCAAAGTCTGACATTCTCTTTAAATAGGAGGACGGGAGGACCGTTTTTCTTCTGCTTGTGGACTCTCCACCCGCCTTTACAGGGCAGGAGGCTGCATCTCGGACCTGACCTTCTGGCCTGACCTCTGCTGGCCGCCCGTGTCTCACAGGCTACGTGTGCGACTCTCAGACCCGCCGGCTGTGCGCACCCGCTCTGCGTGTGAACAAGCACCCTGTGGTTGGGGGCCATTTTTTTTTTTTTGAAACTGAGAATTTTTAGCTACTTTATTAAATATATTCAGTTTCAAGGCTCTGACCATCCATAATTGCCATGATGCAAAACATGTGTTCACGTGTAAAAAATACCCCTTCAACATGCTTTAAGAGGAATAACTGTGTTTTGCGATCTATGCGGCAGGAAATCGAATTTGATATTTAGAAAACCAACTAATTGTAGTTGGGGGCTTGCGATCAGGAGAGCGGCCTGCCTGACCCAGCCTGACCACACCAAAGGGACCCTCAGCCCCAGCGCTGCCGGCCGATGCCCTGCCCGTCACCCTGTGAGTTGGACCCTCTTCCCGGGGGCCTGGTGACGAGGTGTCGGGACAGCAAATGCGGTGCCCAGCCCGCTCCAGGAATCAGCATTTGCAGTTGATCCTGAAATCCAGAGTAGGGAGATGATGGTGACTTCTTGGCAGTGGCAGAATTCAGGTGAGTGGCCTGTGCAGGATCCTCGGGGGCTGCAGCTGCCAGGGTGATGCTGTAGGAGAAGGCGCGGGACCCCGGCAGCCGGCTCAGGCCCCCTCCCCGCGGCCTCCCGACCAGTGCGGCGTGTGCGCATACGAGCAGCCCTGCACCACTGTCCTGGGCTCTGTATCTACGTGCTGCTTCCATCTGTCCCCGCCTCTCAGGGGCTCTGTCCCCAGAATACTGCTGTATCCAGACCCTTACACCCTCCCCCCATTCCAAGGCACTACTGGGCCTTGTCTGGATGGTTAGAATAGCTTCCTCCGCTCCATCCCACGCTCTCTCCTCCTAGCAGCCAAAGGGACCTTTATAAAATGCAGACGCCGTCCCATCCATCCCCGGTGCAAAACCCCTCTGTGACTTCCTGTGGCCGTAGAGAAAAGGCATCTCCCGACTCGGCTTCCAGGGCTTCACGCCTCTCTTCCCCTGCTCCCTGCCCACCCCTGGTTCTTCCCGCAGCCGGGCCGCCGGGAGCATCCTTCCCCCTCGGCTTCACTGTCTCTTTCTTGAGAGGCTTTTGCCCCGTCACCCTCCCCTATCTTCTCCATCCCCACCCCACCCCACCCCACCCCCGCCCTGTGCTTTTCCTTCGTAACCCTCTGCGCAGTTCACACGCGCGCCCTTGCTTTTATCGTACATGACCTCCCCACCCGAATGAATGAATGCCCCCCGGGTTGGTGGTCATGCTGGCTTATTCACGTGGCCCCTCGTGGTGGTCCTGGCACAAACCCCAGGGCATTAAAGGGATAATCTTTCTTGGGTAGTAACCAAACACCTTTGGTTATTTTAGTTTGATGTGAATCTACACCGCATGCCACCCAGGTGTAGTTGAACTGCTTTCTTTTCCTGTTTGCTTTGCAAAGTAGCAGAGGACAGCCTCGGCCCCTGAACTCTGCCCGGACTCCCTCCCTGGACGGTCCTTTCCACGGCCTCCCTGAAGTCAGCATTCCTTGGGTGACACTGCCAGTTGGTGACATGCTCATGCCATTTCCCCCGAGTACGACCAGGGTGACTTAACTGCAGATTTCCTTGCACATTTCTTCTGGATTTTGCTGTCTCCCTCTGACCTTCTGCCGCTGGCAGTGTGTGCTCACCAGAGCCCTCTCCTGGGTCCATCTCTTCTCTTCCAAGCCTTTCCTCACTTTCTTCCCTTTCCTTCCAGACATTCTCCTCTTCCCTGCCTCTGAACCAGCCAGTGGGGCGTGAGCAATTTTCTGCCAGCCCGTGTATTGAAATGACGCTCTGGTCGGAATCTGGGAAGCAAGAGAGTGGGAGACACAGAGAATATTCACTATCCTTGCTTTTAGTTTCATCAGTAGTTCCCAAATCTCATGGATCTGTGCCGGTAGCTTTGTAGGTTTGTTCCATCCTCCCGTAAAGCAGCCAGGCCTGGTGGAAAAGGCCCTCAGCTCTGGGGCTGCACTGTCTAATTCCCATTTCTGCCACTTACTGCTGTGCTACCTCGGGCAGGTTCCTGGACCTCACTGTGCCCCCGTTTCTGTCTCTGTGAAAAGAGTCATAGTCATAGCACAGAGTCCTCGTCCCTTTTCTGCAATTCCAAAATCCAAAAAGCACTTGAAAAGCAGTTTTATTTTTAGTAAGTTGGGTGCCAAAACTCAGTTGGCAGCAAACTCATATCTGAGCTGATGTGAAGTTATTCGTGTCTTTGTTTATCCTGCTTGGTGGGATGATTCTTAAGATTTGGAAGTTCCGGTGTGTCGTTTATGGGGCGCTGCGTTAGACCCCTGGAGGGCATATGTTACTAAAAGGGCACGTTGACCATTTTATTAAAAACCCCAAATCCTGGATTCTGAAACATGACTGATTGTTACCTGGGTATAAGCTCTTGCTAACTGTTGACTGTTGTTATAAATTCTGACCAGTTCTGGCCCCTGTGGAAGGCTCTTGGCCAGAGACCAGGTGTCACCGTTGAGAAGGTAGAGAACAGGTTGGCACCTCACCGAGGCTTTCTGCTTGACTCAGCCAGGCACAGAAGAGAATTGAAAGGCGGTTCGCTTTCTCACCAAGTGGTCCACAGTCGTTCGCTACCGCTACTCTCACGGGCCACCTGAGAACAGTGGTCTAGATCACAGGCCAGAGCCTCCAGGGCTCTGCCTCATCACTCCTGGGTATCGCTGGGTTTGGGTCCTGGCTGTGAGCGGGCTTGTTGGACGCTAGCTCAGAAATTGTCCTGTTAAAGGGCCTGAGCTTGCAGTGTGAGTGAACAGAACTCTGCAGCCGCCAGTCTCGGAAGGGACGGGTGGGAAAGAGCCAGATCAGACTCCCAGCTGCCGCCATTCGACGGCCACGGGTCATGGTCAGGGGCCCGAGCCCCTGCCACCTTCTCTGGCTCTGCATCGGGCGGGCAGTGTGCATGGGGATGATCTACCGGGAAGTTGCTTCTGCACCCACCCAGGTTGGCTTCTGCTCCCACATCGGCCCAAGATTCTCACAGCTGTTGTTGATATTCGTTTTAAAGTCAGCCACTCTCTCTAACCATTACGTTGTCATGTGAACAAGCAGCCCTCCCCAAACTCAGTTATCGCTGCTGCAAGTTTAAAAGATAGGCTGACCATGGAGAACAGTTACGGAGGTTCCTTGAAAAACTGAAAATAGAGTTGCCATATGATCCAGCAGTCCCACCCCTGGGCATATATCCAGAGAAAACGATAATTTGAAAAGATACATGCACCCAGTGTTCATAGCAGCACTATTTAGAGTAGCCAGGACATGGAAATGGCCTAAATGTCCATCGACAGATGAATGGATAAAGAAGATGTGGTACACACACACACACACACACACACACACACACACACACACACACAGGAATATTACCCAGCCATAAAAAAGAATGAAATAATGCCATTTGCAGCAACATGGATGGACCTAGAGGTGATCATACTGAGTGAAGTAAGTCAGACAGAGAAAGACAAATGTCATATGATGTCACTTATATGTGGAATCTAAAATACGACACAGGGCTTCCCTGGTGGCGCAGTGGTTGGGAGTCCGCCTGCCGATGCAGGGGACACGGGTTCGTGCCCCGGTCCGGGAGGATCCCACATGCCGCGGAGCGGCTGGGCCCGTGAGCCGTGGCCGCTGAGCCTGCGTGTCCGGAGCCTGTGCTCCGCAACGGGAGAGGCCACAACAGTGAGAGGCCCGCGTAACGAAAAAAAAAATAATAATAAAATAAAATAAAATACGACACAAAGAAACTTACTTACAAAACAGAAACAGACTCACAGACATAGAAAACAAGCTTATGGTTGCCAGAGGGGAAGGGGGGGGCATAAATTAGGAGTTTGGGATTAACAGATACACACCACTATGTACAAAATAGATAAATAACAAGGTCTTGCTGTATAACACAGGAAACTATATTCAATATCTTGAAATAAGCCGCAATGGAAAAGAATATATATATATGAATCACTTTGCTGTACACCTGAAACTAACACAACATTGTAAATCAACTATAATTCAGTTAAAAAAAAAAAGACTGGGAATTCCCTGACGGTCCAGTGGTTAGGACTCCATGCTGTCACTGTCGAGGGCCTGGGTTCGATTCCCTGGTCAGGGAACTAAAATCCCACAAGCTGTGCGGTGTGGTCAAAAAAAAAAAAATAGACTAAAGGTTTATGCTGAATAATTTCAAGGCTATTTGCACGTTCTTACAAGTGGTCCCCACTTTACCCAACGGCAGGAGTCATCGAGAGAACAGCTAACGGAATTATGATGTGGCCATGTGTACATATACATCGTGAACGATGGCATTTGGATAAAGCTCAACACTAGACCAGCGAATGCTGTTTTGTGTAAGAAAAACAAGACAGATGCGTGCATGTCACTTCCAGATGGATATTGAAGTGTGATTCTCGCAACTTACAGTTGTCAATGAGATGAATCTATTCTTTTTTTTTAATATATAAAGTTATTTATTTATTTATTTTTGGCTGCGTTGGGTCTTCGTTGCTGTGTGCAGGCTTTCTCTAGTTGCGGTGAGCAGGGGCTGCTCTTCGTCACGGTGCCCGGGCACCGTTGCAGTGGATTCTCTTGTTGTGGAGCACGGGCTCTAGGCACGTGGGCTTCAGTAGTTGTGGCAGGCGGACTCAGTAGTTGTGGCTCATGGGCTCAGTAGCTGTGGCTCGTGGACTCTAGAGCGCAGGCTCAGTAGTTGTGGCGCACGGGCTTAGTTGCTCCGCGGCATGGGGGATCTTCCCGGACCAGGGATCGAACCCGTGTCCCCTGCATTGGCAGGCGGATTCTTAACCACTGCGCCACCAGGGAAGTCCAAGATGGATCTATTCTGTGGCCAAATAACTTGTGTAAAATAGGGTAGGCACAGTTATCCGTCTTAGACTAGTGTTTTTCATAGTCTGACTCTCCAGAATCACCTGGGGGGAAACTGTTAGAAAATACGCATGTGTTACGGACTGAATGTTTGTGCCTCCACGCACTCACCCCCAAATTCACGTGTTGAAATTTGAGCCTCTCCTGTGATGGTATTGGGAAGCGGGGCCTCCGAGAGTCCATTAGGCCATGAAGGTGGAGCCCTCACGAATGGCATTAGAGCTCTAATAAAAGGCACACCACAAAGATCCCTCGTTCCTTCTGCCACGTGGGATTATAGTGAAAAGACAACCATCTCTGAACCAGGAAGCAGGTCCTCACCAGACGCCGAATCTTCCAGCGCCTTGATCTTGGACTTCCAACATCCAGAACTGTCTGTGGTTTATAAGCCACCCCCTGTCTGTGGTATTTTGTTATAGCAGACAGACTAAGACACCATTCCTGGACCTCGCCCCTGACCTACCCAATCAGAATCTTAAAGCGAAGTTTGAGGACCAGAGGCACAGACTGAACCTTAATTAACTCCAGGGTTCCGAGGAAAACCACGATCCACGATCGAAACGACAGCACATCTGTCAGTCTTCAGAAACCTCCTTGTCAACATCCCCCATCAGGTGACCTGTCGTATTCAAAGCATCTGGAGAAGCAGCTTTGGGGTTGTCTAATTGAACCCAGAGTTTTTATGCAACTGACTTTCGCTTCTCCTGGAAGAATACGTATATGTATCCCTTACAGAAGGTGGTCGGAATGCAATGCTCTTTCAAACCATCCCATGTTCAGTCTGCCATCTCGCGTGTTCTCTCTGCATGAGGCGTTTGTTTCTCGTTGGGGGCTCCCCCCTGCCCCGTGGCTTTCAGCTGACGCGGTTATGAGAAGGATCCCACCGGGGGTCTAAATATCCATCATGCGGTTATGAGAAGGATCCCACCAGGGGTCTGAATATCCATCCTGTAAAACTGACACTGCTTCTCACGCCCTGCATCTGGCTGGTACCTCGGGGCGACAAGGCAGGTCAAAAGGATTTAGTGAGAAACAAATTTTTAATTGAAATATAGTTGATTTATGATATTATATTAGTCTCAGGTGTACAGCATAGTGATTCCATATTTTTATACATTATACTCTATTTAAAATTACTGTAAACTATTGGCTGTATTTCCTGTGCTGTATAGTATATCCTTGTAACTTATTTATTTTATACATAATAGTTTGTGCCTGTTTGTACGTATACCCCTATCTTGCCCCTCCCTCCTCCCCTCTCCCCACTGGTAACCGCTTCTTTGGTCTCTGTAGCCATAAGTCTCTTTCTGTTTTGTTATATTCATTCCTTTGTTGTAATTTTTAGATTCCACCTATAAGTGATAACACACAGTATTTGTCTCTCTCTCTCTCTGCCTGATGTATTTCTCAGTGAGTTTTCTTCACCAGCAGGGACTACTCAGTAAGGAAGAAAACTCTGAAAACAGTCAACTGCTAATTGAATAATTATGAAAACAAACCGTGGTGTTTTACATGATTTTTTTTTTTTTTTTGCGGTACGCGGGCCTCTCACTGTTGTGGCCTCTCCCGTTGCGGAGCACAGGCTCCAGACGCACAGGCTCAGCGGCCACGGCTCACGGGCCCAGCCGCTCCGCGGCATGTGGGATCTTCCCGGACCGGGACACGAACCCGCGTCCCCTGCATCGGCAGGCGGAAGCTCAACCACTGCGCCACCAGGGAAGGCCGATTTTTTTTTTTTTTTTTTTTAACTTTAGAAATCTGTAACTTAAGCCAGTGTTTGCATACCTGTGGTCCTGGGGTGGGTCTGGTCTGCACACATGTTTTGTTTAGTTTGCTGTTTACTTAAAATTTTGAATTAGTTGTTGGTATTTAGCATGGAGTGCTTTTATATAAATATGCCGAATTTCGACTTCTCTTGAAAAACACAGCAAACGTGGGAACAAGTGGAGGCCCCTACTCGCTGAGGCAGCCGGGGTTCGGCACTGCGGGCCTTCCCCCCCGGGAGCCGTTAGGCACTTGAGTTTCCAACTCTGATCTAGGGCAGTGCCTACATCTGTTCTTAAACTCTCTTAAGATGTGGAATCCCAATACTTGGTTTCTATTTTCTTTTGTTTTAGTGTGTGTACCCTTTAAGGCCTCATAACTTATTATCATGAATAATTTTCAAGAATAGATCATTAAATCACATAAATGATGAATTCTTCCCTCCCCCAGTCAAGACTGGGTGATCAGATATGATGGGTGTTCTGGCGCGTTCTGCAGCTGACAGTTGTATAAAACCTTTTGGGCTTTGGTTGGGATGATGATGAATTGGCATTTGTACTTGTTTCCTGGAAGTGTTGCTACAGCTCTTATGACATGGTCCTTTGGTCCATTGGATGAGTGTCTGGTTGCTGGTACGGGTGGTTGATGGGCATCTCAGTCCAAGTGGTCATTCATCCTCCAGCAGGCTGCCTCAGGCTCCTTTATCGGGTGGCCTCAGACTCCAAGAGGGCGAGAGTGGGAGCTGTTAGACCTTTCGGAGCTTTGCTTGGAAGTCAAACTACATTACTTCTGACCTATTCTGTTGGTCAAAGCAAATTCCAGGGCCAGCCCAGATTCAGGAGATGGGGAAACAGACTCCCTTCCCCCTTTATTGGAGGAGTGGGTGAGCCCTATTTCAAAGAGACGTTCATGCAAGGATGGGGGACTGCGGCCACCATCTTGCACACAGTAAATGACAGTCTGTGTCAACGGGCTTTTCTCACTGTACGCACGCGTGTGTTCAGGGTACCGCCTTAGCTGTCGCGGAGGAGCTGTTTTAGCCCAGAAGAAAATAATCCCAGGGCCTCGGGAGTGACTATTACAGTTCAAGAGTGAGATTTTTCTTTCCTTCTCTTTCTTTTCTTTCAGCCACCCAGCCAGGGTTTTATGCCAACGGCCAAGATGTTTCCCACTCCTTACCCAACTCTCTCTTGCTTTGTTTAAGTCAGTGTTTTTGGTTCAGTCTTCCATGCAGAGAGGAAAAAAAAAAAAGTGCGCTTTATCACATCCTATTCCTAGAAACTCTTATTCAGGATTCCATTATAAAACGGTCATATGTGCTATAGAAATCATAAGCAGGGGGTTGGGTTTTAGCCAAAGTGTCTGCATCAGATAAATCAAAGATATGACCAGCATCGTAAAATAATGTACCAAAGCTATAAGCCTCTCGAATAATTTTAATAAGAATGTTGTTCTCCTATGAGATGGGAATAAATGTTACATTTTTATTATAAAAAGAACACCAATTTACCATAAAGTGTATATATACTACATAAAAACATAATTCCACTCTATCGTAAATATTGCTTTTTATATTGCTAGCTATAAAAATCATCCAACGTTTAATTAACGATAATTTTGAGAATACGTGGACGTTCCTTGTAAATGGCACAAAGCACTGTGTGTTAATCTTAGGCACTGTTGACTTATTGGAATTTACACGGGTTGGGGAATCACAATAATAACGATATAGCTAAGTCTGGGCTAGGCACTGCCCTGAGTTCTTTGTATTAACTCATTGAATCCTGTCAACACGCTATAAAGCAGGTACTGTAATTATTCCTAATTTAAAGATGAAGAAACCTCGCCTCAGAGAGGTTACGAAACGCACCCAGCATGACTCCCGTGAAGGGTAGGGTGTGAATTTAAATGCAGGCCTCCTGGCTGGTGAGCCCTGCTTTGACTTATGTGCAAATATAATAAATAATGCGTGCTCCCCTCCCCCCTCTGAATACTCTTTAGCAATCAAAAGAATTCTAGTTCTTTCCAATTATGAAGGGCTTTGATATTAAAAAGCGGCCACTTTTTCATTGCATCAGCATCTGCAAGCGTCAATAAACATAGAGCAAAGCACACTTCCTCCCTCTGAAGCAACAGAAGGAAAGTGTAGAAAATCGAGGCCGGTTAAATCCCCTCTCCCCTCCTTCACCCATGGAGTGAGTGAAGGAGTCTGGGAGTGGAGTCTGGGGAGTCTGGGGCAGGGTGGGGCTTACCCATCCAGTGCCCACTGCCCCTTTGGAGATGACCACTGTAGGGTTCAGAGAGGTTAACTAGCTTGCCCAAAGCCACACAGCTAAGTTATGTGTCAAAGAAGGATTTGAACCCAGATCTGAACCAGTGGAAGCCTGGCCCTTTCCGCTCCACCAGGTGATGTCCATGATTTGAAGACACACTCCGTGTCCGGGAAAGATGAAAGGATCAACACAATGGAAAACAAACGTAGCAGGGGTAGTGTTGTCTAGAATAGCGGAGCTCAGATTCTGGAGTAAGACCTGACTTCATATCTCAGCTGATACAAAGGAGGAAAGAAACCGTGGATCTAACTGTGGAGTCACTGTTAAGGACTCAGTTACTGTGAGAAACAGCAGCTTTGAGCCATCTAGGGAAGAAAGATGGGGAAGCATAATCGATGACTACAGTATTTTTCCACGATGTTCACCCTCGCACGTGTGCGTGTGTGTAATTTCTTACTCAGTCCCAATGTTTGCCTTAACTCGCATCCTTCCGAAAGGCCCTTTTCTCCAGAATACGGTAGGCGGGCAAAGGACGGACCAGGAGCAAAGGCAGACGCGGGATTTGGGGTGCGTTTGCAACCCCCCTTCACCAGCTACTTACCTCTCTTTCTCCTCCACCCCCTTCTTTGCAGGAGTTTGTTCGGCTGGCAAAGAGACTGGGGGGCGATCCGGCGTTAGAAAAACAAATCGTGGCCAACGGAAGGGAGTATGTGAGAATGTACCATTCGTGGCAGGTGGAGAGAAACACCTATGGGCACCTGGTCAGGATGCTGGAGGGAAGCAGTGAGGACTAAGGGCGTGCCTGGTGCCGTGAGATGCTCAGCCCTGGGCAGACACGCAGGGACAGGGCTCTGGGCAGAGGGGCCATCCAGTCGAAATCAAGCCGGGTTCATTGGAACCACAGATCTATTTGTCATAAGACGATTCATCCAGAACCTCTCTGTGCTTCCAGGTAACAGCCCAGATGTGTTTCCTGATCAGTCCTCATGGAGATGCGGTACTAATTGGGGCAGGGTAACTGGTTTTAAGGGGCATCAGGGAGAGAGTTTGATTAGCTGCTTTAGGACTTCTAGGGACAGTAGGGGCTTATTTGTAAGTCGTCACAGGGAAGGGTAGGCCCCTCTCCCCTGTCTTCTGATGACCTGTAACCCATCACTGTCTGTTCAAAGAGCAAAAGCAAAAATCAGACGTGTTGGCTGAGAGGGGTACTGGCAGTGATTATAATGTGGTACAGACCCTGAAGCCAATCTGGGGCGCCGACAGACGTGCAGCTGGGCCCCCAGGCTCTGCAGGTTTCCTTCTCTAAACGCTGGAGACAGTGCTGTGCGTGAGTTGAACTAATCAGTCATGTAACTGAAAGAGCGGGGAGTGCTCTAAATAAGCAGGCCGACCCCTGCTCCCCCCATAGGCTCCACCCACCTCCTGGTTGAATTTGGGTTGAAAACCAGTTGGAACAAAGCCCATTATCGCCCATAGCCTGGAAAATACTGGAGCCTGGCTCATTGGGTTCAGCATCAGGGACCCAGCATCAGGGACCCAAGGATGAGTGTCGATCTGGTCACCAGCCTCCAGCCCATCGCAGGACCGGCACTCGGGTCGCCTTGACCTTATCCAACACGGGGCGAGTTTAACCAAGTGTCATCATCACTGTAAGGACGTCCTGGCTGCACCGGTGCTGCATTCCCCAAACCCTGTGCTTGTTTTCCTTGGTGGCGGTATTTGCCTCTGTTGGATCCTGAAATCCCTGCTTTCTCATGGACGTTCCATGACAACGGCTGGGGGCGAAATGCTCCGTGTCTCGTGGGAGGTGAGGAAACCACCTGGTCCAGAAGGGGGAGATGAGGGCGGCTCCGAGCCCGTCAGCAGAAGCGTTTCCTTGGTGTTTGTTCCAATACCTGCAGGCCCTGGAGTGGGAGGAGGGATCCACATCATCTTTGCCTCAGACTTCACGACATCTTGGACTCCTTTCTTTCCAGCCATCCTATTTCTGTGAACGAACGAACCTACATCTTGTTTTTTAAAGAGTAAGCCTCAGACCGAACGTCTTAAACTCTGATGACTTGGGGATAAGAACAGCACGTTTATGGATTCTGTACCATGTCACTTCCTGTGTCGTCCTACGCCTCAATCTCAGAACAGGATCCCTTCCCAAAGGCAGTTACCTGGAACCCGAAGGTGCTCCTAGCACCCAGGATTTGCTGTCCTGCTAACAATACCCCTCACAGTCCCCCCTTTTTTGGCATCTGAGGGTCACTAGGGTCGGGGCTCCCCTGTGGCCATAGCGAAGAGAGGGAGGGAGAAACAGAGTCCAAACTCCAGGTGGACAGCTCCGTCTGAGTCTGGAATCAGCGATGCCAGCCTAAGAAAAGGCCGCATGTTGTCCCGGGTACCAGCCATTGATGCTGCTGTTGATAAAATGCTGGTGGTCGGGAAGCTCCGCTCTCGTCCTGGTTGAATGACATGGTAGGTGCTTCGCTCCAGTGAGCCTCAGCATCGTTCATTCGTGTCTTTATAGAAACACTCGCACATGCTGCATGCCCTTTGGGGAAGGGCGTGTTGGTTTTAAATGAATAAAGTGTCACCATCCGCTCTAGAGAAAGAGACCCGGTGTGTTTCTTTTGTGAGCCTTGTCCTGCCAGAAACAGACCCTCCACAGCCTCCAGTCCCCGCACTTCAAAAGAAGATACACTGGAGCATCTCATTAAGAGGGGTTTAAAATGCAATTGCTGGGCTTCCCTGGTGGCGCAGTGGTTGAGAGTCTGCCCCGATGCAGGGGACGCGGGTTCGTGCCCCGGTCCGGGAGGATCCCACATGCCGCGGAGCGGCTGGGCCCATGAGCCATGGCCTCTGAGCCTGCGCGTCTGGAGCCTGTGCTCCCCAACGGGAGAGGCCGCAACAGCGAGAGGCCCGCGTACCACAAAAAATAAATAAATTAATTAATTAATTAAATGCAATTGCTATTTTAATACCAAAGTATAGATGTAAAAAAAAAAAAAATGCTTTTCTATAGATGTTCTAGACGCTCTCAGTTTCATACTCAGTTAACTTTATGTTTAAACATTTTGTGTATAGTTTCCAGTTTGCTGATGTACAGGTGTGGAGGACTCCAACAATCCATTTCCAGATAGAACTAAGATACTATAACCTTCACACGTGGAGGGAAGATGCATTTCACACAGCATGGTGTTATCTAGCAAAGAGGCAGAGTTCACACCTGGCTTACAGCTTCTGCCGGAAGAACCCTCCTCACGCTTTCCCCGCACTGTCACAGCGAAGTTAAATACAACAGCATCGTTTTGATCTGAAAGGTTTATCAGGTATCTTCAGGATTCCAAAAGCAGGCTTTCCGTGCACGTGGGAACAGGCGGTCCAGCCTGATGCCTGGCGCAGCCAGCAGACCTAGAATGTGCTGCTAGCTGGTCTCACCATCAGTTACGGATGGGATGTGGAAATCATTTGCACCCTCAGCCTGCATTGTGGCTTCAAGGGTTCACTGCACCTCTGTGCCATCCTCGGTAACAGTAGTTAGCACAGCTGCGTAAACTCTTCCCTTGAAGCCGCCTGGTACTTGACCTTGCAGCTCGTTTACTGCAGCCCTCACGCGATGCTGAAAGCTAGCTCTTATCTTCTCCCTCCTTCCCTCCCTTTTCCACTTGGCTCTCCCCATGCCCCAGCCTCCCTTCCCCTTTCTGACCCAGTCTCCCCTTGGAGAGTCAGGGGACTGATGTGGAATGACACACAGGAAGTCCTCCCCACCCAGAGCCAACCCTCACCAGGGAGGCCACTTAGTAAAGCAGCAGTTCCCAGCCTCGGCTTTTAAAACTCCCGATGCTCGGGCTGCATCTCAGACCAATTACATCAGAGTCTTGGGGTCGGAGGTACCCAGACCTAAAGCTTCCCTGATCCGACGTGCAGCTACCATGCACCGCTACTGACTGGAAACCCCCCTCTTGAATACGGACCAGAATTTCATAGAAAAGAAGGACCGTCAAAGAAAAAGTTGGATTGTGACTCTGTATTCAGAAATGAATCCCAGCATTAAGATAGGTTACATTGGTCTCATGTTTACTAAGATTTATTTCTGCAGGTAGAATTGAAACTCGAAGCCCAGGGCCAAGAAATACTTTGCACCAACAAGTAAACAAAACCATCCACGGGGATTTCATCAATATTCCCCAGAGCTTCTCTTCTTCCTTTGGTGTTGAAGTTTTCTTTTGCAGCGTCTGCCCTGTCATCGTGCTTACGGTCACTCGTTATCTGGTTCCGTCCTGCCAGAGCCTCATTTGCCTGGGTTTCAAGTAATTCTCCAAAATCCTTTTCATCAATTTCAGGAAAATCCTGCATTTTCTGCAAGGTTTGCGATTTTACTTTTTACTTGATTTACATTGTGTTGGCATTTAAACACTCTGAACATGGAACAGTCATTAAGCGGGGCCAACTCGACACTGGATGGGAGGGTATTAATTAGGATTAACACTTGGGTAAGGCTGACAGGAAATCCAAAAGAACGATGGCGGAAGCAGAAGACAAATACATTTTCTTCTGTCAAGTAAAGAGATTAACAAAGCACAGATGGTGTTTCCTGGGGTCAGGGACTCAGACCCCTCCATCCTCAGTATGTGGCCATCTCTACCTCATGGTGTAAGATGGCTGCCCAAGCTCCACCACCATGCCTGAATTCCAGACTGAAGGAAGATGCAAGGCGGGAGCAAAGATTTATTTCCTCCCTTTCAGGACAATTCCTGTTTCTGAGTACATACCATGCCCACACCCAGTTGCAAGGGAAGCTTAGATTGCAGGCTTTTCTCTCAGCAGCCATGTGCCTAGTTAAAAAACAAAAAGAGAAGAGGATGAAAGACCAAAGCAGACCATCCTAGAACTATGGGACAGTTTCAGAAAGTATAGTGTGCATAATGAGAACACCAGAAGGAAAAGAAAGAAAGAAGGAAGCAGAAGAGATATTTGAAAACAATAATGACTGAGAGTTCTCAGGATCAATGTCAGACACCAAACCACAGATTCAGGAAACTCAGAGATCACCAAGCAGGGTAAATGCCAGAAAAATATACACCTAGGGTTATCATATTCAAACTACAGAAGGTCAAAGATAAAGAAAATTCCTGAAAGGAGTCAGAGGTAACAAAACCCACTTCACTTAAAGAGGAAAAAGTATAAGGATTATATCTGACTTCTGTTATGGAACCATGCAAACAAGATGAGATTGGAGTGAAATATTTAAAGTATGTTTAAAAAAAAAGATAAGAGAGAGAGAGAAGGGGAGAATGCCTATTTGGAACAGCTTGCAGTGCAGTAGCCACTGTGAAAAACTGGTTTTAGATTCTGCAGTCGTTACAGCCATTCTACATTTTACTAATCACTGAAGACCTTTTAATGCCAAGAAAAGTGCCTTCCACAAGGTTTTCATTAAGCCTTGAAGGCCATCCCAACACAGCCCACCTCTTTCTCCCCAAGATCCCATTTGTATACAAGCCCTCAGCCAGGGCCATGTATCCATTATTACCCCAACCCCTGCAGCTCCTCAGTTAAAAATTCAAGAGTCTAAGAGTACACGGGCTCCCATCTAAATCTCCTACAATGTTTCTCTTGTGTTAGGCGAAACACAGCCCTGGAAGACAATAAAATGAAGTGTACTGACGCCATCTACATAATCCTGGTCTTTGCACCGGATGTTCCTCCCGTTACCCTGAATGAGTAAGCACACCGCTGCTCATGTCAGAAGGTCTTGGGAAATACTGTAGAAATCGTTTCTGAAATGATCCATGAGCCAGAGTTTGACTGAAACAAAGCAAGAATTTGCATTGAAAAACAAGATGTTGGGACTTCCCTGGCGGTCCGGTGGTTAGGACTCTGCGCTTTCACTGCTGTGGCCCGGGTTCCAGCTCTGTCTGGGAACTAAGATCCTGCATGCCGCGTGGTACAGCCAAAAAATAAATAAATAAATAAATTTAAATTTATATAAATAAATAAATTTATATATATTAAAAAAGAAACACACACAAGACGTCTTGAAGTTCCAACATGCATAGTGTTTCGGTTCAGTGTTTAGAACAAAAATTTTGCGTGGTCAAAATTATCTGCAAAGACTCCCCACAAGTCTGGCATATTCGGTTGTGTATTTACAGCCCTGCCCATCAAGTCACGGGCACAGGCAAGTGTTAGAACCAGGGAGGGAGGTTGAAGAACGTCACCCTCTGAATGTCTGGTTATGAGACGGTTCTCATTTTATATATAGAACTGAATCCCTAGAAGCACTCGGTTTCCCAGTGGGGTTTGTTCCATTCCCTTTTCATGTTATCTATCTAATCATTGATCCATTCATTCAGCCAGTATTTCTTTTTTTTCCCCATTGAAGTAGATTTGATGTACAATATTATATAAGTTATGGGTGTGCAATAGAGTGATTCATGATTTTTAAAGGTCATGCTCCATTTATAGTTATTGTAAAATATTGCCTATATTCCCTGTGCTGCACAATATATCCTCGTAGCTTATCTCATACCTAGTAGTTTGGACCTCTTCATCCCCTCCCCCTATCTTGCCCCTCCCCCCTTCCCTCTCCCCACTTGTACCCACTAGCTTGTTCTCTGTATCTGTGAGTCTGCTGCTTTTTGTTACATGCACTAGGTTGTTGTATTTTTTAGAGTCCACATATAAGTGATATCGTACAGTATTTGTCTGACCTATTTCACTTAGCATAATGCCCTCCAAGTCCATCCATGTAGCTGCAAATGACAAAATTTCATGCTTTCTTATGGCTGAGTAGTATTCCGTCATATACATGTGCCACTCTTCTTTTATCCATTCATCTGTGGGTGGTCACTCAGGTTGCTTCCATAGCTTTCGCCAGTATTTCTTGCAGTAGTTGAGGCAGGCACTGCTCCCTGGTGTAGATACAGCAGTGAACACTCTGCCCTCATGGGGGGGGTCTCTTCCTAGTGGGCTTAACTGTTCCCACTGACACGGATGGATGCCTGCTCCAAGCAGTCAGCGAGCGTGGAGCCAACCCTCAGGAAGGGGTCAGGATCAAAAGTCAGTTAGAACATGACCCACAGGGCAGTGACACCCCAAAAGCTGGAATGAAAACCGCATCCAAGGCGCTACAGCTAATTCCTAAGAGAATTTTATTAGACTCTAAAGGAACTTCTGGTAAAAAATGAATACAAGAAAAGGTGTGTGTGTGGCAGGGGAATTTTAAAAATTAACTTAATCTGTGGCCACAATTCTATTTTAAAGAGATTATTTTACAATGTACTTCTTTCTTCAAACTCATTAATAGTCCTTGAAAATCCAGGCTGAGAGAAATATCTTCCCGCCAAATTACAAAATTCTGCTAAATTACAAAAGAAAGAAAAAAAAATTAACATCATGATACCTCTCTCAGTAGAAGCCCTTGAACTCATTCTGGCATCTTCAGAAAGCCTCAGCTGTAAGGAGAGTCATGCTTCAAAGTGCATTTTCTCCTTTACATCTAATATAAAAATATGCTAAGTATTTCCCCCAAATAAGAAAGGTGAATAACCAGACATTTGCAAGAAGCCAGAGAGTGAGGCACAAAGTAATAGTAGGAGACTAGCTTTTCTGACTTGGTATTTGGTGCAAATTCCTCCATTTTAGAAATAGTTGGAAAAACAGCTCACAGAGTCTACAGATCTGCTAGATTTCCGCTTGCTAAGATGGGTTTCCTCTCTGTTACCGAGTCTAACCTCATACTGCTCGCTGTACAACGGGTCAGTAAATCAAGAGAGGAGGTGTAGGACAAGGAAAATCAACTTTATTCTAAAAGCCAGCAGACGGAGAAGACGGTGGACTAGTGTCCCAAAAAGCCATCTTCCCTGAGTTAGAATTCAGGCTTCTTTTACACTAAAAGGGGAGGGGTGTGGCTGGTCGTTGGGAACTTCTTGGTGCTGGAATCCTTTGTTCTTGCATCTGTACACCTAGGTCAGGTCACCATGTTCCTATAACCCTCGAACAAGACAAATGTTATTCTTGTTCTGCAACTTTTTATCTCTATATGGGTAGAAAAGTGTTATACCTTTAAAGGTCAGAGTCTTGAGAATGAGCAGTCCTGTATATTTCAGGCTCTAGGCAACATTCTTTTACAAAAAGTGTAGAGCCAGCAACGGACTCAGCACAGGGAACAGAACACGGGGGCGGGGCGCCGGTTAAAGCTAAAGGAATAGATCCAACATGAGTCAGGTTTGCTCTTCTCTGTTAGGTCCTATACTTTTCTATCCCGTCTCTTCCAATGTCTAAATGTATTTAGAGGCTCAGTGGGTACATAAACGATGAAAATACACAAAGTGCTTGAAAAAGCAGCTGCGTTTATGACTTAAAATGGTGTCATTACTCCAATTCTGTCAGTAATCACAAACATTAATTGGACCCTCTCCGTGTGCTGGGCACAGTGAGCCACGCTGATGACCTTGACCTTGAACTTCAGCCGAGCCCTGTGTTCCTGGAAAACAGCAAAAGTTAAGAAATGCTCCCACATGCTTATGTTCAGGGAAATGGTTTACTGCAAAGGACTTCCCTGCCCCACATGACTTAGATGAACTCAGGGATGCACCCGTGTGTACCTCTCCTTCCCCAGGTTCTGGTCCAGCCTCAGCCTGAGCCAGCAGACAGCCCATCCATCAAAGCCACCACCTGCAACAGGCTGGCCTCAGGACAGCCTTCTGCCATCATCCCACTTCCCCACACCCGGCCCTCTCTAGCCTTGTGTACTCTCCCTAGAAAATAAAAACCCACTTTGCCTAAACCCACGAGACGCTTTTGCAAATGTTATCGTCAGAGGGTCCTCTCTGTTGCGAGAAATCCTCAAGAATCCTTTCCAATAAAATTCCTCTTTACTAAGTCAGGATTTGCTTCTTATTTGACAGTGCCTTATCTGCAGTATCTCAATCCTCACCCCAGCCCGGTGACTAAACAGGTGAGGAAACTGAGGCTATGAAACTGGTCCTGAGTCACGGGGCTGGAAAGGGATGGAGGCAGGAAGCATACTCAGCTGGGCTGCTTAGAGCATTTTCTCCTCTCTCTCTCTCTCTCTCTCTCTCTCTCTCTCTCTCTCTCTCCCTGTCATTCTCCTCTGCCCCCCCATTCTCTTTCTCTATTTCTCATTCTCCCCCCCTCTTCTCTCTCTCATTCTCTCTCTCCCTCTTTCTCTTTCTCTCTCTCTGTCTCCCCACTTTCTGTCCTTCTCTCTCTCTCTAACACTACAAGTTGGAGATATGGACTATCTCCATATTCCATGCAGTTAGTTGTCAGCTAGACTCTAAGGAATCTGGTTTGCACACGAGTTAGACAAGTGTTCAACCCAAGTCAAAGGGAACTGAAAAGGAGCAGAATATGCGACCCCTAAATGTGCCACTTTGGCATACGGATTATTTTGAGCTAAAGTCAGTACCCAGATGGGCCTGCACAAACAAATGTTACTAAATAACACTCATCTTCCATTCTTTTCCCCGTCTATTTACCTTCCCACAATTCATTGCCCCTAGAATCTCAAAACGCTCTTCCTATCATTCATTAGTTATTCTATATATTTACCGTCCCACCAACTGCTGCTTTAGAAGCTCAAAGCCCTCTTCCTTTGTCTTGTCACTTCTCCAAAAATATCTTGCCCTTTGTTTAAAGGGTATATATAAGTCTCCAGGTCTGAGCACCTCTGTAGGGTTTTCATTTCATTTCTGTGAGCCTCCATATGCATATGAAATAAGCCTTTTCCTCCTGTTCATCTGTCTTTTGTCATTCAGATTTGCAGGATCCGAGCCACTGAACCAAAGGGGGAAGAGGAAAAAGCGTTTTTTTCCTCACTTAAGTTTTAATATCAGCGCATTTATTTTGAATGAATTACATAGAAGAATCGTTCTTTGTTGATAAGTAGCACCGGGATGGAATCTTGATCAATAGGTCTTAAAACAAATAAGATTTTGTTGTTTTTAGAGTGTTTTTTCTAGTAGCCTGGAAACAGCTGTTCGCCAGATAACCTCATAATATGATACTGCCTTTATGCAAACTTTTTTTCTATTTTTTGGAGGCAGAATAATATACCAATATATTAACTAAGTATATATTTTTTGCATGCGCACACACAGATGTGCGTTAATTCTTTATGAAAATTAGACCATTTTGAGCTTATTGCACTTGGGCGTGGAGATGGGCATTGCCTGACCAAATTCAGATGCGAAACAGTCAAATTCTTGCTGTTGAGTTGCTAAGAAGCCTTTTGAATTTCAGGAGAGAGAAAACAACCGTCTTGAAAACCAAGGCTTTTGAATTGCAAAGCAGGGGTTTTTGAGAGAGAGAGAAATGTTCTGCCGGTCAAAAGACGAGGTCTGGACAGTGTATCAGAAGCAAAGTCCCGAAGGACCTGAGGCATAGTGTCTGTGCTTTCATTATCAGATTGGAAAGAAAATAGCGGGGGAGTCAAAGACACCTGGGCCCGGGAAGTCGGCCCAGGCTAGGGCTTTGGGGGTTGCGGGGGAAGTGTTGGGAGAAAAGCCTGGAGCCTGGGTACGCGTGGAACAGGATGCACCTGCCCTCCTTCCCCGCCTCCGCGCCGCCTGGGGATGAACTAAATGCAGGGACCTGGCAATCAGGGCACGAAGAGCCCTCCCCTCGCGGAGCTTTGGCCGGTGGTGGGCCCCAGAGCTGCATCCTGCCCTGCAGTGGTCTCGGAGCTGGAGGGGAAGCCCCCTGTTCTAAAACACAGTGTATTCATGGAAAATTTGAGGTGTAGCAAAGCAACAAATCAGCTGCCATTTCAAAGACAGTCTTTTTACTCACAGTTCCCAAGAGGAGGGGCACACTGTGCGTTGAGGACCCCACAGGGAAGCCCCAGGGTCCATGAGGAGACAGAGGGAGCCTTTATCGCGGATTCCACAGGAAGGAACGTGCCGAGCAGGGTGCGTGGCCCTGGGCTGGGCTAGCGTGAATACTTGCAGGAGCTCTGGGGATAGGGACTGCCTCTGCTTCTCAGGGACTCGGCCCCTGGGGAGTAGGATGGGGATAGTGGCTCTGAGTGTGAGAACCCCACACGACAGGTGATTTGGGATGTGGCTCTGGATTGGTTGGTTTGCATTTGAAATAATGCTCCTGGCCGAGGACTCCTCCCCAGGAGTGGGGAGCACAATGTGGGGGCAGGAGGTCGAGGCAAGGTGACTCAGGCGCATCACTGGGGTGTCCCAAACAAGGCATGTCCTGCACGTGCATGCAGGGCAGACGTGAAAGCATCACGTTTACAGAAGCAAGTGTAACCGGGAAGAGAGAAATCGGACTCCACGCTGGATCTGTCTCTTTCACTGTCTCTTTTCATTGTAACCTTTCGCTGCTTTTACTATTATAATGGTACATAATGGCCAGCCTCAGGGAACCCTGCCCGCTTGTGAACGGCTTCAGAAAAGAAGAAACTAACACGTCCCCTCCCGGAGGCTGGCCATTCCAGGAGATGCTTTGCAAGGCTGGTGGCCCTTTTACTTTACTTCCTCACCGCCTCTCCCTCTCTGATTCTATAAAAGAAACTGGCAGCCAGACCCAGATAAGATGTTTTTTCGGAGACACTAGTCTGCCGTCTTTTCGGTCTGCCAGCTTTCCGAATAAAGTCGTATTCCCTGCCTCAACACCTCATCTCCGATTCATCAGCTTGTGGTGCGGTGCGCAGAGCGAGCTCGGACTCGGTAACACTAGGAATATGGTTAAAATACCATATTTCAGCGTCAGGGCCCCGGGGGAGAAAGGAAGGGGAAGGGGGAACCCTGAAATGGTTGTGTTTAAAGCTGATATGCAAGATAATAGTAATATTAATAATACCGGACTTCCCTGGTGTTGCAGTGGTTGAGAGTCCGCCTGCCGATGCAGGGGACGCGGGTTCGTGCCCCGGTCCGGGAAGATCCCACGTGCCGCGGAGCGGCTGGGCCTGTGAGCCAGGGCCGCTGAGCCTGCGCGTCCAGAGCCTGTGCTCCGCAACAGGAGAGGCCACAATAGTGAGAGGACCGCGTACGGCAAAATAATATAATAATAATAATAATAATAATAAATGCTATGGAGAGCTCACCATGGGTCAGCCATGATTCTGAGTGCTTTCTGTGGATTTAATCTGCACAATAAGCCTAAGAAACAAGTATATTTATGATTCACATTATACAAATGAGGAAAGGGAGGCATAAAGAGGCAGAGGATATCTTAAGGCACCCAGTTTGTGGTGATTTGTTATAGCAACCATAGGAAACTAACACATCCATAAAACTTGACCTTAACTTGCCTGTGAAAAGTACTCGTAATACTGTTCTAGATGCTGAGGATGAAAGAGGAAACAAACTTTTCTGTAAAGCTTCCCTACTCCATCCTCCTTTATCAGGTGCAATTCTTATGTCTTCCTCCGTATTATCTCTGGTCCTTGTACTTAATTCTATTATGGTCCTTATCACCTTATATTATAAGTTATTTTTAAATCGATCATTCCCTGAGAAGAAAACCAATTTTTCATTCACATCTCTTCCCTAGGACATTGCACAGTGTGTGGCTGAAAGCATGTACTCAGAAACTGCTTGGTGAATTAAATAAAATTGCAGATTTTTTTTTTTTTTTCTCTTTTTGGCCGTGGCACGCCGCATGCGGGATCTTAGTTACCCCATCAGGGATTGAATCCGCGCCGCCTACAGTGGAAGCGTGGAACCTTAACCACTGGACCGCCAGGGAAGTCCCTGAATTAAATTAAATTGAATTATAAAGTTTTAATAGAGCCTTTTCAAAAGAAAAAAAAAAAAAAGGAGGCGGAGGAAATGCTGACATGACAACTTTACCCGGAAGTGAGCGGTCGGGTCTTTCTTGTTGTCCAGCAGAATGAGAGCCTGATGGCGTCCAAGTTAAGCTGCTACAGCAGATGCTGGGATATGTCCTTCATACTGTCCATCAGGAGGGAAGACTTCTTGCTCTCAGCCCTGTCTGGTGAAGGCCCGAGTTAGAGAGCTCCCTTCCTGGAGGGCCCCCTGAGTCCAGGGATCAGCTGATGTGGGTTGTGGAGGTCCAGCCTTCTCGTCCTACCTTGGACGACTCCGTGGGGATGACTCCTTCTTTGGGTGAGCATCGCAGCTCTGTGTTTCCAGACGTTTCTTTTCCTTTTCTTCCACGACAGTCTCCATCTCCCCAGGGTCTGGTTCCTGGGGACCTCAACCTGTGACACTTCCAGAAAGAAGACATCTGATCTTTCCCACACTTGAATACACGGCTTGAGAAAGTTGCATCGACCACGTACAACTTTCTACGTTTAGTCCCAACTGTTCTTGCTTGAGAGAATGTAAATATCATCCGATATGTCTTAGGAAGGCAAAATCTTTCTGAACTCCCAGTCAGAAAAAGTGATGGAGTTGTCAACTGAAAAAAATGCACAATGTGAGAGTTGTGAGTTGAGTTTTATTTGGGGCAGAATGAGGGCTGTAGCCCAGGAGACAGCATCTCAGATAGCTCTGAGAACCTGCTCCAAAGAGGTTGGGGGGGGGGCGCGGCTAGAGGTCAGTAGATATGTGACTTTGGTGAAGGGGTGCGTGCAGTCGAGCACACATCTTGGCAGAAGGTGGCTGCTTGTCACGAGGAGCTGACGTCATCATGAAGGATTTTAGTGCTTTTCTAGACATGAGAAGATGCAAGAAATTAGGCTTATAAAACCTTCTCCTGAAACTTTCTGAAGGCCTGTTCTGCCAGTTTTTCCCAGAGCACCGAGGTCCTCCTTCCTGATCTCCACCCTGAACTCCTTTCAGGGGGTGTTGAAGGTCAGCGACTGCAGTGGCCAGTGTCTTCATCGTTGTAGAGCCAGAGGGCGAGTGACAGTTTTTTTCTTTTCCATGATGGTTTATCACAGGATATTGAATATAGTTCCCTGTGCTCTGCAGTAGGACCTTGTCATTTAGCTATTTTATATATAGTAGTTTGTATCTGCTCATCCCAAACTCCTAATTTATCTCTCCCCCTTGGCAACCACAAGTCTGTTCTCTATCTCTGTTCTCTATCTCTATCTCTATCCCTGTTTCTGTTTTGTGGAAGTTCATTTATGTCATATTTTAGATTTCACACGTAAGTGATACCATATGGCATTTGTCTTTTTCTTCCTGACTTACTTCACTCAGTATGATAATCTCAGGGTCCATCTATGTTGCTGCAAATGGCATTATTTCATTCTTTTTTATGGCTGAGTAGTATTCCATTGCATATATGTACCACATCTTTATCCATTTATCTGGCAATGGACAGTTGTTTCCACGTCTTGGCTACTGTAAATAGTGCAAGTGACAATTTTTAGTTGTCAGGGTGAAGTCAGATCTCTGCTACTGGCCCACCTGTGCAGGAAATGAGAAAGAATTCCCCATGTGCCCACCCCATCCTTTAACTCTCTTTGCTGGGGCTTCCTTCCCCACCTTTACTGTTGACAACCCAATACACGCAGGTGAATTTGTATTGAGATGGGTGTTTTGCAGTTACCCGCTCTCCCATTTCCACGACTCTCTAATAATCATACTAGCCTTGCGGCCCCTAATCCACGGGCATGGGTAATATCACGAATAGAATTTTCAAGGTGTTAAAAACATAAAATTCTACAAATGAGACTATGTCAGGCTTCATTTAACACATTAATGAGGGAGTTGGTGGGAAATCAAAGCCAGTTTAAAGGACATGAGGAATTGATGTCTATGCAGTCAGTGAAATTCTAAGAATTATAAAATAGGATCAGGTAAAACGGTAGTTATTGTGGTTGGCTTCTCTAAATCATTTGCATTGCAATTTGACAAAAATTATTTAAAATATCTAAATGTTCAGATTTGTAACATGTCTGAGTCCTAATCAGTTACACACACACGCGCGCGCGCGCACACACACACACACACACACACACACACACACACACACCTCCTCCTCTGAACTCTTAACGCTGGCTACAATTAGTTGGTCCAGGAATGAACATTCAATCCAAGATAGGCAATCAGAATCTTCCCCTGAGAATTTTGAGATGGAAAGAGAGAAAAATGCAAGCAGAATGTGGAATGAGGAGAGAGAGACAGAGAGAGAAAGAGAGTTTAAGGCATTCATTTTCCAGAATCTGGTTGTTCTGTGTTTCTTGTCCTTTCGTTCAAAGTGACACTCTTTATCTTTAAAATAAATTCTGTTTTGCTTCTGTCGGTTTGAGTTGGATTTCAGTGACCTCTTACAGTTACCTGAGTGCTGCTCCTGAAGGAGGCTGCTTGGAAGTCTGGAGGGTCATTAATACAGGGCACCGAAAGGTCAAGTTTAAAAGCTCTAAGCTTGAGCCAAGCCTTCGTGGCTCCTGAGGTTCCTTGGCTTGTAGCAGCATCACCCCAATCTCTGCCTCCGTCTTCCCAGGGCATTCTCTGTATGTTATGAACTGAATTGTATCAAATTCATATGTTGAAGCCCTAACTCTAAATGTGACTGTATATTGAAGGTAAGGCCTTTAGGGAGATGATTAAGAAAAAATAAAATCATGAGAATGGGGCCCTATTCCAATAGGACTGGTGTCCGTATAAGGAAAAGAAGAGCTACCAGAGACCTCTTTTGCTCCCCCCATGCCCAGAGGAAAGGCCACGTGAGGACACAGCAAGAAGGCGGCCGTCTGTAAGCCGGGACGAGCGGTCTC
>NW_006782851.1:1778733-1813059 GCF_000442215.2 Lipotes vexillifer
GAGCGGTCTCCCTGGAGACCAACCCTGGTGGCTCCTTCACTTTGGACTCACAGCCTCCAGAACCAAGGAAATAAATGTCTGTGGTGTTAGCCACCCCGTCTGGTATTTTATTTTGGCAGCTTGAACAGACTGATATACTGTGTCTTCTTTTCTCTCTTCTAAAAGGGCACTCGTTGGATTTCGGGCTCACCCTAATCCAGGGTGATCTCACCTTGGGATCTCACCTCAATTACATTTGCAGAGATGCTTGGTCCAATAGGATCATGTTCCAGGGTTCCAGGTGGGCATATCTTTGGGGGCCCAATTCAACCCACTCCACCACCATGTGTAATTTTTAGCCAATTTAAGACCACCCAGGTATAAGCCAATACAGGGCCTCTGTTTTTATAGACCGTAATGTGTGGGGCACGCTCCGGAGTTGTGCAGTGTACGGGGTCTCCTGCACAGACACAGGCGACCTTCTGGGAATGTGGGTGGAGGGCGGGGCATTTGACACCAGATCCCGCAAGATCATGTGGAATCAGGAGGCTGGTCCCATGGAAGAAGGGAGAGCATCAAAGCCCCACTAAAGATGTGAGCACTTTAAAAAATCATCCAACTGTCGTGTGCTTATCCTGGGAGTGGAATGGGTGTAAACTTTCTTTAGGACTATTTGGTTTTCTGTATATGTGTGTATACCTGTATATGTAGATAAATGTATACCCACAGAGTGCACAGGACAGCATCTCACTGAAATAACACTCTACTGATTCCTTCCTGCAACTAGCACTAAATATATATTTTTAATATGTGTATACTTAAATATTTACTTAAATCCATACATAAGTATATATTTAATTAATTTAATTTCATTTATAAATTCAATATTTTATAAATTTATAACTAGTTCTAAAATTATATGTATTTGTAAATATATAAATAAAATAATAAAAATTAAAATATCTATAATTAAAAATAAAATTATCCTATTAATTTCATTAATTATAATTTATAATTATCTATAATTAAAGGTAAATTGTATCTATAATTTTTTTTTTTTTTTGGCCCTGCCATGTGGCATGTGGGATCTTAGTTCCCTGACCAAGGATCGAACCCGCACCTCCTGCATTGGAAGCATGGAGTCTTAACCACTGGACTGCCAGGGAACTCCTTGTATCTAGAATTATTTATATATAACCAAATACACAAATATAAATTATTATTTATGTATTTTATTAATTGTAATAAAAATTATCTATAGTTAAAAATAAAAAATTAACTACAATTATACATACAATATATTGTATTTACAAAATACATGATGTTTTATATATTATAGAACAAAATATATAAATATAACCTTTGACCTAGCAATTTCACCTTCAGAAGTTTTTCCTAAAGACACAATCAGGGATGATTAAAAGCTTATATGAAAGGTAAATCCATCACAGTGTTAATTATAATGGCCAATGATTTCAAACAATGCAAATATTCAGAAATAATGGATTGGTTAATTAAGTTATTGTATAGTTTTTACATGGAATAGTGTGCAGCCTTTAGAAATTATAGTGTAAATGATATGACTTGACAAGGAAACATAGGCACCCTAGTATATGGAGTATGATCTCAGTTTTATTAAAACTTACACACATAATGTGCATAAACCAGAACCTGTAATGGTTCACACACGTGTATTTGGGTGATGAGGTTAATAGGGTTAACATTTATTTTCTTATGTGTTTTTTCTGTGGCCTTCAAGTTTCCCAAACTGACCATACGTTATTTTTGTAGGTTAAAAATGATATTTTTTTAAATAATAAAAGAGATGAAGCAGGAAAAATAATTGCTAAGCCGTGACATCTGCATCCCTCAGTGACCATATCTGGAGTTCCCATTAGATCCAAACCCTAATATGAGATGGTAACATGTGATTTCTGGAACAAACTAGCTGAGGCCACGACATGAAATGAAGGGCATCGTTCCCTCTTTTTCTTAGATGTCTCACTGGAGCTATCTCTTCAAGAAAGAGTCTTAAAAATCTTCATCGAGAACAAAAACTATGTTTCATTTAAGTATTTCACGGGCCTCTGGCTTAAGGCTGTATTTCAGTCTTCTTGGAAGCAGTTAATAAAATGGTAGCGAAGGGGGAGTTGGACACAGAGGAAGGACACACTTCGAATACGGTGCCCTAGGGCTGAAAGTGGAAATGTTTATTTCATACCCAGACCAGCACCTGACTTTAATCTGAGAAGGTTTTCTTTTTTTTTGGTGTTTTTTTTTTTTTTTTTCCCCTTTGGTGTTTTTTTCCTTGGCTGCGTTGGGTGTTGGCTCCTGCGCGGGCTTTCTCTAGTTGCGGTGAGTGGGGGCTACTCTTTGTTGCTGTGCGCAGGCTTCTCATTGTCGTGGCCTCTCGTTGCGGATCCCGGGGTCTAGGCACACAGGCTTCAGTAGTTGTGGTGCACGGGCTTAGTTGCTCCACAGCATGTGGGATCTTCCCGGGCCAGGGCTTGAACCCATGTCCCTTGCATTGGTAGGCAGATTCTTAACCACTGCGCCACCAGGGAAGCCCCTGAGAAGGTTTAATGAGGAGAATTGAAGTCAATGTTACACTTAACTCTGGGGTGGTGTGTAAAGGATCAGTGTGGCCAATGTTGAAATTAACCTAATTGAAATTAACCGTTCTGTGACTGTCAGATTGTCAGCGTGTCAAGTCCACCTAGGACCCTACCCTGTGAAATCTTGCCATTTGGTAGCAAGTGTGCTCAGTGGATTCACTGCAGGCATTCAGGATGCCACAGCTTCAATTCAAAGGTAGCCAGAGTCACCTCAAGACTTAATGACCAGCCCAGGAGCGACGAATTAGCCAAACGTGGATGATTTCTGAGCTCGCAGAGCTAATCTCTCATTATTTCATAACCTCAGTTATTAGAATTTGAAAACCTCCAAAGAAGGGGCTTTATTTTTCCTGGTAGAAGGCAGTGGTGGTGAGCTACACTGGAAAAAAGAAACTAGCCCTCTTTCTATATGAGCAGTTTATAGCACGAATCAACTCAGAAACATATAATTAATACCTCATTATCATTGGATGGGAAAGCATCATCCATCTTTGGACTTTCTTGTCCTGCCGCTGGCTGAGTCTTCACTGGTGAGCAGTGAAGCTCAAACAACAAGGCTGCAGTTGGGGAAAATCTTTTTGGTTAATCTTTATCGCCCATAACACTTCCATGAAAAAGTAAAGACACAGTTTGTCAAGAGCTTGTCACAAGCCATGGAGGCTTCCATGTGGAAACAAACCATTTAATGCCTCAGTGGGAACCAAGAATTTTTCATTAAGTTGTCCAGTGTAATTTCAATCATTCTGGAAAGTATTCCGCTTTCTTCTGTTCTTTTGGGTTGGATAGAAGCCGGTCGTTAGAAAGTCGACAGCTCTATCTAGGTGCCCAACTGCATGGTCAGGGCAAAATTCTTAAAGCACGCTCTTAAGAGCCCTTACTTACCACTTCACTGTTAATTGATTTGTGAGTATGTCTTTTCATGATTTGTTCTTTCACGATGGACACTTGGTTATTATCTCCATGCCTTCAACTACAATCCATTCTGATCTCATCCAGGTTTGCCTCGAATGGGGTTCACGCATTTATCCATTATCTGTTCGCGCAACAAATAACCTTTGACCATTCATTATGGATCAGACACTGTTGTAGACATTGGGGAATTTGGCCGTGAACCAAGAAGGGCAAGCATCCTACCCTCACAGAGGGCTATCTTCTAGAGGGCCACATGCCTCACGTTCCCGGGCATAAGGACCTATTTCTAGACCTACCAAGCCTTTAGGGAGATGGGAACCAATGTCATTTCTATCCCTTTACATGACACATCTTTGATTTGCGTAATCACCCTTCTAGATAAAGGTTATTTTATTGTTTAAACTTAATTTAATCAAGCATTAGCTGACATCTGATGGGGTCTGAACCATTTTCAGGGATTACTTGTGCCACAGAAAGGCCCAAATTATTACTGGGGCCCTGGGGAAATAAAATGAGAAGCAGTCACTTTAATCGAACGTTAAGTGAGCCATCGAAATTTATGTGTGCAAACATGCCCATACATGCACACACATGCACACGTATCTCTAAGACTTGCACAGAGAAATGTTGCCCATCGGCTGATAGAAGCTATCTTTCTTCCCCTCTCTTTGGATTCAATATGAAATGGAAATATGTTACATGGACACCACCTACTATGTCTTTTAAACAGACCTTTTAAAAATACGTTTGAAGGGGGACTTCCCTGGTGGTCCAGTGATTAAGACTCCACGCTCCCAATGCAGGGGGTCCGGGTTTGATCCCTGGTCGGGGTAACTAGATCCCACATGCCGCAACTAAGACCTGGTGCAGCCAAATAAATAAATAAATATTTAAAAAAATATGTTTGAATTTCCCTAGGAATCAAGGCGTTTTTTTTGTTTTTGTTTTTGAATTTGTAACACTTTATCGAGGTCACACTGTTTATAACATTATATACGTTTCCCATGTACAACATTATATTTTCACTTCTGTATACACTGCAGAGTACTCACCACCGAAAGTACCGTTGACCCCCTTTACCCATTTTGCCCTCCCCTACCCGGCCCCTTCCCCTCTGATAACTACTACTCTGTTCTCTGTATCTGTGTGTTTGTTTTTGTTTGGTTTGTTTCTTTCTTTCCTTTTCTTTTCCTTTTATAGTCTGCACATGAGTGAAATCATATGGTATTTGTCTTTCTCCATCTGACTTATTTCACTCAGCATAATGCCATCAAGGTCCATCCATGTTGTCCCAAATGGTAAGATTTCATCTTTTTATGGTGGAGTAGTATTCCATTGTGTGCATGTGTGTGTGTGTGTGTGTGTGTGTGTGTGTATCTCACACCTTCTTGACCTATGCATCTAGAGATGGACACTTAGGTTGCTTGCATATCTTGCTATTGAAAATAAAACTGCAATAAACATGGGGGTGCATATAGCATGGGGGGGGCGGAGCTCATGGCCCCTTCCTCCATCTTCAAAGCCCACAGCATAATATCTTCAAATCTCACTCTCTGCCCTCTGCTTCTGTCCTCACATCTCTCACGATGACTCTTCTGTTTCCCTCTTGTAAGAATTTGTGATGACACTGAACCCACCTGGATGATCTAGGAGCTTCTCCCCATCTCAGGACCCTTAACTGAATCATACCTGCAAAGTCTCCTTTGCCGTAAAAGGTAACAAATCCACAGGCTCCACGGATTAGGTTGTGGACTTCTTTTGGTTGGGGGGTGGGTCATATTCCATTTACTACAACATCTAAATTGAGAGTTGGGGGAGGGGACAGAAACGTAGAGCTAATTTGATTAATTCACATTCCTGGCTTCTGCAAATCCCTTTATTCCAGGTCCATCCTATGCATGTGTCATTTTGAGAATCAGGTGGCAAAGTGATCAGCTAATTACTACTCAGAGAACATTCATTAAATCCTACTGATACTGACCAGGGTTCTGGGCCTTCCCCAGTCAATACAAATTGATCAGAGGCCAGAGAAAAAGTTCAGGCAAGGCTTTGTTGGGGCCCCTGCTGCAGCAGTGGGGAGTGAGAACCTGTAACAGGTTCCCTTGCTGGCTCCCGGAGGCAGGGCAAGCCCGTTCCTTATATGGGGAGAGGGTAGGGGTGTGTCCAGGGGTCAGGCCGGAGGGATGGCTTAAGTAGTCTGCCCACCCCTTTGTGGTGTTGTGTGCAGGGCACATGTGCAGTACCCTGTTTTTGCTCCCAGCTCTTCAGAAGCGACCGTTGGGTTTTTTTTTTGTTTTGGTCTTTTTGTATCTTCTTGTCCATAACTTTGCCACGACTGTGAATGCACGCAGTTATTTTTAGTCCCTTGTAACTTCTTTGTATTTTATTGCTTGAGGAGACATTTGTCTAGATGCAAGCACTGCAGCAAAGTGTCCCAGCTCCCAGCCTGTCTCACTACAATTCACATTTGTGCCATCTTGCACTAAGTACGTTCTTAGTAAGATTCTGTGGAATTTATGAGTGATAATAGTGATAGCTTGCACTTATACAGTTCTTCCTTTGTTTCAGGTCCTGTTTTATTGCATTATATAAATCTACACATTCTAGGCAGAAGGTAGTAAAAGCTTTCTCTGGAGGGTTATGGTGTTAATACATTACTGAAATTGTATTTTAGTTAAGCCTATTCACTTTTTTCATTATTTTCAAGGAGTGCTATCTATAGAATTAACTCCAGTGGTGTCGGGCTTCTACTTTCAGCTTCCTTAGAAGACCATTTCCCTGGGAATAGGAGCAAAGATTAAAATTGGGCCTGAACAGCCGGAATTTATCAGGTGTCAATAAACCATTTCACTTAACAGCTCTTCTTTTTTTTTTTTTTTTTTTTTTGGGGGTATGCGGGCTCCTCACTGCTGTGGCCTCTCCCGCTGCGGAGCACAGGCTCCGGACGTGCAGGCTCAGCGGCCATGGCTCACGGGCCCAGCCGCTCCGCGGCACGTGGGATCTTCCCGGACCGGGACACGAGCCCGTGTCCCCTGCATCGGCAGGCGGACTCTCAACCACTGCGCCACCAGGGAAGCCCAGCTCTTCTTTTTTGTAATTTTTGTTTATTTTCTATTTTTTGGCCGTACCGTGCAGTATGCAGGATCTTAGTTCCCCAACCAGGGATTGAACCCATGCCCCCTGCAGTGGAAGCTCAGAGTCTTAACCATTGGACCACCAGGGAAGCCCGTTAATAGGCTACTTGTTGTTTTTCCACACTGTCTTCCATTAAAACAATCAGCAGTGATTTAGGAGAGGAGCCCTGAAAGAGGAGGTGGGAGGGCTGCAAAGTTGACTTCAGTGTCTTGCCGATACTCATCGAGAGTCTATTTTCCTACCCCTGGGTGGGAATCAGTCTGGCCTTTTGATTTGCTTTGGCCAATAGAATGCAACAGAACCAGTGTCTTATGAGTCCTGAGTCTGGACCCAAGAAGTGTTGCATGCTTCTGATCGTTTTCTTAGAAACCTGCAGAACCGCTACGTAAATAAGCCCAGGCTAGCCTGCTGGAGGATGAGAGCCTTGGTGGGACAGAGAAGAGCCATTCCAGCTGAGGCCGCCCTAGACCATCCGGCCTGCAGCTGACCACAGATACATGGGTGAGCCCAGCCACAGTCAGCGAGCATGGCTTAGGTCAGCCGGGCCACAGATTCCGGAGCAACAATGATAATAATTAACAAATCATTACAGTAAATTATAATTCATAAACTGTATCATATATTACAATTAATAATAACAATACATAATAGTAAAAAGTAAGCCATCCATTTTCATTCCAAGTCACTGACATTTGGTGTGGTTTTGTTATGCAATAATAGATAAACAAAACAGAGTGAACTTGGGTGGGCTCTTCAGGCTGGATGTAAAAGAATCACAAAGATGCTGGCCACGTTAGGGTCAACCTTTTCAAGCATCATATTGTCTTAACTAGTTCTAACTCAGAGGTAGTAATGTGATCTATACAGTTTTTAAAGCCAAACTGAGTCAATACTTTAAAATTGGGACATTTCATAAAGAAATCCCAATTTTGGCCTCTTTCCAGAAAATGAGACGTCTGTTGATGCTGAGTGTGCCTTCCCCAAGGGCAGCAATGTGCTGCGGTGACTCTCAGCTGCTGCTTCTGGGGGATGCATGCTTGCATCCTCGCCGCTTGGTTCTGACTCCTGTGGTCAGCTGCAGTGTTGAAAACCAAACTGGATCACACTGGAATGTCAGGATTCTAGCTCCTGGCTGACTGCACACATTTAAGGTCCTCCTTCTGCAGCCAGACTGCTTTGAACTGAGCCCTGGATGTGCCATTTTCTAGCTGTAATAGCAGGTATACTTGTCAATCTCTTTATGCCTCGGTTTCCTCATCTGTAAAATGGGAATATGAAGGTAACTTATGGTACAGTTTTGTTGTGAGAATCCAGTAGCTTATGACATGCAAAGTGATTTGTCCAGTGCTTGGCACCTTGAAAGCACTATGTGAGTGTTTGCTATCCTTATCATTATGATCTTTATTAATCTCTGTTCCCTATAGGTATGCGAGTTTTAAAACTTCTGCTCGAATTCCCTTTTACTACTTTATCTCCCACCCTGTTCCTGTGCTGTGAATTTACACCAGTGAAAAGAAAGGACAGCAGTTTGGAATATAGATTGGGGACATTGTAAGGTTCCTAGGATATGGATTTTCAATTCTGTGTGGAGGTTTTCCATCGACTCCATGGTAGGAAACATCTCTAGGGCTATGTTGCCCTTAAGAAAATCCCACAGGTATAGCCACTTTGGAGTGCAGTTTGGCAGAAAATCTTAAAAGTAAAGATGTGATACCTTGTGACTAGGAAATTCC
Source organism: Lipotes vexillifer (assembly GCF_000442215.2). Taxonomy (NCBI): domain Eukaryota; kingdom Metazoa; phylum Chordata; class Mammalia; order Artiodactyla; family Lipotidae; genus Lipotes; species Lipotes vexillifer. Next base: position 1,787,108 of record NW_006782851.1, read on the forward strand.
TCTCCTTAAAGGGCACTCTAGCTTCCCTCTCATGGTGCATGGGTAGTCGGGATAGCATTTGTGCAAGAGTGATGATGTTTAAAATAAATTTAATTCTTAAAAATTGACAAAAATAAAATTGGCTTCCTTTTTGTGTAGAGTTCCATGCATTTTAGCAACGTATGGATTCCTTGTGCCTCCCTTTATTTATTTATTTTTCAAGTCAAATCGTTTTTTTATTTCTAAACCAAATTTCTTTTCTAGATCCTTGCCTCTTTTATTTTTCTTAAATTTTAAAAATTGGAGTATAGTTGATTTACAATGTTGTTGTGTTCATTTCTGCTGTCCAGCAAAGTCAGTCAGTTATTTACATACATATAGCCACTCTTTTTTAGATTCTTTTCCCATCTAAGTCACTACAGAGTATTGAATAGAGTTCCCTGTGCTATTCAGTAGGTTCCTGTTTTTTCTAATTAGTTAATTAGTTAATTTATTTATTTATTTATTTATTTATTTTTGGCTGCATTGGGTCTTTGTTGCTGCGCGCAGCCTTTCTCTAGGTGTGGCGAGCGGGGGCTGCTCTTCGTTGTGGTGCGCACGGGCTTCTCATTGTGGTGGCTTCTCTTGTTGCGGAGCATGGGCTCTAGGCGCGTGGGCTTCAGCAGTTGTGGCTCTCAGGCTCAGCAGTAGTGGCTCTCAGGCTCTAGAGTGCAGCCTCAGTAGTTGTGGTGCGTGGGCTTAGTGGCTCCGCGGCGTGTGGGATCTTCCCGGACCAGGGATCGAACCCGTGTTCCCTGAACTGGCAAGCGGATTCCTAACCACTGAGCCACCAGGGAAGCCCTAAGCAGTATTTTTCTGTTTTAAAATCTAACCCCTTAAACATTTACATGGTACAAAAATAATATCCCTGTTCCCCTTCCTCCTTTCACCCCAAACAGGTCATTATTTCATTAATTAATTGTGTATTATTACAGAGCATCTTTATGCAAGCAGAAGCAAATACAAAATATATTCATACTTTCCCCACTTTTTCATAAAAATAGTTGTCTGTTATACATACTGTTCTGTAACTTGCTTTTTTTTTCACTGAAATGTGTCTCTGTCTATATCAGTACACATTTTTCTCTTTCCTTTTTTTTTTTTTCAGATGCATGGTGTGTGATTATATACTTTATTGGATAGTATAATGTAATTTATCCAACCAGTTCCTTGTTGATAGACATATGGGCTGGTTTCAATCTTTTGCTATCACCATTCAATCTTTTGCAGTGCAGCAGTGAATACTCTTGTGTACATGTATTCCTGCATTTGCACATATATGGGTGGGATATATTCACAGTGATAGAGTAGATGGGTCAAAGGTATGTGCCTTTGTAATTTTGATGAACATTGCCAAGCTAATCCATATGGAGCTTGTATCAGCTTACGCTTTCACCATCTATGTAGGAGCGTCTGCTTTCCCTCAGCCTCACCAACACAGCGTGTTGCCATGCTTTGGGATTTGTGCCAACCTGCTAGGTTAAAACATAATATCTCAATCTGCTTCTAATGTATACTTGTGATACTATGGAGTCAAGTTGAACCTTTTCCCATATGTTTGAGAGTAATTTTTTTTTCCCTGTGAACTTTCTGTTCCCAAATGGCATTTTCAAGTCTCTAATGTAAAGACCTGGTTTTCCCATACCAGGTCTTTCATTAGAATACCTTTACCTCCCTGCAGTTTGGGGGGTTCCTCAAGACCACCCTCAAGTTTTGATTCACTAGAAGAACTCCCAGAACTCATCAAAGCTGTTATACTCACAGTTACAGTTTATTGCAATGAAAGGGTACAGAATAGAATTAGCAGGTGGAAGATGTGTGTAAGGTAGGAGTACATCCTGTGTAGCTGGCTTAGCTTAGAGGAGTAATACTTTAGCACAGGCTCTTCAGGGGATTCCTGGATGACCCAGTTGGAGACACCTAGAATTTGAGTAGAGGGGGAAACACTGGGTCAGGGCTCTTGTATTAGTCAGGCTGGGTTAACTGATGTCAACAGTGGCTAATGCGGTTTGTTTCTTGTTCATGTAATAGTTCAGGGCATGGGTATAGTGGGCATCCTTCCACAGGGTGACTCAGGAACCCAGGTTCTTTCCATCTTGTGGCTCTGTCCTCCTGTAGATGGGGAGAGAGCCTATCCAGAGGCTTTCTATGGTCCAGACCTTAATTGGCAGGTATCATTTCCACCCACATTGCATTGACCAAATCTCAGGCGTTTGCTTTATTCCACTGCAAGGGACACTGGGAAATTCAGTTTAGCTGTGTTCCCAAGGGGAAAGGAAATTGGGTTTTGGTGAACCCTTAGCAGCATCTGCCACAGTCACTGAACTAAACAGCTTTATCTCCTTGCTTTTTCCTCACTGCTGGGTAGGACTGAGTTCACCTAAGCTCGCTAGCGTCAGAAGCAGGGGTGTGAGATCAAGGAGGACCGTGATACAGGAGGAAGGAAGGCACTTCAAAGGGGGAGACAGCCAGGCAGCCAGGAGGGTTCCCTGATGAAGTAATAAGTGCTGTGGCTCCAGAATCTTTCCTGGATCACCTGTTAGTGCCTTCCTTGCCATGCAAACACTGCAAAGTATTTTTAGCAAGGCCAAAAGTTCCCTTAAGCACCATAATTATCTCCGTTGGAGATATCAGGAGAGTTTACAGTTAAAGCAGGAGTTGGCCTTCCGCCCGCATGATAATAAGGTACACTCTGTGCTTCGGGACAGAACATTCCTGCAGCAGCCTTTACCTATGGACTGGAGACTCACTTGTCCTTTGGGGAGCCAAAGAGGCATAATTTGTCATCAGTAGAGCAGGGTGAGTTATTCTGACCCACACAGCTCCCACCTCAGAAGGGAAGAAAATCAATCAGCACTCTGTGGAAAAGCTTCCCTTGTTAGACCCCAGCTCTGATGAGACCCCGGGGATCTTGCCGGTCTGATAGCAGCACACAGGCTGGCTTCCGTGGAAACGAAAAACTAAAAAGCTGAGGTCATGCAAGAGAGCTTTCTCAGAAACTGGGGGCTGTCTGAAGAGAAATAGAACCTGGGCACTTGGATCCCCCAGGAGAGAAGTCATCTGTCGGAATAAATGGCCTGGGAGAGAGGAGGTCGATTGTGAGGGTCAAGAGAGTACCTTCGGGGGTCAGATCCCCCAGATGTGAGGTCCGGCACTGCCGATGACCAGCTCTGGGGCTGTGGGCAGGCCCTCTGTTACCTCGTACGTGTGAAGCGGAGCCTGCAAAGTGAGTCCTCGACTGGCCAGAGGAGGCTGATCGTTTCCCAGTCGCAAATGACCCTCAGATCTCAGAGACTGGCAACCACTGAGGGTCATTTCAGGCTCACGTCGTACGTCTATCGTGATAGAATGGCTCCCAGCTGCGATGCTGCCACTCTTGTGGCCGAAGAAAAAGAAAAAGGGTGAGGACCATTCAACAACGCTTAGAACTTCTGGGAAGTAACGAAAGGCACGTCCTCTCACATCCCATTGGCTAAAGCAAGTCAGTGGTTATGCTTGACATCATGATTCTCCCACAGAGACTGGTCCTTAACGGAGGAGCGGGGGGCACTATTTTAAACAACGAAGCAACCTCCCACAGGTGCACAGTTCTTCATCCAAATCCTTCGGTGTGCAGTTGAGCTTCAAGAGTTAGAAATTTCCGAGTTTCACACACACACACACACACACACACACACACACACACACTGTCTTTTTTTTTTTTTTTTTTTTTTTTTTTCCCGGTACGCGGGCCTCTCACCGTTATGGCCTCTCCCGTTGCGGAGCACAGGCTCCAGACGCGCAGGCCCAGCGGCCATGGCTCACTGGGCGCAGCCGCTCCGCGGCATGTGGGCTCTTCCCGGACCGGGGCTCGAACCCGTGTCCCCTGCATCGGCAGGCGGACTCTCAACCAGTGCGCCACCAGGGAAGCCCTGTCGTTATTATCTATCTGTCTTATCTATCTATCTATCTATCATCTATCTATTCTGTCTACCATCCATCCATCTATATATCTATAGCCATCCATCTTTACCTATTTGCCTACCTATCTCTGTATACAGATATACACTCTCTAATATATAATATAGATATATAATACATAATATTGAATATTATGTAAAATATTTATATAGAGAGAATATATAAATATAGAGAATATTTATGTTATATATTATATGACTATTTACATATATACTGATATATTTGTATATTTACTACATACACCCTTTTTCTCTCTCCCCTAATATAAATTAATATGCTCTCTATGTATGGTGTATACATTCCCTCTCTCTCTCCCTTTGTCTTTTTATTTATCTATACATACATAGAGAGAGCGTGTATATATATATATAGAGAGAGAGAGACAGACAGACAGAGAGAATGAGTGTAGTGTCTATACAGTTAGATAGGTGTATATATAGTAACATACTCGGGGTTGCCCACCCCTGGGGGAGCACCCCATAATAAAATTGTTTAATACTTATGCAGCAAAACGCGTACAAGAGTTATGTAAATGTGCTAAATAAGCACTTTGCAGAGTTCCTCATTATTTGACCAACACAGAGTTTTGCTGCAAACCTATGAAAAGTTCCTGGATTTTGAGATTTATTTTTTGGATTTCGGAGCTGTGGGTGTGTGAGGGTGAGGAAAACCCTTCGTAGCCTACCTGGCCTGGAGCAGGAACTGAGTAAATGTCGCCACTGTCCTGCGATTTTAGGAACTGGAGGTTGTAGCACATCCCTTTGGCAAAAGCAACAACAGGAGACAGGAGGACTGAGGAGTGACCATGACCATTCAGGAGACACTTTATGGCCCGAACCAGGAGGAACTCAACCCAATGGCCCCCCGTCCTTGGAGGAAGCAGGGACCGCAGGTTAAGAAGATGATAAACTGACGTTTGAGTCCCAGCCTCGGCATCTCTAAGTGCCTGACCTGGGACAGGTTACCTAACCTTTCTGTGCCTCGTCATCCTCATCTGTGCAATGGACATTCTAAATTATTTTGTCTGAGGTTTTTGAGATGATACAAGAGGTCGTTTCCCTCGATGGCAAGTCATTGCTTTCATCAGCAAGGAGCAGATGGTGGAGAAAAACTATAACTTTGGGGGGAAGCATGATATGCCCAGGGGACAGTTAGGAAAGGGAATCATTGTAGGGAACATTCTTAAGGTTACAATCAGAGAAGGCAAACTCCTCATTTGACTGACAGGCTCAGAGAGGTAAAGTGACTTGCCTGAGGTCACACAGGAAATCCTTCACACAGCCTGCCTTGGGGCTTCTATCTTCTGATGTCTATTTTGTTTCTGAAATACAGAAACATATCCCTTTATTTTTCAAATAGAGAAGCAAATAGTCCCAAGTTTCTTAGTATCAGCAACCAGTGTTGCTGTGAATTCAGGCAGAATGGAAAGTGATCTAATAAGTACAATAGGTTGCGAACGTATTTACAAATCCGTGGTCAAGTGCAAGTCATACCTGTGAGAGCCAGGGCCCTAAAAGTTTCCTGCGAGACAGAAATGGCAAGTTCATGTTCTGAAACACAAGCAGATCTGGAGTACTCAGCAAGCGTGCAGTCTCCAAGCCCTGGGTTAAAATTTAGAAATGACTGTCCCAAAGTATTCTTTCCCTTTGAGATGACACCACAACCGAAGCCTGCTGAAAACTATTCAGAAAGAAGTTGTGCCATGTCTGCCTGGGGTGCCGTCTGGGTTGGGAAATCTGTGGACTGTGACAGATGTCAGGAGACAAGTATATACAGGTATAAACTGTGACAACTGGATGCACCAAATGAGATCATTCCAAGAAATATTTTTGGCTGCTTAGTCTTTGGACTTTATTATTCCTCCATTAAAAAAAAAAAAAAGCAAAAAAAAAAAGGCAGGGACTCCCCTTGGTGGCGCAGTGGTTAAGAATCCGCCTGCCAATGCAGGGGACACGGGTTTGAGCCCTGGTCCGGGAAGATCCCACATGCCGCGGAGCAACTAAGCCTGTGCACCACAACTACTGAGCCTGTGCTCTAGAGCCCGTGAGCCACAACTACTGAGCCCGCGCACCTAGAGCCCATGCTCCATGACAGGAGAAGCCACCGCAATGAGAAGCCCACGCACCGCAACGAAGAGTAGCCCCCGCTCGCCACAACTAGAGAAAGCCCGCGCGCAGCAATGAAGACCCAAGGCAGCCACAAATAAAATTAATTAATTAATAATTTTTTAAAAAGCAGCCCAAATTAGTTTCTGCTGCTTACACTAAAGAACTCTGACTGAAAAAAATGGAGTCAAAGCCATTCTTTTAAAAAATTTTCATCTCATCTCATTCTGTTAATTTTTTAAAAATTGTGATAAAATATGCATAGCATAATATTTATTAACCATTCATAAGTGCTCAACTTCATGCACTCTCTATACTCAAAACGTTTCATCGTTCCCAACAAAAACTCTGAACCCATTAAACAGTAACTGTCCACTCCTTCCCTGCATCCCCAGTAACTTTTATTCTACTTTCTGTCTCTATGAATTTGCCTGTTCTAGGTACCTTGTGTAAGTGGAATGATACAATGTTTGTCCTTCTGTATCTGGCTTTATTCTACCAAGCATCATGTTTTCAAGGTCCACCTGTGTTGTAGCATGATATCAAATTTTCATTCCTTTTTTGTTGTTTGTTTTTGCTTTTTGCCCGTGCCACTTGGCTTGCAGGATCTTAGTTCCCCAGCCTGGGCCCTCAGCAGTGAAAGTGCAGAGTCCTAACCACTGGACCACCAGGGAATTACCCTTCATTCCTTGTAATGGCTGAATAGTGTTCCGTTGTAGAAACACACCATATTTGTTTATCCACTCATCTCTTGATGGACAGTTGGGTTGTTTCTGCCTTTTGAATATTGTGAATAATGCTTCTAGGAACGTGGGTATATAAATAACTGAGTCTCTGCTTTCAATTCTTCAAAATCCCTTCTTGCTGATTCCTTACAAAGGCACCATGCTGGAAAACGTCATCTCCCTCTCTCTCTCTCTCTCTCTCTCTCTCTCTCTCTCCCTCTCCCTCTCCCCTCCCCTCCCCCCTCTTGCTCTCTCTCTCTGTGGGAAAAACAGCACACACAGCTTCTTATTTCTCTTACTGAACAAGTGTTGATGAATCTGAATTTAATTCTCTCTACTTTACTTTGGGGTTCTTCTAAATCATTAGTTTTTCAGCAAAGCTCTTTCATTATTTCCAGAACATTATACGCTCATTTGTAACTAGGGACCTCAGCAAAGCCATTCCCTTCCTGCTTCCTTCCCCATCCCCTGTGAAAACTTACCCGTCCTGTGTGCCACCTCCCCAAGGCTTGCAAAGTAATAACAGCCAATCTTACTGAATCATGTCAAAAATAATGGATTAACATCACTCTTCCCTGGGAACACATTTGCATCTGCTTAGGACCTAAAGCATCTTAACTTAAAGCAATGTCAACTGCAGGGATTTCTGGTGTCCAGCTACCTAGATGGTGGGGGGGATAATTTGAGTTTGAGGACTTTTCTAGGTTAGGAAGCCCCTCATCACAGCAGCTGACCACCAATCTGGCTGACAGCTTTGCACAAAGAAAGATGTGAGCCAGCCCCAAAAGCAGCCCCTGCCCCCAGCCCTGGCTAGCTGCTTTGCCAGGGAACCCTGTGGATCCTGACACAGAGGCTATTTTTCACAGCCCCTCTCTCCCACTAACAGCCAGAAAATCCACTCAAAGATCATTTTTGTTTTTGAGAGATGTGACATTTTTTCAGTCAGTTAATGACAAACTGGGTAATTGAAGTGTGTTGGTCTGTGATGATACTCAGATCAGGGGAAGACATATGGCTCATATTTGAACTTCAGACTTTGGGTGAAAGAGTAGGAATCTGCTTCTGTGCACACACACACACACACACACACACACACACTCTCTCTCTCTCTCTCTCTCTCTCTCTCTCTCTCTCTCTCTCTCTCTCTCTCTCTCTCTCTCTCTCTCTCTCTCCCCCCAGCTGGTCTCCACAAGTCACAGCTGGTAGCACATGGGTGCCAGCTGGTCCTTTCAGGTGGGTGTTTTGAAGTTTGTTTTAAGTTTTCTTTGTACCTTGTCTGGAGACCAGCACATTCCAGAAGCGCTCTCTGTATTCTTCACCTGTAACGGGGGTGGAGGGGGGATGGGCAATGCCTCTTTCTCCCAATGCTTCCGTGCCCGTTCACCCCTCGCCAGCTCACGCTGCACACAGCACTCAGAGCCATCTAGGGCACGTTGCAAACAAGATCCTGACCCACCTAAGAGCTTCTCGTTGCTCTGAGAATCAAAACCCACCTCCTGTATCACAGCCACCGAGGTCCGCACCATGTGACCCCGCCCATGACTCCAGTCTCATCTCCTGGCACTGCGCACTCAGGGTCCTCCCTGCCCTCTCTCCTTAGCCCCTCTGGCCTTCCTCCTGTCCCTCGGGCATGCTCCCCCTTGGCCCCTGTGGTCCTCTCTCCTGCGATAACCAGCCCCCCGCCCCGTGCTCAGAAGGCTGGCTCCAGGGTCACATCCTGTACAGAGACCTCGTGGTCTACCTTCTCCAAAGAGCCATCTACTCAGGATTTCACTGTATCACTAGGTTTATCCTCTTCACGGCACGTGTCAGTGTCTGAAATGACCCAGTCCATTTTCCTCGCTCACTCTTAGCCTCCATCTCCACCCCTTACAACGAACTGTGCGGGATCCCACACCGCTAACGCTGCCCGGCCAGCAGAGGGTGCTCGAAGGAGACGTGGAAGATGAATGAATCCTTGTACACCTGTAATTGTATAATATTGTACATCAGTTATACGTCAGTTTAAAAAAAGTAGTTTATTAGTTGAAACCTCAACATTTAATTGAAAGAAAGATTAAGAATAAATAAAACGGTGAGTACGAATACAAACAAAAGGAATGAAGGGATGGCTAAGCACCTTGTGGAGCTGCCAGAAAATTTAGTGACATAAGCTCCTAGCACTGGGGCTGGGCATGCAGTTGGTGCCACATTAATGTCATCTGTCATTATTACAGTTGAGAAGTTTCACTGGAAGGTAGAGCCACAGTTCAACTTGGTGCGGGTTTCGGAATGTTTTTTAAAACTGAGCCACTCATAAAATGTTGGAGGGTTTACGTGAAATCCTGATTTCTAGATTCTTTGACACTCCCTCTCATCCCCCCCCCCCGCCCCGCCCCGCATCAGAAAGTCTGGCGACACCAGACTCACATTTCTCTGGCAGCAGCTGGCAGAGGTGCATTTCCCTGGGGGTGTCTGGCCTGCCTCACGACCGCTGGCACTGTTGGCCCGGCCCCCGGGAGCATCTGAGTCTTCAGGACGAGTGGGCGCCTGGTGATCCTAGCAGGAGCCCTGATTCCTCAGGGTCTACCTCTCTGAATCAAGGGCAGGGCTGAGGCAGGGGAACTGTAGTAAATCTACGCTCTCTTTCCTGACACTCCAGAGCCCCAGACGCATCCTCGGGCCCCTCATGGCTATGTGGTCTGGGCTGCAAAGCTGCGGGGCTTGGGTTTCCCTGAAGCAGACCCGGGGGTCTGGTGGTCCCGGGGGGGGGGTCCTGGATCTGGCTGACGCGTCTGTGGGTGATGTTTCTCCAGCCCCCGGCTCTTTGCTCCCATGTGAGCATGGGCGGCTTAACAGCCCTGCGATAACTCAGCGAGGGGCCCTTCTGACGCAGCAGTGGTCCACGGAGCGATTAGAATGGAAAAGTGGAGGCTGCTCCTGGCTAGGAAGCTTCCCACTGTGTCACCCTGGAAAATCTATGCCGCTGCGGGATGCTGGGCGAGGGGCTCGCCCTGGGGCTCTTTTTTTTTACATCTTTATTGGAGTATAATTGCTTTACAATGGTGTGTTAGTTTCTGCTTTATAACAAAGCGAATCAGTTATACATATACTTATGTTCCCATATCTCTTCCCTCTTGCGTCTCCCTCCCTCCCACCCTCCCTATCCCACCCCTCCAGGTGGTCCCCTAGCTGCGGCTGCTTTCCCCTAGCTATCTACCTTACGTTTGGTAGTGTATACATGTCCATGCCACTCTCTCACTTTGTCACAGCTTCCCCTTCCCCCTCCCCATATCCTCAAGTCCATTCTCTAGTAGGTCTGTGTCTTTATTCTTCATGACCTTTTTTTTTTCTTAGATTCCATATATATGTGTTAGCATATGGTATTTTTCTTTCTCTTTCTGACTTACTTCACTCTATATGACAGACTCTAGGTCTATCCACCTCATTACAAATAGCTCAATTTTGTTTCTTTTTACGGCTGAGTAATAGTCCATTGTATATATGTGGCACATCTTCTTGATCCATTCATCTGTTGATGGACACTTAGGTTGCTTCCATGTCCTGGCTATTGTAAATAGAGCTGCAGTGAACATTTTGGTACATGACTCTTTTTGAATTATGGTTTTCTCAGGGTATATGCCCAGTAGTGGGATTGCTGGGTCGTATGGTAGTTCTATTATTAGTTTTTTAAGGAACCTCCATACTGTTCTCCATAGTGTCTGTATCAATTCACATTCCCACCAACAGTGCAAGAGGGTTCCCTTTTCTCCACACCCTCTCCAGCATTTATTGTTTCTAGATTTTTTGATGATGGCCATTCTGACTGGTGTGAGATGATATCTCATTGTAGTTTTTTTGTTTTTTGTTTTTTTTAAAAGATTTTGGGGGTAGGAGTTTATTAATTAATTTATTTATTTTTGCTGTGTTGGGTCTTCGTTTCTGTGCGAGGGCTTTCTCTAGTTGCGGCAAGCGGGGGCCACTCTCCCTTTCGGTGTGCGGGCCTCTCACTATCGTGGCCTCTCTTGTTGCGGAGCACAGGCTCCAGACGCGCAGGCTCAGCAGTTGTGGCTCACGGGCCTAGTTGCTCCGCGGCATGTGGGATCCTCCCGGACCAGGGCTTGAACCCGTGTCCCCTGCATTAGCAGGCAGATTCTCAACCACTGCGCCACCAGGAAAGCCCTCATTGTAGTCTTGATTTGCATTTCTCTAATGATTAATGATGTTGAGCATTCTTTCATGTTTGTTGGCAATCTGTATATCTTCTTTGGAGAGGGGCTCTTTGAAAGTGGCAGAGTCAAATGCGTTTCTCCCAGCTCTGTGGAAAGGGGACAGGAGAATGGTGCCACGCATGCTCATTCTTTTGTTAAAGGCTCATTGTTATAATTCGCCAGCTAAACTAGGGTGTGTCTTTTCCAGATGCCTCCAGATAAAGTATTGATTGGTAAGGAGCTTTCTCTGCAGCAGAAAAACCTCTTCCCCAATCCTATTTGGTCTAAGACCACTCTTTTCTGAGGTTCACACTGGTCACAGTAAATATTTTATGTTCAACAGGCTTTTTATAACGTCTTAAGTCTCACGGTTACAGAATTTTCTCCCTAGTCGATGCTTCCTGATGACATATCAGCAGGTACTTTAATCTCATCAATAAATAGCTTGTCTCCAAGCTATATTTTCAGGAAGATTTGCTTCAGGGAAGCATCCCTGCAGACAGCTAATTCCATCTGTGGAGTGTGACTTCTTGTTATAACCTCATGGATTGATTTATATCATCTCTACAAGATTAGGGGACTCATTTTGGGGGGTTCATCCAGTATTCTTTGGTTGCTAGCGACAGAAATTAATTTTGACTAATTGTTTTCCCTTGGGTCAGCTTTCTTTCTTTCTCTCTTTCTTTTTTTTAAATTTGTATTGGAGTATAGTTGATTTACAGTGTTGTGTTAGTTTCAGGTGTACAGCAAAGTGATTCAGTCATACATACAAATATATCTCTATCTTTTTTGATTCTGACTAATTTAAAGAGAAACAGCCTTTATGGGTATCTTACAAAATACAAACTGGGGGGAGGGATAAATGAGGACTTTGGGATTAACAGATGCACACTATTATACATAAAATCGATAATCAACAAGGACCTACTGTATAGCACAGGGAACTCTACTCAGTTCTCTGTAATAACCTATATGGGGAAAGAATCCAAAGGAGACTCGGTATATGTGTATTTATAACTGAAGCACCACCTAGGTGGGCATCCTTTGAGTAGAGGAGACCCTGGCATCTTGATTGACAGCTCCACCAGACCGCATCTGTTAGGGGAAACGTAGCTCCTCCAAAGGAAATCGGCGATGCTGTCACCGGATTCAGGGTGATACCAAAACAACAAAACAACACATGACCACCATACCCTCTTTTATTTTTCTTTTAATTTTTAAATTCTTCGGACATAATGCAATGCCTTTCAAAAGGCAACTTTTCAATACAAACTTTAAAATTAATAATACCAACTTTTTCTCTCGAAAACTTGCTGTAGCAAGTCAAGGTGCTTTATTCTGGCATTCACAATTTAGAAAAATGTTTTTTGCAAGCTTCATAGAAAAACATTTGGGCAAATTAAAAATCATCGCAGCAATGTACAGAGTTCTCACATTCCTTTGATTTCGCCCTTATTTTTTGATTTCTACATCTTTTATATTATGAGAAGACATTACCAAAGAAAAGACAATAAATGACTACAAAAGACAACATTGGTGCTTAGGGAGAAAGGATAGTGAAAATCAGCTCTTTTATGTGACCAAAGAATCTCTTTATTTAATGTCCTTATTAATGTGAACTGAACCTAAAAATGTGAAAATCTAGGTGTGTGTATATATATATATATAGCTTAATTCCAGTTTCACCTGCATTAGATAAACTGTCTTGTAGCTTCCTTCTTAAGGAATAATTGTTATATGTTCATTTCGATTCCTCAGTTTCTCACTAATCTTCAAATCATTTCGGAGTAAATAGTACAGTAAGGTATTATACAAACATGAAACATGTAAGTACTACAGTAAGGCATTATACTATATACCCTCATTTTAAATTTAATTTTATTTATTTTTTAATTGGAGTATAGTTGATTTACAGTGTTGTGTTAATTTCTGCTGTACGTCAAAGTGACTCAGTTATACACCTATATACATTCTTTTTTTAAATATTCTTTTCCATTATGGTTTATCCCAGGAGATTGGATATAGTTCCTTGTGCCATACAGTAGGACCTTATTATCTATTCTAAGTGCAATAGTTTGCATCTACCAACCCCAAACTCTCAGTCCAACCCTCTCCCTCCCCACCCCTTTGGCAACCCCAAGTCTGTTCTCTATGTCTGTGTGTTTGTTTCTATTTCGTAGATAGGTTCATTTGTGTAGATAGGCCTCCCATTTCCTTGGGTGTCAGAATCCCCTACCAGCGGCCGGCAGGCGCCCTAGTTGTGGGGAGACACTAAGTCTGCGTCTTTCCACACCGCCATCTTGACTCCGCCCTCCGTAGACTTTTTAATGGTGGCCCTTCTGACCGGTGTGAAGTGATACCCCACTGTAGTTTTGTTTGCATTTCTCTAATAATTAGTGATGTTGAGCATCTTTTCTCTATGCCCTCTTTTAACTGATCCTCTCTTGATGGACGTAGTGGTTGTATTCAAAATATTTCGTAACTAGTACTCACCCTGACCAATCAGAGTGGACCTGGCTATACACACCTGCAGGGGCACAGCAGCCGATGCCCCACTGCAGGTACACACAGTTGCACTCTTACAGAACTTTTTCCCTCTCCTGAAAGCTGGAGAAGTAAAAATAAACACATACTGGTTTCTTGTTTGCACTGTCTTCTTTCTCTGTATATTCATCTCTGGATAATTTTGGAGCCTGTATGTCTAACAGGATGAGTCCTGGGTTAGGAATTCTGACATTCTGTCATTTCGACTCATCTTCAATCAGGTCTTGTTGTTTTACCTGGGATCTCAGGGTTCCCACTGTAAAACTGGGGCAAGGGACTTTTAAATCCAATTGGACTCAACAAGTTTCTTAAGGTTTGGTTCACCTAGCATCTCTCAGCAACGGGTAACCAAGTCATTAATTGTAAAACGGCTACGTGCCCACAATGAGCCAGCCACTCAGAATCTAGCTGTTTCCTTACACTGAACAGCAAGATCGCCTAGAAGTTGGAGATTTCGGTCTCTCATGTGGATAAAAGTTAAAAGTACATGCACTAGTGCCTGTTTAGCAACTCTGCTGTCAGAGCTAGCTTTACACAGAGAAACCTTCCCCTTCAAAAAAAAAAAAAAAAAAAAAAAAAACAGCTTAATGTCTCCGCCATTTAGAAACCAAATCACTGGTATGTTTACTAATGAAATGTTTCATGCTCTTTGGAGCCTTTGAGGGGAGAAAAGACAAACGCTCAGGCCGATCTATAAATCACGTTAAATAATTTCTATTCCTTTCCAAGGAAACTTTTTTCACCCTCTGTGTGTTATATTATCTGTGTGAAACAGACACTGGCAGACGGAAAAATGACAGAGGACACTTTAAGCAAATTTAATGAAGTGTATCAAAATAAATGAAGTGAATAATGCAAGAGTGTATTCCTGGGTCTCTTTTCACAACAATAACCATTGTGTGAACAACGCACCAGAGGCCATTCAGATGGATATAGCTGAATGTAAAGGTGACACTGTGATGTATTACGTACCAGGAGACAATAGGCAGCTTCAATTGCTGTATTTAATTTCAGTAATTCTTTGCGTCCACGAACTGGGAAGAAATAGGAGGGGAGGGGAGAATGAGAGTTACAGCCCCTTTGAGCCCAAGTTTTTGCTTTAGATTCCATCAAATAGCCCAGACGGGTTCTTGGTTTTTTTGGGTTTTTTTTTGTGTGTGTGTGTGTGTTTTTTTAGTTTTATTGAAGTGTAGTTGATTACAGTGTTGTGTTAATTTCTGCTGTACAGCATAGTGACTCTTATACATATATATTCTTTTTTCGTATTCTTTTCCATTATGGTTTATCACAGCGTATTGAATATAGTTCCCTGTGCTATACAGTAGGACCTTGTTGTTTATCCATTCTATATATACTAGTTTGCATCTGCTAAACCCAAACTCCCAATCCATCCCTCCCCCACCCCACCGCTCCTTGGCAACCACAAGTCTGTTCTCTATGTGCGTGCGTCTGTTTCTGTTTCGTAGATACGTTCATTTGTGTCGTATTTTAGATTCCACGTATGATATCATATGATATTTGTCTTTGTCTGACTTACTTCGCTTGGTATGATAATCTCTAGGTCCATTCATGTTACTGCATGGGTTCTTGGGTTTTAACTCTTCTGGATCTGTTGGTGGGACCCCCTCTGTTTTCTGAGGGAACATTACTCAGAAATTAGCGGCTCCCTTTGGGGTGGACCTTTGTCATCTTGTGATTGTGCAGCACCGGTGATGCCTTTAGGGAAGCCCTCACTGTTCTCTGCTGTAGAAGGTGGAAGAGTAAGATTCTGTCTCTGACAGCGAGGGGTCAGCACGTGGCCTGGACTTGGCCAACCTGATTCTTTCTCCAAGATTCTGATTCTTGAGTAACAGGTACAGGGAAGTAGGGGATATAGGAGGTCACACCTGTGGCCAGGACATTAAGTGGCTTTTGTCACCTTTGCCGTGGTTTCCAATATCTGGGTCTCTGCAGTCCCCTTGGTTCCTGCTCATTTCCCAGGTTTTTTATCCCTGTCTCTGATATCTTTTCAATAATGGGTCAATTTCTGTTGCTTGCCACCTAGAAAACTGACCATCTTAAATAAGCTTCTTAGAAGAAAATGCCATTTTTTTTGCCA
Source organism: Lipotes vexillifer (assembly GCF_000442215.2). Lineage (NCBI taxonomy): Eukaryota > Metazoa > Chordata > Mammalia > Artiodactyla > Lipotidae > Lipotes > Lipotes vexillifer. Next base: position 1,802,748 of record NW_006782851.1, read on the forward strand.
CAGGGAAAAAGAGGTGAGGTATTTTTATAACATCCTGGGGCTGAAGATAAGAAGACAATATGCCAAACACTCATTAAACTCTTGCTGTGTCAGAAATGGTTCTAAGTAGTTTGTACCTATTAACTCAGTGCTCACGATTATATTTTAAGGGAGTTCACTATTATTTCCATTTTACAGATTAGAAAATGAAAGGTGAGAGATGATCAATTACTTAAGTGCATCAAAGTAAAAAACTGGAAGGGCCAGAAATTGAACCCAGGGAGTCTGGGTCTAGTTCTTGTCTTTTAAGGATATTCCATTGCCTCTCTTGAATGGTAAAACTGCCCACACCCAAGATAATGCCAAACAATGAGGCAGGTCGGGAAAGCATCTTACTGTGGTCACAAGAATAGTGACTTATTTGGTGGACGAGGTTTATTTTGATGCTCCTGTGCGTTCTCTCTGCATCCTCTCCGAACAAGGTACCTGAGAGCAATTTCCCATCACTATTGCCAGTTGTATCACATCATTTAGATAGCACAGTAGGCTAGAAATATTATTAATTTGGATATAATGGAGGTGGTATTTGCTGCTTTTGGCAATTACCTGGCAGCCGTGTGCCCTCTGTATAGGTCCTGGCTAAGCTTCCTGTACCTGTCCCTCTCAAACCTTGTGGAATTAATATTCCTCTATCCAAGGACATCATTATGTAGTCACATCAAGGCCTTGCACACATGTTACTTTGTCATTTTCATACCATCAGTGGACAGACAGCATAGCAAAAATGCCTAAAATTTTACTCAAGATGGCATGTGAGAGTTAGGAGCTCTGGTTACTCGGAGTCATCTTTGAAATCAGGAAAGGTGGTTTTGGGGTAATTTCACAGTAGCCCAGCTGGGGATGCAGGAGGCTTGGTAAGCTTTCCTTGGGGCTTCCTACAATGCTGACAGACCACTGCCACCATCTCTCTTGGGGAAGGAGGAGGCTTTACTGATTATCACCCAGCCCAGACCTCTGGAATCCGTTAATAACGATTTACCCTTTGTGTTGACTGCAGAATTCGTAACTTGTGTGAGATTTATGCATCAAATTACTCCCTGCCCCTCCCACCCCAAGCTTTAGCCTCTGTTCTTCATGGGATTACTTAAGCTTTACCTGGCTACCTTTTCTCCAGGTATAGCTTTTCTGGCTTGGCCAACCTCCCTCTAATCTTGTGGATTTGGAAATACAACCCAATTACTCTCAATGTCTCCCAATTACTGTCCAGGTCTTGCATCTAGATGAGCACAAATTTTTATTCTTCTTTATTCTCCACTGGGTTGATAAGCACCATGGACAGGTCTGCTTATCATTACCTTGTGGTAATGACCAAGCTGAGTGAGTTCTGGGCTCAGCCTTGGTGTCATAAATGCATGATCGCCAGCGCAGCCCAGTTAACAGATTGAGAAGCTGCAATTAATATGATAACGTTTCACACAGGACATTTCATCTGCAGATATAAATCACAAGGAACATGCATTGTGTTCAGCTAAGGTGAATTCAACTGAATCACTGAGAAGTTATGGTCTCACTGACAGCTGAATGCCTTGAAAACAAAAGTAGAAAATGAAGGAATTAAAGTGAGTCTTTTTTTTTTTAACGATTTTTTTTGATGTGGACCATTTTTAAAGTCTTTATTGAATTTGTTACAATATTGTTTATGTTTTATGTCTTTTTGGTTTTTTGGCCGTGAGGCATGTGGGATCTTAGCTCCCCGATCAGGGATCAAACCCACACCCCCTGCAATAGAAGGTGAAGTCTTAACCACTGAACCACCAGGGAAGTCCCCTAAAGTGAGTCTTATCTGTAGGAGACATACACAGATGTAAGTTGGGATTGTCACCTTGAGTTGCTGTGTGTATGTGTGTACATACATGCCACAGGTATCTATGGAACAGGGATTAAGAATGCAGGCTCTGGAGGTAGCCGGTCTTATTTCATATCTTGGGTCTGCTACTTATGAGATGTACGATCTTGGGCAAGTACCAAGGAACTCAGAATTTGAGCCCAGGCATTCTGGCCCCAAGTCCAGGTCTTAAGCCACCATGCTCTCCTACTTCTCTAGCATAAATCATAAGTTAAGAAGACAAAACAAATATCCTTCCCACTCCACCTTTTGTCCTCTGATTCTTTCCAGAGTCAAACAGAGTTACTAGTTTCTTAGTTTTTAAGATTTATTATTGTTTTTATTTTTTAATTGAAATATAGTTTCAGGTGTACTGTACAATGATTTGATATTTGCATAATTATGAAATGATCACCACAATAAGTCTAGTAACCATCTGTCCCCATACAAAGTTATTACAATATTATTGACCGTATTCCTTATGCTGTATATTACACCCCCATGACTTATTTAATATATGAATACAGGTTTGTACCTCTTAATCCCCTTCACCTGTTTTGCCCCCCACCACCACTCTCCCCTCTGGCAACCACCTCTTTTTTCTCTGTTTCTATGCATCTGTTTTTTGTTTTGCTTTTTAGATTCCACATATAAGTGAGATTGTGGTATTTGTCTTTCTCTGACTCATTTCACTCAGCATAATACCCTCTAGATTCATCCACGTTTTCACAAATGGCAATATTTCATTCTTTTCTATGGCTGAGTAATATCCCGTTGTGTATATATAGTGTTCATTTTTGTATATGGTGTGAGGAAGTATTCCAGTTTGATTCTTTTGCATACGGCTGTCCATTTTCCGCAACACCATTTATTAAAGAGGTTGTCCTTTTTCCACTGTATATTCTTGCCTCCTTTGACATAGATTAATTGACCATATAAGTGTGGGTTTAGTTACTGGTTTCTTATGTATTGCTCCAGTCATAATAGATTTTGATTAAGTGTGGCCTAGCCCTAGTCCTTATATCTGCATGTTTGACTTAGTGATAGAACACAGAGTGTTCCATATTATTGTAAAGATGTCCTTCATTCCTTTTAGTATGCTTTACATAAACTCCACAGCATAGAGCTGTCCCTGGTGTGAGACGTGGTGTGGGCAGTCCTGCCAGAGTTGACATCATGCTGGTGAACAGGGGGGTGGGCAACTCAGCCAACACCCAGATTGACTTTTCCAGAGCCACCCACAGTGACAACATCCCCTTGATGGCTGTGGTGGCACTGTGGCCAACGTCTTCCCCAGAGACACCTATTTCGATGATGATAGAAGGGGGTTCCTGGGATCCTGTGGTGACTTCGTATGTCCAGGGAAGACCCCAGGACCCTCTATAACCATGGAAACTATAGAATCCTATGTGGCAACAGGAAGCCGCACTGACTCTGGAGACTAAAGAATCATCATGGCCTTACCAACGTGTATCAGTTGGCTATTGCTGTGTAACATCCAAGCACAAAAATCCAATTGCTTAAATTAATAAATATTTATTTAGTTCCTGAGTCTGTGCATTGGCTGGACATTTCTTCTGATCTTGGTTGGGCTTACTGATGTTCCTGTGTCAGTTGGTGAGTCAACTGTTAGATTGATTTTGCTGATTTTGGCTGGACTCTCGGGTGTCTGGGGCCTTGACAGGACGACTGGATTTCCTTTACTGGTCTACATGACTCATTCTCTGGCAGGCTACCCCAGGCTTGTTGACAGGGAGGCAGCGAGCTCCAAAGAGTGAGGTGGAGCAGGTCTCTTGAGACCTAGGTGTGGAAAAGGCACAGTGTCACTTCCACCATACTTTGTGGGTTAAAGCAAGTGACAAGACTAGCTCACATCCAAAGGGTGGGGAAATACACTCTACCTCTTAATAGGAGGCACTTCGAAGTCACGTTGAAGATGGTGTGACACACAGGGAAAAGAATTGGAGCCCCTTTTTGCAGTCAATGCATCACACCAGTAGAGTATACTGTCCCAGAAGCTTGGAGACACTTACGGGTTGAGAAAAGGCCTTGGAAGCCTGTACTGACCCCTTGGGGCCTGAGAGCTGGTTATAACCCAGAGACCCAGAGGAGCCCCATGGACTCTGTAGCCAGTCCCCTGTATATGGACATTTAGATTGTTTCCAGGGTTCTGTCATTAAAAAGAGCTCTGCAAGAAATATCCTTAGGCCTACATCTGTCTTTGTGCAAATGTGCAGGTCCAGTTGTGGGATAAATCGCCTAGTGTACTTTGGAGAGAGAATCTTTCTTTGTGGGGGGAGCGCTTGGCAGGGTATCTAAATAACTCCACACAGCCTCCATACAAGAACGGATCTCCTTGAAACCTGCTCCTAGAGGCTGATTCATCATCGGAGGCACCAGTGTCTGGGGCCAGCGGCCATCCTCTGCACCCAGCCTCTACTCATCCCCGCTCCCCAGCATTCAGCATTGGTCTTCCTGACAGCATATTCCACTGAGTGCTTCTCCCGAGGATCCCTCTGCCAGGTGCGCTGAGCCAAGGGCTGCATTAAATCAGATCTCTGTTGAATGGCTCAGTAATGCAGAGCATCCCGAATCCAGTGCTGCGAGCCAGGGCTGTTGTTTAAGGAGAGCATTCTTTGCCCATCTCTGACCTCAGGAACCTCAGAAATTTACAGGCGGCTCATGCAGCTCAATATCAAAAAAACAAACAACACAATCCAAAAATGGGCAGAAGACCTAAATAGACATTTCTCCAAAGAAGATATACCGATTGCCAACAAACACATGAAAGAATGCTCAACATCATTAATCATTAGAGAAATGCAAATCAAAACTACAGTGAGATATTACCTCACACCAGTCAGAATGGCCTACATCAAAAAATCTAGAAACAATAAATGCTGGAGAGGGTGTGGAGAAAAGGGAACCCTCATACACTGTTGGTAAGAATGTAAATTGATACAGCCACTATGGAGAACAGTATGGAGGTTCCTTAAAATACTAAAAATAGAACTACCATATGACCCAGCAATCCCACTACTGGACCTATACCCTGGGAAACCATAATTCAAAAAGAGTCATGTACCACAATGTTCATTGCAGCTCTATTTACAATAGCCAGGACATGGAAGCAACCTAAGTGTCCATTGACAAATGAATGGATAAAGAAGATGTGGCACATATATACAATGGAATATTACTCAGCCATAAAAAGAAATGAAACTGAGTTATTTGTAGTGAGGTGGATGGACCTAGAGTCTGTCATACAGAGTGAAGTAAGTCAGAAAGAGAAAAACAAATACGTATGTTAACACATATATATAGAATCTAAAAAAAAAAAAAAAGATCATGAAGAACCTAGGGCAAGACAGGAATAAAGACGCAGACCTACTAGAGAATGGACTTGAGGGCACGGGGAGGGGGAGGGGTAAGCTGTGACAACGTGAGAGAGTGGCATGGACATATATACACTACCAAACGTAAAACAGATAGCTAGTGGGAAGCAGCCGCATAGCACAGGAAGATCAGGTCGGTGCTTTGTGACCACCTAGAGGGCTGGGATAGGGAGGGTGGGAAGGAGGGAGACACGAGATGGAAGAGATATGGGGATATATGCATATGAATAACTGATTCACTTTGTTATAAAGCAGAAACTAACACACCATTGTAAAGCAATTATACTCCAATAAAGATGTTATAAAAAAAAGATATAAATGGTATCCATATTGGAGGGGAAGAGGTAAAACTGTCACTATTTGCAGATGACTTGATAATTTATATAGATAATCCTAAAGTCTCCAACCCAAAACAAAAAAAACCAAAAACCAAACCAAAACAAAAAAACACACCAACAAGTGAACACAGAGGACTTCAGGCAAGCTCAGCTTTCTTCCCAGCAGCTGAGACCACACTGAGGCCCAAGCCCAGATTTCTGCCCACATCTGCCACTCACAGGAGTGGCAGTTGGAACCACGTTCGGTCCTGCTGTTTCCTGACCTTAAGCTGCTTGGTGGGTCAGGGGACCCGGGACGGGAGCCAGGAAGCACGGCTGAGTGGAACTTGCCTCCTTGAAACTATAGCACCAGCATCTGTATGTCGATACGCATGCTTCAAAGGGTAGATTGGGAGCAGGGCCGCCAGTGGAGCCGGGAGGCCCAGCCAGCACAGAGGCCTTTGGGGAACGTCGGGCTCCTGGGCGACATAGCAAAGAGCAAAGCAGAGACAGTCCGTTCACGGCTGCCTAATTGGCTCACACCAGCTATGAGGCACTGGCAAGAAAGTCCCCAGTCATTTTCCTCAAGTTGGTAGTAAGAATCCCAATTAGACCTCAAGATACCTCTTCCCTCTCAAGATGCTGTGCCTTGTTCTGCTCCTTTGGGCCAAGCTGACATTGGCAACCGAGTCATGCAGATCCTTAAAAGGGAAAAAGAACCCAGTTTGGCATGAATCCGGTGGCCCCTCCCTCTGTGTTCCCATCTTTACAGGAAGGTTGGCTCTCAGGAATCCAGCCACTCAATAAACCAAGCAGCTTCTACTGGACGGCTAGTGTATTAATCAGGTGGGAGTAGGTACTGCTGTAAAGAAACCAAAATAGCAGTTAGTGAAACAGAATAAAGGTCTATTTCTCGTCAAGAAGGGTCTGGGAGGGTCCAATCCTCTCCAGAGCCACGAGCGTCCTGCAGCCACTCAGGGACTGTCCCAGGCTCCCTCCAACTGGTGGTGCTACGTGCCAACGTGTGTCTTCCCCAAATACCGTATGATATCACTTATATGTGGAATCTAAAATATGACAGAATAAATAATAAAAAAACAATAAAATAAAATATGACAGAAAGAAACCTATCTATGAAACAGAAACAGATTCATGGACATAGAGAACAGACTTGTCATTGCCAAGGTGGGGGTCGGGGTGGGGATGGATGGAGTGGGAGTTTGGGGTTGGTAGATGCAAACTATTACATTTAGGATGGATAAACAACAAGGACCTACTGTAAAGCACACAGAACTATATTCAGTATCCTGGGATAAACCATAATGGAAAAGAATATAAAAGATAAATGTATATATGTACGTATAACTGGATCACTTTGCTGTACAGCAGAAATTAACCTTGTAAATCAACTATATTTTAATTAAAAAAAAAAAAACCAAACAAAAAACATATGTCTTCCCAGTCACGCAGGCAGGGTAAGAGAGCATGGGGCGCTCGCTCACACTTGCTTCTGACCGCCCCTTCTGGGAGTGACCTGTCATCCCGGTTCACTCGTTGCCAGAACTAGTCATGTGGACCCAACTGAACTGCAAGGCCGGCTGGGAAATGTACCGAGAACGACTGTCTCTACCACAACTTCCATGTGTCTAAACACGCCCAAGTATTTGGGGGCTCTAGACAAAGAAGGGAAACCCCTCTCTTCCCTGGGGATATGAAAAAGCCAGAGAAACGTCTATTTGTCAGTAGAGTTTGGAGGTACTGATTGGAGCACAGCTGGCAGGATTCTGACTATAGTGAAGACGTCCACACAGTGAGGTTGATCTGGGAAGAGGGGGGGGATATTTAATTCTTACCATGCTTCACTCACAGACAGTAAGCCAGCAAGGTCTGTACAGGAAGAGATGAGAAGAGGTATTATCTCCTATGCCCCTCTTGAGGGCAGGAGTTGCATCAACCTATATTTGTCACCCCTGAAATGATCGAATCTGAAGACTTTCCTACTGGCCCAGGGGAAGAGGCTGGTGTCACATTTGTGAGGCAGCATAACTACATCATAGTAGTTTCCTAAATTATTGTTCAGTTTCCTGGTTTCCACTAGGTGGCCAGCTTAATTTATCAGACTATGCCCTCGTCACTCATGCTCTGTAAACCATTCATTGTCTGTCTGCCCATCCATCCACTCACTCAAACATTCATCCGTCCATCCATCCATCCAAACATTTGCCCATCCATTCAAGCATCTAATCATCCATCCATCCATCCATCCATCCCTCCCTCCCTCCATCCCTCCAGACAAATGTTTACTGATTGCTGACTCTTGCTAGGCATGGCTCTAGTCATGGAGTACACAGCAGAGGACAGGTAGGACTAGATCCTTACTCTTCTGGAACTTACATTCTGCTAGGGAAGACACACAACAAACAAGAAAGGCAATACTTGGAAAGGACAATGCCAGAGTTGTCTACAAAGTCTGTAAAATGGGATGATAAGAGAAGGGGGACTTGAACGGGAGGGGGTGTGAAGCTACTCTAAGGTGGGCAGAGAAAGCCTCACTGAGGATGTGACATATGAGCTGAGACCTGAATGGTAAGGAGGGGTCAAGCCTGTAACAATATGGGAGAACAGAGTTCCAGAAAGGAGAGGCAAAAAGGGCAAAAGCTCCGAGGTGGGGATAAGCATCTTTCGTTAGAAGAATAGACAGAAGGAAACCAGTGGGGCTGGAGTTAGTGAAGCAAGAAGGGCTGCAGTGGGAAATGAGGGTGGGGTGATGGGCAGCGCTGCATCGCGCTGGGCCTGTCGGCCACGGTACAAAGTCCAGGTTTCACTCTAGGATTTATGGGCATCTATTGGAGGGTTTTAAGCTGGGGAGTGACATGATTTGAATTATGTTTTTAAAAGGTCACCCTGTTAATTTTCATTTAGCAAACATTGACTGTCTACTTAGTAGATTCATTTAAGTGCCATGAAATGCTCTGGAGGCAGGGGGAGCAAAGGAGAGCAAGACAGAAGCTTTTAAACTTACGAAACAAACGTCGGCCATCATGCTTTGAGTCCATTAGCGTAACTGGCAGATCTGACTAGATTGAACATCAGGGAAGAACCACCGTGAGAAATTCAAATCACTGAAAGAAATCTCAGTTGTGTTTCTTCATCAGAAACTTCATCTGAACCTAGAACTTTTCCACACCTCGATTAGAAAGAAAATAGAACAAAACAAAAACCCAGAAAAAAAAAAAAAGCTATAAGTTGATTGGCTGCTGAAACAGCAGAAGGCACTAATCTCTCCTCCAGGCCCCAGCCGGAGGGAGATGTCTGTGATGGAGGCCTGAACATTACATCTTGCAGGTGACAGACTTGACTTATGTTCAGCTTCTGACTTCAGTCAGCCAATAGGGGTCAATTGAGGGACTTCATGTGAAAGTGTCAGGACACTTACTGTCTTTACTCTGAGATTCTTTGCTGTGAAACTGCCAAGGATAGGGCTTCCGGAGGCCACTGTATGGAAGAGCTTTCCCTGAGCCTCAAGTCAAACAGGCAAATACTAAGCCCAGAGTGAGAGAGGGCAAGAGATAGAACCCTGGGTCCAACCATTCCTGAAGCCAGCTTCACCTCCGCTTGTTCAGTCCTATGGAGCAATAAATTCTGTCCACCTCCCCTATTATTTTTCCTGAAGTTCAGTTAAAAAACAATTTTTAAAATCACTTGCAATGCAAACATCAGGATGGGACTTTTCCCCTCCTAAGGGGACTGCTTCCTCCCTGGAGTGGGTAGAATTGTCTCGCTCAAAAGATGTGTTGAAATCCTAACCCTCAGAGCCTGTGACTGTGGCCTTATTTGGAAAGAGGGTCTTTGGAACGAGACAAGGGATTCCAAAGATTGCCAGCGACCAGCAGAAGGCAGGCAAGAAGGGTGGGACAGATTCTCTCCTTCACAGCCAAGGGAGGAGCCAACTCTATTAACTCCTTGATTTTGGACTTGCGGCCTCCAGAACGGGGAGAGAATACTTTCCTGTTGTTTTAAGCCCCCTAGTTTGTGATATACCTCCCAAAAGACATGTAGCCTTTTTAAAAAAAATCTATCTATCTATTTATTTATTTATGGCTGTGTTGGGTCTTCGTTGCTGCACGTGGGCTTTCTCTAGTTGTGGCGAGCGGGTGCTACTCTTTGTTGCGGTGCGCGGGCTTCCCATAGCGGTGGCTTCTCTTGTTGCATAGCACGGGCTCTAGGTGCACGGGCTTCAGTAGTTGTGGCACACGGGCTCAGTAGTTGTGGCGTGTGGGCTCAGTAGTTGTGGCTCGCGGGCTCTAGAGCGCAGGCTTAGTAGTTGTGGCTCACGGGCTTCGTTGCTCTGCGGCATGTGGGATCTTCCTGGACCGGGGCACGAACCCGTGTCCCCTGCACTGGCAGGCGGCTTCTCAACCACTGCGCCACCAGGGAAGCCCCGAGACATGTAGCCTTAGCACTCTTCAATCCTCCTATCTGCAGGAGGCTAGATTCACAGATTAGCACTCCCCCCCCCCCATCATGTGATACACACGTCAGCTGGGGCCAGATGTAGGCAAAATGTATGGTAGAGAACTTAACAGGAAGGCTTCTGGGGCCAGTCAGGGGTCAAACTTGCATCCGGATCTCTGGCCACAGCATCCTCTTTGCTCATCACCCCTCAGGTCATCACTGATCCTTGGGCTGGAGGACCTGAGCCGCCCTGGGGGAGCGTCCCTGCTTCACCCGCATTC
>NW_006782851.1:1813153-1815937 GCF_000442215.2 Lipotes vexillifer
GGGCGGCCCCCTGCTCCCCCCGCTTCCCTGCCGGAGCCTCCATGGCTGCAGCCACAGCAAAGCGAGCGGGGCGGGGGGGAGGGTGGCATCCCCGGTGGGAGCTAATGACTGCATCTTGGAAAATGACACACGGGGTAGTTAACTCACAGTTCTGAGCTTCCCCAGGGGGAAACAGACAGACCATTCTCTTGCTCTCCCAGGGTGTCCTAGCACAGCCTCACTTGTAAAGTGGGTGTGAAACCGAGAAGGTGAGGCTTTTCTAGATAAGACCCGTTCCTGGAAGCCCAGTGCCCTGGTGGGTCCGTAGAGCAGTCAGCTGCCCTGGGTCTGCACACAAGTTTAGCTGCCCTAGACCTCTGGCCAGAGGCCAGTGTTATGGCCTTAATTGTGTCCCCCAAATTCAGGTTTTGAGGTCCTGACCCCCCAGTAACTAGATGTGACCTTGTTTGGAAATCGGGTCTGTGTGGCTGCAGTTAGTTAAGACGAGGTCTTCATGGAACAGGGTGGGTTCTACTCCCACTTGCCTGGTGTTCATCTAAAAAGGGGAAATCTGGGCACACACACGGGCGCATCCTGTGGGAAACACCACGTGAACACGGAGACAGAGACGGGGTGAAGCGGCTGAAGGACAAGAGACACAAAGGGTAGCCGGCCGCCCCCGGGAGCCGGAGAGGGGCTGCACCAGAGTGTCCCTTAGAGCCTCAGAAGGAACCAGCGCTGTCGACACCTGATCTCAGACTTCTGGCCTCCAGACTGTGGGAGAGCACATTTCTGTTGTTCAAGCCGCGCAGGTTGCGGGACTTTGTTACAGCAGCTGGTAATGAATTGCTCAAGTCTGGGGCACTAAAAGCCGCAGAAAGCCACGGCTTCCACCGGGGGGCGCTGATGATCCCGGGTTCCATGCGCTTGGGGGTCTGTCTGGTCTTAGGCAACAGGACCTGAACTCACTGTCTCAGGGAGGGGGGCCGTGGCTTGGCGCGGGAGGTGGAAATGAGCAAGCAGGTCAGGCTAGGAGGAACCCAGCAGCATCCCTTATTTTATTCACACCCCCAAAGACACCCTGTTGAAAAGTCAGTTCGTTAAGACGTTCATAGCATTTCTTTCTCAGGCTCTGGGCGCACAGAGGGCGGTGTGATCGTCGTAAGCTGTGCTCTTTAGGCAATGTTCCCTCCCTTCCCAGGAGACACACGGGTACGCTCTCTCTTTCATATAACAATACACTTCTCCTGATTCTGTCTTGAGAACACACAACTCCCTCCATCTATTTTTGTTTTCTGCACCTGGGGGTTAGAGACATGGCTGGAGAGAATTATTTCCCTATTAGAGGAGAAACGGTGACATAGACGGCAGATGAAAGTTTGCCCTCTGTGTTGGGGAGACTGGGTGTGGAGAGGCCTGCAGGGACGTCTGCCTGGAGACGACAGCAGCAAATTCACCATGGCCAATTAGGGCCAAGCTGTATTGTAAGCCCCATTTTCCCAGAGTGTCTGAATTTTCAAGAGAAGGCAGAGATCCCTTTGTTTTAGGTAAAGTGGCCAAAGTCTTAAATGTTGACTCAGTCTTTTTCTATCCTGTAACCTGTTTTATTATCCTTCATACAATTTATGACCATCTGAAAATTATTTCGTTTGCTGTTAATCCCCCCAGCCCCGGCTAGAGGTAAGGTCTTTGAGCGTCGGCCTGGGTCTGTTATATTTACCGCTGACCTCCTGTATTTGCTAGTTCCTAGCACACAGCAGGTGCTCAATAAATACCAGGTGAATAAGTCAGTGATCCATCACTTGATACTGTTTGCACAAAGACAAGGATTTCACACAACTTCTTTTTCTGGGGAATCGTCTTGGGACTGCATTTGATTATTAGAGGAATCTAAAACTCAACCTTTTAAAAAACACCTCAGCCCAGAGTCACCACGGGCACATACGCGCCTCAGGAAATTGACCTCCGAATGTACGTGTGAGATCCAAAGACAGGACAGAGCCCTTTTTGCTCCAGCCCAAAGGGAGGCTGGACTACACGCTTGCCTGCCGTGGTTCTCACTTACTGCCATCAGTCAGCAGGCTTTTAGCAGAGAATTGCACATGTGATTGATTTGCAAATCCTTTCAGGTCCTGAAGGAGAGATACTTAGTACACAATGTACTTTGTCATCATGTGTCAACATCGCCTCAATGCAGAGAGAGGCATTACGCTGCGTTAAGACTGTAATCGGATTGTTGCCGGGATCCTTCAATCTGCTTTTTCATTTCCCCAAAGCTCAGCTTTGGAGAGCCATTTGCCATGGATGCCAGCCGCTGGGAGGGGGGTCAGTGTGTAGAAAGACAAAGGACAGCCATAAAGCCGTGGAAGGCAAATTTTATATTTACAGTCGGTAAGTTTATAAATATATATTACATTCTTACTATCTACAATACATTCTGCACGCAGACGGATTTGAGAGGGGGCAGCGGCAGCGTTATGAAACGGAACATCACGCGGGAAAGAATGAAAGAAATGAGAGGGGGTTACTGAAAGCGAAGGATTATCCTTGAAAAGGGGTGACAGTTTAATCACCCAGCCAGACAACGTAAGTCAAGTGGGGGACAGGAGCAGGTAGCTGATGGCTGCTGGAATCTCAGTCTTAGAGCAAACGGACAGCACCTTAGTTTGGGGGAAAGTGCTGAGGTCGAGAGGCTGAACTGGTGGAATTTACACACTTGATCTCAGGAGAATTCAATTATATGCATAGAGACTGAGAGAGAGAGAGAGAGAGAGAGAGAGAGAGAGAGAGAGAGAGAGAGAGAGG
>NW_006782851.1:1815947-1828230 GCF_000442215.2 Lipotes vexillifer
GAGAGACAGAGGAAGTAGAGAGAGAGGTTCAGAAAGACACAGGGACAGAGAGGCACACAGAGAAAGAGAAACTGACCTCAGAACCCAACACTCGAATAACCCAGCTCTCTGCCCCATAGGTGGTTACCTCAGGTCCCTCCATCCCTCCAAGGTGAAGAATTCTCCCCCGCCCCCCCCACCCCCCGTGTGTGAACGGGCCAGGCTTCCTGTCCAACCCACCTCATCGCGCACCCCGAGTCCCAACTCTCCCTGCCCTGTACCCTCCATGTGGACACCCAGATTTATCTCATCAGCCTTGAGCAGCAGACTGGATGGGACTGTCCACAGACGCATCACCGAAGAGCCCTCACTTTCCGGGAAAAGCAAGGGGAAGGAGCATCCCTGGGTGTTGAATTCCTTGTGAGCGCTGCTGACCCTCCAAGACCAGCCTCTTCAAAGAAGGACACGTGTGAAGTTCGCCCAGTGGGGCTTCAGCGTAGAATGTCACCTGATGGTTGACACAGATGCCACAGTGGAAGAGGGAATGGTGACACTGCCCTCCACTGCCGAGTGACCAATGACTTTTGGAAAGGTGGCGATGTGGGGCGTGGTGGGGGAGGAGTACAAACGTGAACATAGTGAATTTGCTAAAAAAAAAAAAAAAAAAATTTCTGGTCCTTCGAACCCAGTTGAAAGTCTATACCCAGGCTCCCTAGTTTACTAGTAAAGGGATGCTCTGAATGGCTCAGAGCGTTTTTGTTTGTTCGGGTGGTTGTTCTTGGCATCTAGTTACAAAGGTGTTGGTGGCCTATTCACCCTCTTGTTGCCTTTCAATCCTTGTCAGCGACTGCCTTGCCTTTGGGAGATAATAACTGGAAACTAGGGCTTCCCTGGTGGCGCAGTGGTTGAGAGTCCGCCTGCCGATGCAGGGGACACGGGTTCGTGCTCCGGTCCGAGAAGATCCCACGTGCCGCGGAGCAGCTGGGCCCGTGAGCCATGGCCGCTGGGCCTGCGCGTCCGGAGCCTGTGATCCGCAACGGAAGAGGCCTCAACAGTGAGAGGCCCGCGTACCTCAAAAAACAAACAAACAAACAAAAAACCCCTTGTAAACTCGAGACTCTTGCTTCCCAAGAGCTGACTCTAGATGGCGCTAGACTCCACCTCTGCTCATATGCTCACAGCCAGATGTGCTGCCCGAGGTCCAATGACACGCTTCCTCCCATCCATCCCCTTGAGCCCAACCTGAGTCTCATTTTTCTCCTGTGGTCCACAACACTGAATACGGCAGCTGTGTGGCTTTGATGAAAGAAAGTGAGATGGCAAGAGAGGGGTTGTTCTCTCCTGGAGGCTCTCTGAAGTTCAGTGATTCAGAGCTCATCTTTCTTCCAATGTAAGAATCTTGCCATGCATGATAAACCCCTTAACGCTGACAGAAACCTTGGACCCCGGAATGTGGACATCAATTCCAACTCGGGGCCGCCCCAGGGGAGCCAGGGTCATTGTCTGCGGCTCTATGGATAACGTCAGCCTGACCTCGCCCCGTCTTTTTATTTCCCCACCGGGCACACCGTTGCCCCACATCCCCAAGTTAAAGGCCGAAAGGTGAGTGAGAACCAATGTCTGTGAAGGCCGGGCTTACACATCTTCATGTAATCCTTGCATGTAGCCGCACGACTCTTGGCATCCCCCAGGGTTCAGATCCTGGCTGACCCATTTCACGGCGTCCTCGCTGCCGGTCGCTATGGAGTTCACGGCGGGGCATCTGTCGTCCGCAGAGACGGTGAAAGTGGTGAACTCCACTCTTTTCCATTTTGAGGTAGGGGACGTTGGGGGCTCACTTTTCTGATCCTTCCCATCCGTGAGTGTGGGTTCTGAGGATTTGAACAGCTGTCCATTGATGCTGTTTGGGGAGTTTGTGCTGAGGAGATACTTACTCTCTTCGAAATCCATGCCCCTGTCGATGGCGGTGATCTGCTCATCCTGGGAGGAAGCCAAGTTGATGTGATTCTCCAACAATTCGGCCCGGTGGCTCAACCCGACCCAGTCATGGTAGTGACTCATACCTTCTTGTTCTTCGAAGGGAACCTGCTTGTGCCTGTACTTTAATGCAAAGGTCACACAGTTTATTAGGAAGACCAGAATGGCCAGGCAGAAGACACCCAGCAGGGCATACATCCCAATTTCCAAGTCGCTCAGCCCTTTGGAGGCCTGTGTGAGGTCATTCTCGTCCATTTCCCCATAGCTCCTGGGCAGGTCCACCTGGGCGGGGAAGCTGGTGAGGTCAATGGAGATGGTCTGCAAATGGCTGTCATCATCCAAAAGGCTTTCCTGGCCATGGTTCTTCTGGAAGGTGGGCCTTTCCGTGGTGGAGCCCCTTCCTTCCATGAGGCCCACGTTAGAACTGCCGTAGTACCGTCCCTCTTGACTCCCCCATTCTTGCGAGGGTTTTTTGGGTCTTCTGTCACTGACATTATTATCCAGGTGACCTCCTGCCCCCGTGTGTCTGCTGTCACTGGTGTTGGGATTGGCATCGTTTGGGCCAAATTTAACTTTGATGTTGGCTGTCCCCACAGCCAACACATTTTTCCGCTTGGACTTCTGGCATGATTCACAAATAACCATTTCGACCTTCACCAGGGCACCCTGTCCCTCGGCTTCAGCGGTGATGATAGGCCACCTGAGTTTGGGGTCTTGGCGGATAGAGACCACCTTCTCATCCAGTGATGTGGCCATCAGGGAGAAGTCTTTCGCGTCGTAAATATCCAAGGGGGTGACAGAGCCATCACTGAATTGGACCCAGCAACTGATGGCTGCTTCCTGTTGAAGAAAAAAAGTAAGTTCGTCAGAATGGGCCCCAAAGCTCCCTGAATACAAAGTCTTAGTAAAAATAGACACTCTGTCACAAAGATAATACTACAAGAACAAAGGGAAACCTTTTATGCAGTGTAGAAATAAGAGGCAAGAAATACTGAGGGTATGAAAGAAAATGAATTCTTGTAAAGATGCAGAAGCCAGAGAAAACTACAACAGCAAAATGACAATGATGAAACAGGACCAGGAATAACACTCCCTAATAAGATCTGCTTTCTTTCCTGAGGTGTTGAAAGAATGATGGCTTCGTTCTACGGTGCAAGATCTGCTTCTGCAAAGTAATCAACTGCGTATCCACGGAGATTTACCGGTTAGTGGGGTCATTTACAAATGTTACACATTTAAACGAAAAATATTTATTATGTTATTTTTAAGTTGCTTTAATACCAAGTCTCTGCGCATTACTCACAACACAGGTTAAAACCCCTGACCTAGACAAGGGTGCCCCAGAGGGGCTGCAGGCTTTGGTTGCGTTGGTCCTGCTACATCAGCATCTAAGGATGGGTCTGTATTGGCTTGTGGACAGTCTTGGCTTGGAGGTGAAGAGTAAAACCAACCAGCCAGAGAGAGGGTTAGGGTTGGGGTTAGGGTTGGGGTTAGGGTTAGGGTTAGGGTTAGGGCTAGGGCTAGGGTTAGGGTTAGGGGTTAGGGGTTAGGGGTTAGGGGTTAGGGGTTAGGGGTTAGGGTTAGGGTTAGGGCTAGGGTTAGGGTTAGGATTAGGGTTAGGGGTTAGGGGTTAGGGTTAGGGCTAGGGTTAGGGTTAGGGCTAGGGTTAGGGCTAGGGTTAGGGTTAGGGTTAGGGTTAGGGCTAGGGTTAGGGTTAGGGTTAGGGCTAGGGTTAGGGTTGGGGTTGGGAAGGGTTAGGAGTCTTTCTGTTGGGAGAATCTTTGTCTTCCCTTCCACACTCCAACCCAACCAGTTGGGGGAAACTGGGAGACCCAAAAGTAGCCAGGGTCAAGACTTGTGTCCATCTCAATCCCTTGTCTTTTTACTTTGTTGCTTTAGACCAGCTTTCCTTGGGACTAGTCTGTCCAGGGAGATTGTAATAGACAAGATAACCTCTAAGCTTTCAGTTTCAGTGAAGATGTCATTGGCCTTGACAGCAAACTGGGAGGCCCATTGCTCCCTCCTCCCTCCTCCTAGCTCCCGGAGAAGCTGCTCCACCCCAAACCCAGAAGGATGCACAGCCCTAAGAGGCCTGTGTGCCTTCCCACCTGGCCACAGCTGATTGGACCCATAGGACGGCTGCTGTCAGAGCCATTCATCTCTGCAGCTCTGAGCCAGCCGGCATCTCCCCCTCCAATTTGAAATAAGCAAGATGGGAGGGGCTTCCCTGGTGGCGCAGTGGTTGAGAGTCTGCCTGCCGATGCAGGGGACACGGGTTCGAGCCCCGGTCTGGGAAGATCCCACATGCCGCGGAGCGGCTAGGCCCGTGAGCCATGGTCGCTGAGCCTGCGCGTCCGGAGCCTGTGCTCCGCAACGGGAGAGGCCACAGCAGTGAGAGGCCCGCGTACCGCGATGAAGAGTGGCCCCCGCTCGCCGCAACTAGAGAGAGCCCTCGCGCAGAAACGAAGACCAACACAGCCAAGATAAATAAATTAATTAACATTAAGATGGGAGTGAAGCACTTCGTGGTGGGAAGATGATTCGGAGCTCCTATAAGACTGGAGAGTGAAGCCCCACTTTGGAGTGACCCACGATGGATCAGGTGTAAGCAAATGTCTGGGCACAGCATTTATTTAATGAGATGATGGACATGAAAGAGACTGTCGACCCCCCAGTTCCCCCAAGTTCTTATAGCTGGGGTCTAAGAGGATCCCACTATCCTTGTAATAAATCCTGTGTTATTTAAACTTGCTTGAGGGGATTTCTCTTTCTTGCAACCAAAGAGCCACTGACCACGACAGAAGTTAAGTTTTCCTGGTGGTGTCTGGTCTTTGAACTGAGAAGGGAGCTTCTCACATATGACTGGTGGTCTCTGCTTCTCCTTCAGCACAGCCAGTAAATACCGACCTTGTTAGCCATCGGCTCGGGCTGGCTGCTAAGTGGAAAATGCCTCCATGACACAGGGAAGAAGCCACTGGATGTGACCTCGGTTTACCTGGGCCTTCGGATTGGCTGTGAAATTGCAGCAGGAAATTCAAATGCACATTGGATTTCTTGAAACTGAAATGTCAGAGCCAAGTTGCAGGCAGGGACTAAGCTCCATCCAAAGCAAGCACGGAGCAAACCTCAGGGTCACGTGCCTAGCTCTGCATGTCGGAAATGGATTAGCTCTGTGGCCTTATTCTAACTGTGTCTTATCGCTTTCCTTAACTCCTAACTGGCAGTCACCTGATTTGATCGCCCAGGAAGACAGGAAGAAGCCTTGGGTTATTTCTACTTTGCTATCTGTAACTTGCATCCTGGCTGGCATCATGCCCTGAGAAAAGGGAGGTTTGTCTTTGGCAAGAATTCGTATCCGTTATTGAGATCATCCACTTTCAAGTGCTTTCTAATCCAAACCCCTGCGCACAAAGACCACAGTGAAAGGGCAAGGGATTAGCTAACACCTGGCAGGGGAGCCTTCAGTGATGGGTACGGGCTGGGAAACTGATAAGGCTCTGTGTGTCCAGGGGCAGATCCAGCTTAGCCCACCTTCCTGCCCAAGCATAGTCACAGCCTCAGCAGGTGCAGGAGGGGGCCCAGATGGCAATGTACCTGCCGAGGGGAGAGCTTCCAGGAAGCGCTCCTGACCAATAAGGAAAGCTGCCCGAAAACCCCCTATGTGGGCTGGAGGCCTTCTAGCATCCCCACAGGAGGACAGTCCTGTCTCACGGGGCGCACAGAGTCAGTAGCCGGAGACCACCGTCCTTGGGCATTAAACAGGCTCACCAAAGTCTCCATCCAGTTTCCTTCTAAGAAATAAAGTTTCTCCATCTCAGATGAGGGAGGAGGTCAGATGATGTTTCCAAGCGCCCGTCCAACAGTCCTCTCTGTTTGGAAACCGTCGTATCAACACAGCAACACGCACCACACGATACACAACACAACATGTACACATACACAACGCACACTACACACAACACACATACATAACACAAACATACGCATACGCACAGCACACACTACACACAACACGCATACATAACACAAACATACACATACGCACAGTACACACACACACAACACGCATACATAACACATACGCATACGCACAGTACACACACACACAACACGCATACATAACACATACGCATACGCACAGTACACACACACACAACATGCATACATAACACAAACATACGCATACGCACAGCACACACTACACACAACACGCATACATAACACAAACATACGCATACGCACAGCACACACTACACACAACACACATACATAACACAAACATACGCATACGCACAGCACACACTACACACAACACGCATACATAACACAAACATACCCGTACGCACAGCACACACTACACACAACACGCATACATAACACAAACACGCATACGCACAGTACACACACACACACACAACACGCATACATAACACAAACATACGCATACGCACAGTATACACACACAAACACACATACATAACACAAACATACGCATACGCACAGCACACACTACACACAACACGCATACGTAACACAAACATACGCATACGCACAGTACACACACACACAACACGCATACATAACACAAACACACATACGCACAGTACACACACACACACAACACGCATAAATAACACAAACACGCATACGCACAGTACACACACACACACAACACGCATACATAACACAAACATACGTATACGCGCAGTACACACTACACACAACACGCATACATAACACAAACATACGCATACGCACAGTACACACACAACACGCATACATAACACATACGCATACGCACAGTACACACACACAACACACATACATAACACAAACATACGCATACGCACAGTACACACTACACACAACACACATACATAACACAAACATACGCATACGCACAGTACACACACACACACACACACACTCTCTCTCTCTCTTAGAGCACTCGCTGGTTTCCAATAAAGAGAAGGAAGAGGCCGTGACTGATGTCACCACCCGCTTGCTACCCCTGCTCTCAGCTAAATGACGAATGTGGAAGCATCTCCCCCAGTCTCCTTCCGACCCCCAGACCCGTCAGCCCATTTCTTTGAGGAGGGACTTAGCTGTGGACCCCTCCTTGGAGTCTGTTCCCGCCCTCGCTTTCACCCACTGCTCGGGGAGGTCAGCGGGGTCCAGAGCCAGGAGCGTCGGGGGTGGGGGTGGAGAACCAGCACAGGTGACGCGGATGGGGCGCGAGGAGACTGCGTCCAGCCTGTCTGGCTCCTGGTGCCCTACAATCCATCACTCCTGGCGACCTTGGGGTCTGGCATCTCCATCGGGGGGACTGGGAAGCCTGAGGCTGAGCAGCTGCCCCTTCACAACGCCTCTCCAGACTGCGGAGCACCCGATGTGCGAGCCCACTCTTTTGCGGGACCCCTCCACCCCAATTAGTGATTCCACCACACGGGCAACCTGATCTAACACGTGACCTCACCCCACCTGGTGTGACCCACCTGCTGTGTGACCCCCCCTGATATGTGACCCCTTCCCACGGTGCCCCATCCCCACCCCACACCTGTCTGGGCCTTCGCAGAAGTTCCTGAGCCGCCGCGGTGGCAAGGATGGCTCTGTCGCCCCCAGGGCTGAGCTGCAGGGAGAGGGAGAGCCCCGCCACCAGCTGGACCCCGAGGTCTGTGACCGTCACCTTCTCGTCCAGCACGGTGATGGTCTTCTCGGCCAAGATGGCATCTGACAGAGGCGACAGGATCTGAAAGGCAGAACCGACATAGGAAGGAAAAGCTCTCTGTGGTTCCAGAAATCCCCCCGATGGTGTAAACGATGCTCCGTGCAGGGGATGGACAGGGACACACAGAGCCAGAGGAGCCGGAAAGAGCAAAAACGGGTCTTTCCCACTCATGCCTTCTTCTGAAGATACAGCCTGCTTGTGAAAATAGAGCGCACTTTTTAAGTAACAGCAAGATGGTATCAAGGAGTGGATGGGGTAGGACCTGGCATCCCACCCACAGCATCAAATAAACTCCATTGCCTACCATGCACTGCCCTCAGACCTTGAGAGGAAGAATGAACATTTTCATTCATTTCAGCGCTAACTTTACGATTCTTCTAGAGAATGGATCATTTCTACTATTACTTAGTACATATTTTGTTTAAAATTATTTTATGTAAAGAATTTGTTTAAAAAAGCTTCATAGCGTCATAGAAAAACGGTTTCGCTATGCTAGCTATGTATTTCTTTATTTCTCTCTCCTACACATGATCACCAATGACCAGTTACACTCAAAGAAGAGACGTTCGGTCCATGTACCACCTAAAGCATCCTGTGTGTCACCGGGAGCTCGCACTCCACACTTTGGGGAACACTGAGCAGTGACACTCAGTTTGCATTTTGGAATATCAGCTTCCGTCCTCTGATAAACTCAGCTGTGAGTCCTACCCTTGACGCCGATGTCCCAAAGTCTCATTTGTCTCTGGACACCTGTGATGCCCTGGGGAATGAAGCTTCCGTTCAATTTAGACCCTGAAGAGGAAATCCTGCTTTGGAAGATTGTCTGTGGAAGCACCTCTGCTCTCCCCGCCCCTCATCCAAGTTACAAAGTGCTGACTTAAGACTCCCCTTTATGAATCCTTAACCTTCTGGGTGAAACAGGTCTCATTCTCCCTTCCCCAGCTTTTTTGACGTATTTCTCTTTTCAACTTGTTGGTGATATTTATGAAGATGTATCTCAAGATAGTTTTCCCTGGATTCATTAAATTCCTTTATCAAAGCCCCACATTTCTATTCAAATACCTCTTCAGTTTCTAAATCTGGTTAGGACAACTTGAATGGCGCTGGGTATGAAACATGAGTCCCCAGAAGAAAGTGGCCAAATGAATTTATAACTCAGGAGGACTCGGCATAAATAAGTGGGAAAAATGAAGGGTCCCAGGAGCAGATGCCCCAGTAGGACAATTTTCATGTTTCACGCGTGGGAAGCTGGCCCATTCGCGCTCATTGATTTTCACAGAAATACCTGATTTCTGAACAGTGTTTTATTGCGTCTTTGTATTTAAATGATCATTTTGAGTGGTTAGTGCCAAGTTGTCGTCTTAGTTCCAGTTTCCAGATATCAGCATCACTTTAGCCCATGGATAAACTTTAATTTAGATCTTTCAAGCAGAAGTCAACTGTGAAGATTACAAGTGCTTGTCTGTGGGGTGGATGTGTTTTGTTGGACATAATACTTCAAAATGGGATGAATGGCCATCCTTAAAAAACAGATGATTTCGTATGAAAGATAGATTTCTAGCTATTCTGGAAAAGTTGCAGCATCTCTCCACACTGGGCTCCCATTTCCTCTTGGCACCTTTTGGAGGTGAGTAGCAGCCTCCCTTTGCCACACTCCTCACCACTCCCCATTGTCCTCCTAACACTTAGGGCCCAAATCAGTCATCCTCTTTCACCTGATGCCCTGGCTGCTTTCCTCACAGAGGGTACCTTCGCAGCTTTTAGAGAGCATTGGAGCATGTGACTCCTGAGTCCCATTTCAAAGTAATTTACTTTCCCCCTTGAATAAAATGATCTCTTATTTATTTTTTCCCCAATGGCTAAAGTATTTTATTAAATTAAGTACGTCATTTGCAAATGGTTTCATATGAAAATTTAAAAGCAAAGTTATAAAACATTTTTAATAAAACAGTACAGAGTTAACAGCAAAATTACATTTTCTTGATTGTACAAATAAAAACATTTTGTTTCTGATAGACTGTCTGAAAATTTTATAATGTATTCTCCAACTGACAGCTGCAATATTCTATTTTAATGAGACATCTCAGGGTTAATTCAATCATTTGATAATAATGGGTTCAAAAATGCTCTCTCTTAAATATCAGCCCATTTTCCAGACTGTTTTAAATCTACAAAAGCCAATATAGTAAACCTCACTGTTTGGCTAATAGGATGATCACCTCTTCTATGAATGGGGCAGTCACTGAGGAATAATATTTGCTCTCAGACAGGAGGTAAGTGACTCCCAAGTGACCTCCCAGAACCGTGTCTTGTGAAAGTGTTTGTTTCAAAGCTCCCAGGTTGCATACTCGTTCACCCCATCCATTCCTAGCAGTAGGTGCTTACAAGACCAGTGGAATCATAATAACTCTGTTGCTTCCTTCAGTACATTTCTGAAATGCTCCAGGTTTCATCACGTGGCAGGCTGGGACCTGGTGGAGACAGCTGAGCATCATGGTGGGATGGGAAGCTTTTCGGTGACCATGGTCATTGAGGTGGAGTGACCAAGTGAGAAGCTGCTGGCCACACCCATGATTCTGATGAGCTTAGCCCACCCCAAGAGCTTTTTAAAAAATATTTTTCGATTATAAAAATTTTATTTTATATTGGGGTATGGTTGATTTACAATGTTGTGTTAGTTTCAGGTGTACAACAGTGTGATTCAGCTATACATGTACATGTATCTGTTTTTTTTCAGATTCTTTTCCCATATAGGTTATTACAGAGTAATGAGTAGAGTTTCCTGTGGTATACAGTAGGTCCTTGTTCGTAGTGTATATATGCTAATTTCAAACTCCTAATTTATCCCTCCCCAGACCTTTCCCCTTTAGCAGCCATAAGTTTGTTTTCTATGTCTGTGAGGCTGTTTCTGTTTTGTAACAGTTCATTTGTAACATTTTTAAAGATTCCACATATAAGTGCTATCATATGATATTTGTCTTTCTCTGTCTGGCTTACTTCACTTAGTAGGATCATCTCTAGGTCCATCCATGTTGCTGCAAATGGCATTATTTCATTCTTTTTTTATAGCTGAGTAATATTCCATTGTGTATATGTACCACATCTTCTTTATCCATTCATCCATCGATGGACATTCAGGTTGATTCCATGTCTCAGCTGTTGTAAATGGTGCAGCAGTGAACATTGGGGTGCATGTATCTTTTTGAATTAGAGTTTTTGTCTTTTCCAGATATACGCCCAGGAGTCGGATTGCTGGATCATATAGTAGCTTTATTTTTAGAGCTTTTGTCCCAAGATAGTAACATCCACCATGTCTTAGAGAGAAATAATGTCTGGGAGTTTCAAACATGACCCATCCTGAGAAGCCAGTCCATCATTATACCTCTTCTGTTGTTTATCTGACAGCTTCTTTCAATCTATTCACTCTGAAAATGGATACTGTCAAAGAGAGCTACCGTATGATCCAGGGACACCACTCCTGGGCATACATCTAGACAAAACTGTAATTCGATACATGCACCCCAATGTTCATAGCAGCACTATTTACAATAGCCAAGACATGGAAGCAACCTGAATGTCCATCTACAGATGAATGGATAAAGAGGATGTGGTACAGATATACAACGGAAGATTACTCAGCCATCAAGAAAAGAATGAAATAATGCTATTTGCAGCAACAGAAATGGACCTAGATATTATCACACTAAGTAAAGTAAGCCAGACAGAGAAAGACAAATATCATATGATATCACTTACATGTGGAATCTAAGAAAATGATAAAGTGCACTTATTTACGAAACAGAAATAGACCCACGGACATAGAAAACAAACTTACGGTTACCAAAAGGGAAAGGGGGTGTAAATTAGGAGTTTGGGATTAACATATACACGCTACTATATATAAAATCGATAAACGACAAGGACCTACTGTACAGCACAGGGAACTCTATTCAATATCTTGTAATAACCTATAATGGAAGAGAATCTGAAAAAGAATAGATGTATACATATGTATAGCTGCATCACTTTTCTGTACACCTGAAACGAACACAACATTGTACATGGACTATACGTCAATAAAAAAATTAAAAAAAAAATAGATATTGCTCTAAGTGACAACAAACAGCCGAGTTCTTGTCTGGGTAGAGACGTGACAGGGATACAGAGAGGCCTTGCCTTGGGGGTCTTACCTGAATGGCGGTCATCCCGAGCTCCTGGCCAATCAGGACTTGTCCCCCTTGCAGCTTGGCAATCCGGGGCTCCTCCACCTGCATGAAGTCATTTACCAGCTCCGTGATGTCCACCTGCCAATCTGAGCCCAGCAGGTGGGCCAGCTGCCCCCCGGGCTCAGCCACCTCGGCCACAAACTGAGTCAAGACCCGCACCATGGCGTGCTGGTACTGGAGAGCGCAGCCCCGGCCTTTCTTCTCATCGTCCTCTTCCTCACTGTCCCGAGCTGGCCTGTCAAGGGGTCAGTTCGGTTGAACAGATGCTGATTTGTCGGGTCAACGGTTGGGGGCTGGGGGTGAAGCATGGCAGGGGCTGCAGAGGTGAGTGGGCATGAGGCCTGCCTTTGGGGAGTTCACAGCCTGGGCGGGG
>NW_006782851.1:1828240-1830353 GCF_000442215.2 Lipotes vexillifer
GGGGGGGGCGGGGCTCAGACAAATGTGCAGGGGTGATGCTCAGAATATCGGAGCACTGCTGTGGCCTGGGCGCTGACCAGTCAGAATGGGCTGGTGTGGTCAGCAGAGTTCTAAGGTGTCCCCTATGAGCCCCATCTCCTGGTATTCACTTTGTGAAATCCCCTTCCCTTTGGGTGTGGGCTGGACCGAGTAAAAGTGTCTTTCAATGGAAGATTACAGCGGGACTTCCCTGGCGGTCCAGTGGTTAAGACTCCACGCTTCCGATGCAGGAGGCACGGGTTCAATCCCTGGTCGGGGAACTAAGACCCCACGTGCCGCGCAGTGCGGCCAAAAAAAAAAAAAATTACCGCAAAAGTTATAGGATGTCACCTTCAAGATTAGGTTTTAAGAAACTATGACTTGTTGTGTTCAGCCATCTTTCCTTGGTTCTTCTCTCTCTCTTTTTCTTTTAAATTAATCTTGCTTTCCTTTTCTATTACTTGTGTACTTTTTTAAAAAAATTTTTTTAATTAATTAATTTATTTATTTATTTTTGGCTGTGTTGGCTTTTCGTTTCCGTACGAGGGCTTTCCCTAGTTGCGGCAAGTGGGGGCCACCCCTCATCGCGGTGCGCGGGCCTCTCACTGTCGCGGCCTCTCGTTGCGGAGCACAGGCTCCAGACGCGCAGGCTCAGTAGTTGTGGCTCACGGGCCCAGTTGCTCCGCGGCATGTGGGATCTTCCCAGACCAGGGCTCGAACCCGTGTCCCTTGCATTGGCAGGCGGACTCTCAACCACTGTGCCACCAGGGAAGCCCCAGCCTCTTCTCTCTTGCCTGCCCTGGTGAAGTCAGCTGCCATATGCTGTGTGCGGCCCTATGGAGACACCTTACAGCTGGAAGCGGCATCCTCTGGCCAACAGCCAGTGAGGAGCTAAGACCTCCCAACAACCACATGAGCTTGGATGTAGGTCCTTCCCCACCAGAGCCTTGTGATGAGACTACAGCTCCAGCTGACAACTGGACTGTAGCTTGCGAGAGATCCAACTAAGCCTTGCCTGGGTTCCTGATCCAGAGGAACTGTGAGATAATAGGTTTTTCTTTTAAGCCACCTGGTTTTGGGGTAAGCCACTCAATTATGTAGCAATAGATAATTAATACAGTAAGGCTCTGGATGACCAGTATAGCCCTACAAACCAGTACACGAGGGAAGTGAGTGTTTAACTCAAGGTAAGGTATTTTGTGATAATAAATGTAGAGAGGACCAGGCAGGAGGCAGATGTTAGCTGCTCCCTCAACATCTGATGCCTTATGTGCTGTCAGTCCTTCCCAGCACCATCACGGTCTCCATCAGAAGAGCTGCTCACTCCTCGAAGTGGTTCTCTTGCCGTATCTGAGCTGGACAGTCGTGACAGCATCTGGACTGTTCACGATCACACTCGGCCAGTCCTTGGGTGAGTCTTTCCCCGCACCCACTTGCCCTCAGTAGCATCAGTAATCACGCTGAACTCCATTCTCCCAACTCAACCTCAGAAACCCCTGTGGTTAAGGAAAGGGTCATTGCTGAAACCATCTTCCAACAGCACACAGGGCCCAAGCCTTCATTCCTGAAGCCCTGCCCTCTCCCAGGTGCCATAAGAACTCAAAGGGGTGGACTTCCAAGGGAAGGAATATAAGAGCTGCCCCTCACCTAAGTACCAGTTCACTCCTCCCTGCTGAGTACCCAGACTCCAGGGATATTTCCTGGTCTAATTCTTCACATGCTCACTTTTGACTTTCTACAAGTCCCTTGTATACGATTCCTTAAGCATGGGTTTCTCCAAGGTGACCAAGTCTCTGAACAAAACTCTCTTTGTATCTGATGCCTGTTTATTTGCCTGATGTGGGCAATGCAGACTCATCAGTCCATCTAATGCCATCAGAGTGATGCACCAGGCACACAGGTGACAGGCTTTGGACTTCATCTCCCCAAGGGAAACTGAACTCAGTGTTTCTGGGGGACAAAGAGACTGCCCAGGTCAGGCAGCATCTGTTCAGACAGCTCTCTAGTGGACCTCTGTTGCTTGGGGCCTCCAAGAATCAATTCTTCCCTCCTCCTGGTATTGATCTCTTGGTTCAGGCCGGGTTGACCTCTTTCC
>NW_006782851.1:1830550-1848942 GCF_000442215.2 Lipotes vexillifer
CCTCCCCCCCTCTTCTCCCTCCTTCTTCTCAGCTACAGTGATTGGATCAGGAATGGACATATAACCCAAGTGAGGATAACACTAAACTCCAGGATTCTTGCATGAGTTACTGGGCAAAAGAGGATGTACTCTCTGCACAGTCGCGGAGAAGGTAGAGTGAAAGTCTGGAACCTCAGGAGAAAAGTCTGATGGATGATGAAGCCAACACAAAGCAAGCAGGAGCCAGGAGGTGGAGAGAGACCCAGTCCTTAGGGCACCAGTGGACCCCTGGAACCAGACGTGCCTGAAATCGGCTACCCCGTAAATTTCCGTCTTCAGCCTAAGCGCACTTGGCTTGGGTTTCTGCCGTGGCGCCTGACCTGCACACCCACCTCTTGTTGGAGACAATGGGGACTCTCCAGCCCTTGATCTGGTTGAGCTCGGTGTCCGAAACCTCGATCTGCAGGGGCAGACGGGGCACCCACACCATCATCTCCAGAGGACTGGTCAGGTGCTGGTACGTGAAGTTCACCACCACATTCACCTTGCCCTTCATTTCCTTCCCGTTGACAAAGACGTAGTCACATCTGTCAGAAACCTAGGAAGAGGGGAGAGACGGGTGGGGGATGTGTGAGTTTTTATCGCATCCCAAAGCAAGAGAAAGCAGAGGAGGAAAGCAGTGTCGTGACTCTTTTGGGGTCACAATCACAAGGAGCTGGTCCTAACGTGGACACTGGATTTTGCTTTCCGAGACAGCAGAGGCTGTGATGACGGATGCCACGGGGCCCCATCCACCTCTCCCAGGAGCTCTTGGACTGGTTGGGTACAGTCACCCCTACCCGCTGCAGGTGCCTTGCTGTCAATCTATTCTGTACCTCCTCTGACAGACTCTGCCCTTAGGTGCTTGAGCCGAACCTGCAGAATTACCTGGGTGCTCTGTACCACTCAGCCCACCTTTTTGCCCGATGATGACTTCCTGGTTTGCCTCAAGGAGGGACGAACCATGTGTATAGTTCATGACCCGGAGCTCCTCTGGGGATCAGCCGAGGCTCGATTTCATCTGAAACCATCCCGGCTCAGCTTCTCCCCTTTCTGCATCCGGCCTCCCTCACTCCCATACGGATGTCTCCAGAGAACATCCTCAGTAAGTCATGTGCAGACAAGCTCCCATCTTAGCTGTGCGGGCAGATTCCGAGATATATTCCTCACGGTTCCTGGGAGCCTCTCAGTGGGATTCTCCCCACCTGCCCACCGTGGTAACTAGGCTCAGTAATTCACTTCCCGTCTCTTCCATTTAGGTGTCCTGTCCTGCCCCCCACTCCCGCCTCCACGTCCTGGAATCAGATCCCCAGATGCACCCGCCGCCCTCCAGTCCGTGGCTCAGGCTCTGCTTTCCAGAGAATCCAGACACGTTAATCCAGGCCCATGTTAGCTCATTTCATCCTCAGAACAACCCCAAGACGAGCATTCCCATTAGTCCCATATTCCAGATAAGGAAGCTGAGAGTTAAAGGAGCTTGACTGTGGTTCCGCGATTCGGCCCTGGGGTCTGGCTGTGGAATCCACGATCTCAACTTGTGCTGGTCTACCAGACTGTTCCCCTCAGCCCACGTGTGACGGAAAAGCCAAGTTCAAAGAAAAGACTTTGTCCCCTTGTCTTTGTCTCCCAGCTCTCCAGGGGAGCTCGTGCTCATCCTAAGCAAGACTTGGGGCAAAGCTTTGGGGTCGTGTGGTAGCATGAAGACGGCCCCCAAAGATACCAGGTTCTGATCCTCGGAACCAGTACGTTACCTTATTTGGCAAAAAGGACTTTGCGGGTGTGATTAAGTTAAGGGTCTGGAGATGAGCAGATTTTACTCTAGATTATCCAGGTGGACCCTAAACGTAGTCCGAGTGCCTTTACAGGAGAGGAACAGAGGGACATTCGAC
Source organism: Lipotes vexillifer (assembly GCF_000442215.2). NCBI lineage: Eukaryota > Metazoa > Chordata > Mammalia > Artiodactyla > Lipotidae > Lipotes > Lipotes vexillifer. The sequence continues at coordinate 1,832,458 of NW_006782851.1, forward strand.
CACCGTGACAGAGGAAGGACATGTGTCACCAAAGCAAGATGCTACACGGCCGGCTTTGAGGATACAGGACAGGGCCAAGGAATCCAAGGAAGGCGTCTCTAGAAGCTGGAAGAGGCTGGGAATCATTCTCTCCTAGAGCCCCTGGGGGCGGTGCGGCTTGGCCGATACCTCGTGAAGCTGATGAAGGACTTCTGCCCCCAGAACTGCGAGAGAATAAACGTGTGTGGTTTTCGAGTCACTTTTTTTTTTTTTGGCCACACCGCACAGCTTGTGGGATCTTAGTTCCCTGACCAGGGATCGAACCCGCACCCCCTGCGATGGAAGCGCAGAGTCCTAACCACTGGACCGCCAGGGAAGTCACTAATGTGTGTGGTTTTAAGCCACCGGGCTTGTGGTCATTTGTCCCAGCAGGAGACGGCCACAGAGAGGGAGAGGAGGATAGGCAGAGGCCACGAGGGCTCCTTCCCGACTCTGGGGCTTGGCTGGTTGAGCTTGGAGGGAGGATGGGCAGGAGCAAGGCCCCTGATTTATTGAGCACGTAATACGTGCCCGGCCGAGCAGCTGAACACATCCCAGGTGTGGTCCCAGTTAGTGGTCACGAGAACCCAGGACGTGGGTGCCGTTACTGTCAGTTCACGGGAGGTCAACCTGAGATCCCAGACATTAGGTACCATTTCCCAAGGACGCACAGCTGGCAAGCGGAAAAGACCAGACTCAACCCAAGTCTGCCCCCAGCTGCCCCGCCTCCGGCATGGGCATCACTCTTGCCCCATGCTCTCTCGCAGTCTGTCGTTTTTTAAAGGATGCGGGCCTTCCCTACAGCACTTAGAGGGGTGTGAAGGAAAGCAAAGCAGAAATCACTAGGTTGTTCAAACATCTTAGAAAGGATTTGCTAATGACGGCCCCTTTGATCTTCCTGGTGAGGAAACAAGGGCACAGCACACACGTGGGGGCACGGGGAGGCTTGGCATCCAGGGGGAGGTCAGTGACTCGGAGGGAAGCGCGGGCCCGGGTCCATTTCTGAGCTGGAGCTGGTAACCCTCCTGTAGCGCGAGTACTTATATCTGCTGAAAGGCAGAACGGAACCAGCCCGCGGGCTCCACTGTAACTGGTGTCCTGGCCACGGCCCTCCCTTCTTCAGGACTGGCGAGTCTTGAATGTTAGGCTTTTCTCTTTTTACGCCTTTCGAGTCTGAATCGGGCTGAATTGCCAGAGATAAGCCGACAGAGAGGAGAGAGAGAGAGAGAGAGAGAGAGAGAGAGAGAGAGAGAGAGAGAGAGAGAGGGGGAGAGGGCAGATAAGCCGACAGAGAGGAGAGAGAGAGAGAGAGAGAGAGAGAGAGAGAGAGAGAGAGAGAGAGAGAGGGAGGGAGAGGGAGGGAGGGAGGAAATACTGACAAGACTTGGTTTCAGAAAAAGAAGCTGTTTCATGACCTTAATTTTCTGGGCCCTCTTGCCAAACCAGGGGTTCTAAGAAAAGAAAAGACAGGTGGAGATCATCGTGGGTAAAAGCCCATCCCCTAAATCCCCCTGTGGATGAGAGATGCAGATGCCTGGTGTGCTGGGCATAGTTATGAGGATAAAATTAAGTGTTCATGTTTTGTTGTTGTTGATTTTAAAACTCAGTGTTTTTTCCTTGAGGAGATAAGAAAAAGTTGGGGCTATAGACATGGGTAAAGGGGATGAGGAAGGTAAGCAGAGGGAAAGCAGGGCTTGACACCCAGGCAGCTGCTCTTAGCAGACGTGTGTGGAGGCAGCTGAGGCCCCGGACTTGGAAGGGCAGTGCTGGGTCGGAGGGGCGGAGTGCTGAGGTAGAGATTGTGTGTGTGTGTGTGCGTGTGTGTTTACATCGAGTAATAAGAACAGCACCCTCATTTGATGGGAGGTCTGTGAATCTCTGCCCCCGGCCCCCTCTGGTTTTCCGTGCCCGGCCCCTGTCCTCGCTCTGTGCGTGGAAGCGTCACTAAAACTGTTCGCCAACCACACCTGGTTCCTCCTTGGTGGCGTGGTGGGACTGTCCTTCTGGCTCACCTGTCCCACTCACCTGTCGACGATGAGCTGTGAGTGGAACCGACACGGGTCGCCTCCTGTGAGAACATTTTAATTTCCCACGAGGGACCTTCCAGAGGTCCCCGGCCCTCCAGCTTGGGGCCCGGCGGGGGAGGAGGCGGTGACTGCCCCTCCAGCCTGGGCTCCGAGAGTCTGTGACAGGGACAGCCCCCCACAAAGCCACAAGGGACGGGCGGCACGGGCGGCAGGTACACCTCTTGTTTGAAGTCACTGATATTTCAGACTGTTTGTCACATCACATTGATGGAGCTTATTCTGACCACTGCAACATGCCTGGGCATAATCTGATTAATAAAAATAATCTATTTTAATAAAAAGAGGACGACAAGTCTGTTCTCTAGGTCTGTGAGTCTGTTTCTGTTTCGTAGATAAGTTCATTGGTGCCGTATTTTAGATTCCACCCGTAAGTGATATCACGATGTTTGTCTTTCTCTGTCCGACTTACTTAAGTATGATCATCTCTAAGTCCGTCCGTGTTGCTGCAAATGGCGTTGTTTCACACTTCAACAAAATAAACTTACAAAAAAATAGAACGCACCAAATTAACGGTTGGAGTAGGCTAGGGCTGGGTGGATAAGATCTATGAAGACAGATAAGATAATCAGATGGCGGCTGAGAGGATCCTAATTCTTGCAAACTCGAGACAAGCCAAGAATGTAATTGGGGTCTGCGCCAGGGGCCAGAGGTCTTCGTCTGAAACAGGCTACTCACGCCTCATCCCTGAATGCCAGGGTGTGGGACCTCCCCGCCTCAGGCTAATGACGTTCTCGTGATTAAAACTGCACGCAAGGGCTTCCCTGGTGGCGCAGGGGTTGGGAGTCCGCCTGCCGATGCAGGGGACGCGGGTTCGCGCCCCGGTCCGGGAAGATCCCACGTGCCGCGGAGCGGCTGGGCCCGTGAGCCGTGGCCGCCGAGCCTGCGCGTCCGGAGCCTGTGCTCCGCAGCGGGAGAGGCCACAACAGTGAGAGGCCCGCATAGCGCAAAACAAATTTACAAAAATAAATTAAAAAAAAAAAAAAAAAAAAAACTGCACGCAAACCAAGTAAGTAAAAGTCAGGGAGGAGGCACGTGGGGCCTTTCAGGCTGCACCCCGGGGGAGGGTGTGTGTGAAGGTGCCGAAGAATTTGAGTGGAATATAAAGACTGAGGGCTCCTGGGGGAAAGACTCTGCGGGTAAGTAAGTGGGGTTTACTCAGCCTGTGTGCTGGGGAGTTTGGGGCCGTGACACCTGCCTGGGGGGGAGGGATGCCCGTGAAAAAAGCGTGGCTGTGAGCCTGTGGTACCGCTGGGACCTGCCTGTTGTCGTCCTTGCACGGACGGGACTCCAGCGTAGGAGGCATCAGAGATCTTTCATTTTTGGTGACGCTTGTGACTCAGCCGGGATGCTGCAAGTTATGGCTGCTACCGCCTTGCTGGCTCTCCTGGTCTCTTCTTGCTTCCAAAGACTTTCAAGTCTGTCCAGAGGAAGCAGCAAAGGAAGAGAAGGAGGGAGGGATGGGGAGAGACTTTGAAGGGCTTCCTCTGACTTCCCTGGCCTCACTGGAGATGCCTGGCGGTGGGGCGGGCTTCCCACCCCTGCTTATCCCTGGGGCAGTCTGTGGCCAAACACGGGCTGTATGAGCACATCTTAGGACAACCCCTGCAGCACCTCGCAAACTCCAGAGCCTGCCTGGGGGAGCAGCGTCTCCTGAACGCCGTCTGTGGAAGGCTGAATAATGGCTCCCAAAGACTTCAGGCCCTGATCCCTGGAACCTGTAAATGTCACCATCTATGGGAAAAGGGTCTTTGTGGATGTAACTAAATGCAAGGTTGTGAGATGAGAGAGCATCCTGGATTACGGGCCCCGAATGCAATCCCAGTGTCCATAGGCGGGAGAGGCAGAGGAGGATGGACACAGACGAACAGCGGGCTACGTGCAGAGAAGCAGATGAGGCAGACTCTGGAGTGGCGTGGCCACAAGCCAACGCATGCCGGCTGCTACCAGCAGCTGGAGCAGCTTCTCACCTGGAGTCCCCAGAGGGAGCATGTCTGCAGCCTCCTGGCCTCTGGACTGTGAGAGAAGGTATTTCCGTGGTTTTCAGACCCCGAGTCTGTGGTCGTTTGCGGCAGTGGCCGCAGGGATCTAACACACCATCCTGGCCCACCTCTTCCCCTGTCCTGTTCTGCCCTCTCATCCCTCAATCCCCTTACTTCCCGGGGGTCTTTCCTCAATGAGTCTCATGCACATGGTGTCTGAGCTCCAGGGAACCTAAGACTTGTTGACCTTCAGTTGGGAAGACACCAGCCTGGCGCCCCCAAGGGCAGACCTGGCCCCCGACTGCATCCTTGACGTCTGCCCAGGACAGACCAGCCGAGAAGTGTTCTTGCAAGAGCCGATGGGGCAGAACCGGTCCTTCCAGCCCAACATCCATCTTTCTCTCCATCTACGTGGACGTTCCATTTGAGTGTTAAACATTACAAACTCCCCCTGGGAGCTGAACCAGAGAAACGGGATGGTCTAGGTGAGCTGACAAGACCTGTTCATTCCTTCTTGTTTAAATACAAGTGACTGCATATGTCCAATAATTCATGGAAGTTAAGTTAAAATGAGGCCGTTCAGGTGAGAAGAGATTAGGACACACGGAGAGACGTCAGGGGTGCTCACATGCCGAGGGAAGAGACCAGGTGAGGACACAGGGAGGAGGCAGCGGTCTAAGTGCCCAGGAGAGAGGCCTCAGGAGAAACCAACCCTGCCGGCACCTTGATCTTGGACTTCCAGCCTCCAGGGCTGTGAGACAATACACTTCTGTTGTTTAAGCTCCCCTGGTCCACGGTATCTTGTTGTGGCAGCCTGAGCAGATGAATACAGCCTTCAATCCAATCCCTAGAGGTTGTTTTCCTACTTCTCGGGGAAATGGCCAGCCTGAATGTAGGGGAGGCTGGCAGGCAGCTCAGGGGACAGCTGGTTCCTAAGGGGGCTTCATCTATCAGTGACGGTTAAAGCTAGCATTGAGGACTTCTATTAACCGGCATCTTTCCAAGGGCCTCCATGCAGGGACTTGTTTCATTCTGACAGTACCCCAACAAGGCAGGAAGTATTATGATACCCACTGTACAGATGAGCAAACTGAGTCACAATGAGGTTAGGGGAGCTCAAGTTTGCACAGCTAGGAAGTATTGGATCTGGGATTTGAATCCAGCCCATTCTGGCTTCACAGGCAGCCATCTTGTTCCTTACATGAGAGTGTGACTGTGGAGCTCTCTGGGAAGCAGATGCTGAGAGGAATGGTTTATGAGCCAGTGACATCTGTGAAGGAATAAGGAAGGAATAAGGATGGGTAGGAGAGCTCTCAGATCAGATGCCGATCTGACAACATTTCATCCAGCTCAAACGAGTAGTTTGGAGCCAGGACTGGATGCCCAGTGGAGGAGCCCTGCTTTGGTGAAAAGGACCAGACCCTTGTACCACCGTCTTAGTGAGAAGCTGGGGCTGCCCCCAAGAAGAGTGTGAGCCAGCTCGAAACTGAGGGTCCCAAGGAGCTCACAGCTGGAGGACGTCAGCTGCTAGGGCTCCTTGAAGCAGAGCAGAGAGTGTTACTGAACCAAACCTGGGTCTGCTCACCCAACACACAGCAAAGCCAATCTACCGACACCTGGTCGTGGTGAAGAAAGTACAGCCTTGGGCTTCCCTGGTGACGCAGTGGTTGAGAGTCCGCCTGCCAATGCAGGGGACACGGGTTCGAGCCCTGGTCTGGGAAGATCCCACATGCCACAGAGCAACTGGGCCCGTGAGCCACAATTATTGAGCCTACGCGTCTGGAGCCTGTGCTCCGCAACAAGAGAGGCCGCGATAGTGAGAGGCCCGCACACCGCGATGAAGAGTGGGCCCCACCTGCCACAACTAGAGAAAGCCCTCGCACAGAAACGAAGACCCAACACAGCCATAAATAAATAAATAAAATTAAAAAGAAAAAAAGAAGAAGAAAGTACAGCCTTTATTGCAGGCGCCAAGCAAGGAGAATGGGCAGCTCATGCTCCAAAGACTCAAACTCTCTGATGGCTTTTAGGGAAGGGTTTTTGAAGGCAACAGTAGGGGTGAAGGTTGCAGGGGGTGAACACTGGTTGGTGGTGAGGTAACAGGGTGATGCTTCAGGACTCTCCTTTATCAATTTTCTGGCTCCAACAGGTCTGGGGTCTCCGTGCTGGTGGTCAGCATGCAGTCCACTTCCTCCACCTGATGGGGGTTTTAGTAAGGATACGACTCAAGGATATGTGGCTCAGGATATTATCTACAGCCCCTGAGGAGGAACTAAAGGTCCTTGACTTCGTTTCATGGTTAAACCATTAGTATTTTATCCTGCCTCACTACTTTCCTTTGTTTCTGCATTTTCTCACTTCTCTGATTAAATTTGCTCTTTGCAACTTGGGGAAGGCCTAGGAGGCTAAAGGTTTTCTACAGACAAGAGGCAGGGGGCATGGAGGGGTCTGTCCCCAGGAAGGTCCTATAGGGTCCTATTTGGTTTCAAGGGCCCTTTTTGGAAGGAGCATCTGGGGCCCCTTCTGTGTTACCACAATGGGCCTTTTTTATGACATTGAACAGGGATATTCTGGCATCTTTGGAATCATCTATATTAGGTAGCCTATTTTTTTTCCTTCTAAAACCCTAAATTTAAGTTCCCAAGAAGCTCCATTATTTTTAAATCAAAACAGAACTTTTTACACAACCCTACACTCTCACTTTGTCTTTCCCAGGTCAGAAGGAATAACACATTCAGCGAACGTTCTCTTTTCTTTGTTCTCAAAATTATCCACCATGTGGCCTGTGTCACAGGGTCGCCATTGTCTTCTCATGGTTGCCAATGAGTGCTCTGATAAAAAAGGATTTTAATAACAACCAACCCAAGTAACTCTTGCCCTGTGCCAGTCTCACACTGCCAACATCTGGGGATGGATATTTCTTTGCTACAAAGGGCATTGTAGGAGGTTTAGCAGCACCTCTGGTCTCCACCCACTACGTGCCAACAGCTACCTCCCATCCAGCTGTGACAACAAAAATGTCTCCAGACATTGTTAAACGTCCCCCGGGCTGAAAAGTCACCCTCCGTTGAGAACCGTCATTTTGAGCACTTTTCCTTTTTTTTCTTTTTTTTTAACATCTTTATTGGAGTATAATTGCTCTACAGTGGTGCGTTAGTTTCTGCTTTATAACAAAGTGAATCAGCTATACGTATACATATATCCCCATATCTCCTTCCTCTTGCGTCTCCCTCCCACCCTCCCCATCCCACCCCTCTAGGTGGTCACAGAGCACCGAGCTGTTGAGCACTTTTTCTAAATGATTTGTTTGAGCCTCACAACAACCCTATGTCACAGCTTGTACAACTATCTCCCTTTTACAGAGGAGGGAACTCTGTCAATTAAGAATGCATTTGCAGCAACATGGATGTAACTAGAGATGATCCTACTAAGTGAAGTAAGTCAAAGACAACGACAAATAGCACATGACATCACTTATATGTGGAATCTAAAATATGGCACAAATGAACCTATCTACAAAAACAGAAACAGACTCACAGACATAGAGAACAGACTTGTGGTTGCCAAGGGGCCGGGGGCGGGGGGAGAAGGGATGGGCTGGGAGTTTGGGGTTGCTAGATGCAAACTATTACATTCAGAATGGAAAACAACAGGGTCCTACTGTACAGCACAGGGAACTATATATTCAGTAGGCTGTGATAAACCATCACGGAAAAGAATATAAAAAAAGAACGTCTGTATGTGTATAACTGAGTCACTTTGCTGTACAGCAGAGATGGGCACGACATTGTACATCAACTATACCTCAATAAAAAAGAGACATTTACATGTTTCCATATGTTGCTTTTTAAAACCATGCCATAATGAATGTCCCTGCACACACTCCCCGTGCCCCAATGCATGTTTCTCTCTGATGCGCACCGAGAGGCTTGCCCTAGAGAATTCCACTCTCTCCTTTTGCTCCTCCCAGCAGTCCTGGAGGTTGGTGTGACGACACTGACTTTTTCTGGGTAGAAAACTTCGAGACTCAGGGACGTGAAGGAACGTAGCACGTTGTATTTCCAAAGGTGGCCGCACCACAGTCTCTCCCAGTGTGTATCTCCTCCATGGGGAGCTCGCTGTGCCCCACTGAAGAGGTGGAGACCAACCCCTCTCCCTGAATCTGGACTGGCCTTAGTGACTTGCTGGACCCACAGAATGTGACACAAGGGGTAACCTGTGACTTCTGATGCCAGATCATGAGAAGCCTTCCACCTATGATTCCTGGAACACTTGCCCTTCAGATGCCCCCTCTCAGAACCCATGTACGATGTCCTAGAAAGCCCAGGCCAGACGGAAGGCCACCTGTGGACGCTCCAGTCTATAGCTCACGCTGGGCTCCCAGCTAACTGCCAACATTAGTTGCCATCCGTGTGGGTGTGCCATCTTAGATGTCAGCCCGGTTCAAACTTCAGACAATTCCTTCCAGCCACCCCATGATGGCAACCACATGAAAACCGCCCAGCTGGGCCCAGTCAACCCGCAGAACTGTGGTTTGTTGTGCAGAGAACCAGAACAAGAGCGTATGCTTGGAAAGTGTAAAGCTGGCCTTGAACCAAGACGTGCCTTCCAATTCTTTGTTCTCAGGCCCTAGGACAGCCGTCAGCGTAGCTCCCATCTTGGTTGTGTCATGTGCCCTAGGAGAGCCCTCTCTCGCCTCTCATGGGTAATGTCTCAGGAGCACAGAATCCTTGTTCCAGCTCTCCATTCCCTGCCTGCTACATCCCCCTTTGTGTCAGAAATTCCAGATTTCTCCTTATAGGAATTCTGTCTGGTGCCTTGGGTTCCCATCAGCTCTGCCCCACTGCCTTGTCTCCCTCGGAGCTTGGCTCCCCAGCCCGGCCTCAGCAGCTGCAACTCTTCACTGAGATTTCTGAAGCCACCCAGAGCTAACATTGACATGTGCCTGGATCTGCATTAATCACCTTATGTGCATTCACTTACACCTTACGACGATCTTCCGTGTAAATGGGGGAGCAGATCTGGGGCCCTCGTTGCTAAAGAGATTATGAATTAAGAATATACAAAAATTCTACAAACTTATGGTTACCAAGGGGGAAAGGGAGGCAGGGAGGGATGAATTAGGAGTTTGGGTTAACATACACCCACTACTCTATATAAAATAGATAACCAACAAGGTCCTACTGTATAGCACAGGGAACTCTACTCAATATCTTGTAATAATCTACAATGGAAAAGAATCTGAAAAAGAATATATACATATATATGAATATACATATATACGCATCTATTTTCATACATATATGAATCACTTTGCTGTACACCTGAAACTAACAGAACATTGTGAATCAAGTATACGTCAATGAAAATAAATTTAAAAAAGGACACAAAATTTCTACAGTATGTGCTGAGTCTTGGAAAGGAGCCTGGGTAAGGCAGGGGCCCTCAAGCTTAAGCTGCATTAGCGTCATGGTCGATCTGCCTCTGGGTAAGAATTATTATTATCTCCAATTTAATAATTTAAGAATGATTATTTCCAATGAGGAAACTGAGGCACAGGGGTTAGGGGTGCCGACCCTCTGTGTGAAGTGGAAAATCCATGTACATGCAGCCCTATGTTCATAGCAGCACTATTCACAATTGCCAAGACATGGAAACAACCGAAATGTCCATCGACAGATGAATGGATAAAGAAGATGTGGTACGTATATACAATGGAATATTACTCAGCCATAAAAAAGAACAAAATAATGCCATTTGCAGTAACATGGATGGGCCTAGAGATTATCATACTAAGTGAAGTAAGTCAGACAGAGAAAGACAAATATCATATGATATCACTTATCTGCGGAATCTAAAATATGGCACAAAAGAACCCATCTACAAAACAGAAACAGATTCTCAGACATAGAGAACAGACTTGTGGTTGCCAAGGGGGGCTGGGGGAGGGAGAGACATGGAGTGGGAGTTTGAGGTTAGCAGATGCAAACTATTACATGTAGAATGGATAAACAACAAGGTCCTACTGCAGAGCACAGGGAACGATATCCAATCTCCTGGGATAAACCATCATGGGAAAGAATATAAAACAAGAATGTCTATATGTGTCTAACTGAGTCACTTTGCTGTACAGCAGAAATTAGCACAACATTGCAAACCAACTCTACGTCAATAAAAAAGTAAAAAATAATAAAAAAAGAAAATCCATGTATAACTTATAGTTAGCCCTCCACATTCGCAGTTCTGCATCGGAGAATTCAACCAACTGCGTTTCATGTAGTACCGGAGTATTTACTATTGAAACAGATCCACGTATACGTGGACCCGCGCAGTTCAAACCTGCGTTGTTCAAGGGTCAGCTGTTTTAAATTTTCTTTGCATCAAATGACTGATACGGATTTTGTCTCTTGGCTGTGGCCTCACTGACACGATGGGATGCAGAGGTGGCTGGAGAGCAAGGTAACTTCCAGGTCCAACCTGAAGGAAGCTCACAGCATTGGGAGATGAGGGAGCATCCTCAGGTGTCAGCGGCATTTGGCAGGAAAGCGCTCTCTGCAGGAGGCCCCTTTGTCTTGACACTAACCTTCAACCAGGCACCCCCATGCTCTACTCATCTCCTGCCCAAGCACACCTTTCCAATCTTTTGTTCACACAACACCTTGCCTACGCTGCTGGTTCTTTCCACAGATCAAAGAAGTAGAAATGAATGACAGGTGATTAACACATGCCCTGATCTCTTCCCTCGCTTCCCCTTCAGTAATCTCGTGAACAAACTGCGTGAACAGAACAGCATCTAAAGAAAGATCACAAGGAGAGGACAGGCCTGCCCACAGTGGGGGGTGGAGATGACTCTGACCCTGTATCTCAATGATTAACTGAGATGACTTCCCTGTTTCCCTTTAAAAACTTTCATGGCCGAGCAGAATCTTCGGAGATGGTTTTTGGGGGGACACTGAGTCCACCGTCTCCCCAGATTCTGATTAAAAGCATCTTTCCACCAACATTTGTCTCTCTCGAGGATTGATTTTTTGAGCAGCGAGCAGCCAGACCTGAGTTCGGTAACACGGGTACAGTTCTCATTTCTAGTTCTCATTTCTCTTCCCGTTCCTGACACGCCCCACTCCTTGAAAGAAGTATGGCGTGAGATTTGCTTTGGCCAATGAAGCAGGAGTGTGTGTCACTTCTGATCAGAAGCCTTTAGAAGCCAGTGTGCATTCTTTTTTTTTTAAAAAAATAAATTTATTTTTGGCCGCATTGGGTCTTCGTTGCTGGGCACTGGCTTTCTCTAGTTGTGGCGAGTGGGGGCTACTCTTTGTTGCGGTGCGCGGGCTTCTCATTGCGGTGGCTTCTCTTGTTGCGGCGCACGGGCCCTAGGCGCGAGGGCCTCCGTAGTTGTGGCACGTGGGCTCAGTAGTTGTGGCGCACGGGCTCAGCTGCTCCGCGGCATGTGGGATGTTCCCGGACCAGGGCTCGCACCCGTGTCCCCTGCATTGGTAGGCGGAATCCCAACCACTGCACAACCAGGGAAGTCTGCCAGTGTGCACGCCAGTGTGCATTCTTCACATCCTTTGCCTTGTCTGGGAGTCCCAAGATGCAGGTGCCCCCAGATGGAAGCAGTCTGGGAGGCTGTGCCAGTCACTCGATGGAGGATGCCTGCCCTGGGGAGCTGCCAGCCACAGCTGGTGAGAGGAAGGTTAGCTCTGGAAATCTGCCAAGGTGCTGGTGCTGTTTTTTATCTCAGCATCTCCTAACCTATCCTGACTAACTGTCTGTTCTTCCACTGTATCCTCAGTGCCCAGAACAGGACTTGGCATATAGTAGGTACACAAGAAAGAGTTTTTGAATGAGTGAATAAAAGGGAGAATCACATTGCAAGAAGTCCTAACTGCAACTATGATAAAGCACAAATTTCCTAACTCCGTGGTTTTCAACCTTATCACACATAATAAATACCTCCTTTGTTCAACAAACATAACTCCTTCAAAATCCTGAAATGGGATTTACAGATAATGTAACCTACCTGCAAGATCATTTTACTAAGTAAGATTAATATAATGCCCTAAGTGGATATAAAGTAAAATAAAGATGAATTTTATAATAGAATGATACATATTTCAACAAGCATCTTCTTAAGCCTAATTCACTAGGAAACGTAGTGAAGGCAGATTCTGCCTCCCTCCCACCCCCGCCCCACTGAGCCGCCATAAATTCTGCAGTTACGCGGATGCTGGTGGAGAGGGTGGAGTGGTTGGTGAGGAAGATTTTCCCTGGTAGGAACACTCTTGGTAAAGCTACAAACACAAAGTATTCTTTTGATTTACCCTGAGTTTGCATTACTGAGAAACCCCCTGTTCTGTGTATTAGGCTACAGTACAGATGATGACAATTTTTCCCCTAGTTTGGTGGGACATCTAAAAATCTGGAAGGTGTGGGACAATTTTCTGTAGTGTGGGGCTGTCCTGGACATTGCAGGACATTTAGTACCTCTGATGTTTGCCTACTAACTGCCAGTACTCCCCAATCCTTACAAACAACAACAAATCACTCCTACAGATTTGCCAAACACCCCCGGATCCCCATCACGATCCGCAGCTTTAGACTGAATATTTTATCCTTAGACCATGCCCGGTCACTGCCCCCTGCTGGGTCTATGTTGGGCACTCATTGACCACGATGTGTCCACTTCTTTTTATTATAATCTTTTTTTGGGGGGGGGCCTCACCGTGCGGCACGCAGGATCTTAGCTCCCCGACCAGGGATTGAACCCGTGCCCCCTGCGGTGGAAGCACAGAGTCCCAACCGCTGGACCGCCAGGGAATTCCCAGTGTGTCCACTTCTTCTGTCCTGGTCCCAGCGAGCCAAGGGAAGACATGGGCGAACACAGAGGAAGAGGACCATCTCCAGTGGGTCTGTAGGCAGATGGGTCAACAGCTGTGCCTTTTCCTTCACGTGGGGGTGCGGTGAGGTGAGGCATGGATGCAGAGCATAGATGTGGGGACTCTCAGCCCCTCTGGTCCAGAAGTGAGGGAGATGAACACAAACCAGACAGTTTACACCCTCGTACCAAAGGACCCTCTACCAGTCACGGAACAGGAAGGTTTTCTTAGTTTTCCAGATGCCGGTGATGTTTTTGCAGACTTCTAGGCAAAGAAATCCCACTAACATCTCAAAGAGGGCAGCAGTGCAGAGGAGCAGAGCAGGGCTCACACATCTGGCATTATACCCCTTTCTGCTCCTTATAGGTAAAATGGGGATGGGGGGCTGGTACTCACTTCACAGGGATGTAGAATCACATGATGCGCTCAAGGCACTTAGAGCGGGTCCAGGACATGGTGAAAAGAATACATTTAGTTAAAACTACGAGAACTCGGGCTGATCACCGACAAAATCTACAAGCCTCTGGCATCACGGATGTGTTTACCCACTGGTGAGGCAGTTCTTTCCGAAGTCAAAAGTCCAGCCCGAATCCGTGTTGCTGCAGAATGCACCTGTCTCCCCATGCTTGGCCCTGAAGTGCCATCTCTCACAAGTAAATGCCACAAGCTCTCCAGGGGTCCTTCCTGCGACCCCACGTTTGCCTCGGACTGTGTGGCATTGAGGAAACTCTCTGGAAGTTCATTTTTGCCCGGATTTTGGCAAGTGGGCCAGAGTCAGGCTGCTTGTCTCAGGTCCCAACCTGGCTCTGGGCGGCGTTCCTGGGTTTGGGAAGATGGCTCAGATCTCAAAGCCTTTGATGACCTCTTCAGAGGGGAAACCACACCCGTCAGATTAACGCCCCCTCCCCCCATGCTGAAGCCCCTGTGCCCAGTCAGGTCCAGGGAAAGCCTGAGCTGCTTGGTTCATGCAAACTTTTCTGTCTCCTCTGCCATCTAGGGGAGAAGCTCTCTGGCCATTGCTCCCTCAATGCAGTATTCCCCGAAACTCCAGCAATGCTCAATCCGCCCAAGGAGGGACTGCCACTACAGTTTTAGGATTTTGATTAAACTGTTGACCTGCTTTTTTCAACAATTTTCTATGACAGATTTTATTTTTTTTATTTAATTTTTTAAAACATCTTTACTGGAGTATAATTGCTTTACAATGGTGTGTTAGTTGCTGCTGTATAACAAAGTGAGTCAGCTATACGTATACATATATCCCCATATCCCCTCCCTCTTGCGTCTCCCTCCCACCCTCCCTATCCCACCCCTCTGGGTGGTATGACAAACTTTAAACAAAGAAAAATGGGAATCGTACAGCAAACGTCCAAACACCCACCACCTACAGCTTCTGTAACGAATACATTCTCGACGGGCTTTATTACACATCTATCCACTTTTCAGACCTCTGTCCTCCTTTTATGATTCATTTCCAAAGAAGCAGCAAACATCCATTTTCCCTAAATGCTCCAGCTCTCCCAACTAGAGCTCAAGAATCAATTCCTTTCCACTTAAAAAAAAAAAAACCTGTACTATTGTCAGGGATGGAAAACTAATATCATTGTACATAAATAGAATTAACTCCTCTTAAATAAGGACAATGAAAACACAGCAGGGTTCGAAGAAACCAGTAGAACTCGTTCAGAACTTTTTCACAGTGGCGGGGTCTGTGTAAGTTTTTCCTTCTGGATAAATCCCAAGGCGGTCTAGTGTCACTAAGCTCTGCATCCAGATGTTCCACGATGTTTTTATATTATTCCAGCTCCTTCACTCACTGGCTGTGTGACCTTGGGCAGTCACTTAACCTCTCTGTGCCTTGGTTTCCTCATCTGTAAAATGGGGGGTGGTGATAATAGTTCCACCTTCATGGGTCGTTTCAAGAGTAAATGAGTTAATCTATGTGCAGTTCTGAGGCTTCTGCATGCAAACACTCAGTACAGCTATTGACCGCTCTGTACCTTAGGGTCTAGTCTGACGAGGGCGGCAGGATAGATGCACAGCAGCCATGGGGGGTTGCTGCTCAGACCTCCCTTCAGCGGGAGCCCGCCATCAGGAGCGCCATTTGCTGGCATCCGAGCACGGTGATGACACAAGGGTGGCCATTTCGACCCAGTGTGAGCTTTCCAGGCCATCTGCTCAATGGCCTGAGAATTCTGAGCTTTGCTACACGCAACCTCCTCCTCCTGATCTCCATCCCCACCAGTCTCCTTTCACAGGGATCGGACCCACATCATAGTCTGCTAACTCCCACTCCCTCTCCCCTTTACCCTCCCCTCTGACTAATCTCTTGCACCTGTAGCTCTGCTCGCTCCTGAAGATGTACGCTGACCCTGAAGGTGACCCACATGTTGGGATCTGAGACCCAGAGCCGAGGGAGGAAACAGAAAACTCTACCACATCTTCCACCTTTCCACCCTCATTTAGAAAATTCACCATTAGTGATTCATTCCTTTGGCTATGAAGCTTTTTGGTCCCTACTAACCAGAGAGAGAGCCACACTTAAGTCTTTAAAATTTTTTTTACATCATTTTTTCTGTTTAGTTGTAAATATAACATATATACAGGTGAACATTAAACACATAAATAAGGTTGCATGAATAATTACCATGCAAACTCATATACCGCCAAGCCAAGAAGTAACTGTTTGCTACAGAAGCAACCCCAGTGCTGTAATAACAACACTCTCCCTTTCAGTCTTATCAGAGGTGCCTAAGTAAGAAGAGAAGAAGCAAAGAGATGCTGACAGGGGAATGGAAGGACCGGGGATGTGCTCTGCCTGCCCTCAGACTCTGCTCAGTATCTCACTGCTGGGGGGAGATACTGGGGGCCACAATGGCCGAGCCAGCCTGTGACCCTCCATCTGAATCACGCGGGTGCTAGCTGGACCTGCATGTCGTTGGCTACACACGACACAGGTATACAAGGGGCAGGCAGGTCCTCTGCTCACTGATGTGGAGGGAGCCAGGACAGACCCCGAAATCAGAAAAGCCAGTGCTGCTATGCGTCAAGCGCCCACGCTGATAGGTCATCGAAATTCTCCTCGACTGGTTTCCAGAGCATCACTGCCCTCAGTCTCCAGGCGGCCCCTGCCACCCCCGGGACCCCCGGGGTCTCTCTGTGGCAGAGCAAGGAAGGGGTTTCTCTGCCTTGGAAAGAGTCCTGAGGACCCAGCATATAGCAGCCCACAGAGCAGGAGCAAGTAACAGCATTTTCATGTTTGAATAAAAGCTCCAGGAGGATATGTAAGGAAGCAGTGAAACCCACAGAGGGCGGGGGCAGATTAGGAGGCCCGGGCCATGGTCAGGGGTGGGCGGCGGCTGGGAGGCCTCGAGGGGCATCGCCCAGACCCTCCTTCAGGATGGACTGCAGTCAGCACCCAGCCCTCGCTGTCTCCCCTTGGGCTCTGCCTCAGCTGCAGCTGCCTCCCTGTGGCAGGGCACACCACGTGCATGAGAGAGGAGGCAGCACCGGCGCAGCGGTTCA
>NW_006782851.1:1848992-1866505 GCF_000442215.2 Lipotes vexillifer
GGGGACAGAGCCCCTGCTGTGGCCCGATTTCTCCCTCTGCCTGAGGCTCTCCCTCTTTCTCTTCACAGGGCTTGATCCGTAAGAGACATCTTGGGACTTCCCTGGCGTTCCAGTGGTTAAGACTCTGCGCTTCCATTTCAGGGGGCACAGGTTCGATCCCTGGTGGAGGAACTATAAGACCTTACATGCTGAGCAGATAGGCCAACAAAGAAAAGTAAAAAAAGACCCGAGACATCTTGGCCCCAAATTCCAGCTCAGCATCTGTTTCTGTAGAACTCACCTGTCTTAGTCAGCTCAGGCTGCTATTTAAAAATGACCAAACGGGGTGGCTTATAAACAGGAGACACTTATTTCTGACATTTCTGGGGGCTGGAAGGATAAGATGATGGCTCCACCAGATTTGGTACCCGCTACCTGCTGCATAGACAGATATCTTCCTTTTGTCCTCACAGGGTGGAAGCCGTGAGGGAGCTCTCTGGGTCTCTTTTACAAAGGGCACTAATCCCAAAGTGAGGGCTGCATCCTCACCTAATCACCTCTCAAAGGACCCACCTCCTGCCACCATCACATTGGGCACCAGGTTTCAACATATGGATTCCGGGGGGACACAGACCCCTCAGTCTATAGCATCACCTATGACACGAGCTTCTTAGTATGCCCTTTCCTCCAGGCAGCCCTCGATTTGTCTTGTGTTAGTGGAGAATGGTTCATGTCAGCAGGTTCCTCACCTTGAATGGTCATGGACCAAGGTCATGGTTCCGATGGTTGAGTTTCCATTAACAGGGTGCTACGCAAGATAAGGACTGACTACATTTCACTGTAATTTGAAACCATGTGGAATATTGCCAAAGAAGAATAAAAAATCTAACAAATGCAGACCTCCAAGATCTTCTGCAGACCTACGATAGTGGATTGAATCCCCCCAGATTCCTGTCTACCCAGCACCTCAGATTCTGACCTTACTTGGAAATAGGGTCTTTGCACATGGAATTAGTTAAGATGTGGTCAGACTCGATTAGGGTGGATTCTAAATCCAATGAGAGTGTCCCCGTAAGAGACAGAAAAGGACACGCAGAGACCGAGGGTAGAAGGGCAGTGATGACAGAGGCAGAGGTTGGAAGGACGCGGCCACAGCCAGAGGATGCCTGGAGCCCCCAGTAGCTGGGAGAGGCAGGGAGCCTCCTCCCCTAGAGCCTCCAGAAAGAGCGTGGCCCTGCCCATGCCCTGACTTTGGAATTCAGGCCTCCAGAACTGCGAGAGAGTGAATGGAGTGACCCAGTTTGTGGCAATTTGTTACGGCAGCTCCAGAAAACGAGTGGACCTCCTAGGCGAGACCTCCCAATTAAGCCAGTGAATCTCCACTTTGACGGATGCCACGGCTGATTCTCATTTACACTGACAGTTCAGAGCTACTGACAGGAGGACGTCCCACACCCAGAGAACGGGTAGTTCTATTACCTTCTCATTCCACAAAGAACGGGCTGATCTGAGTAGCTTCTTACAAAGATGAACTCCACCCGTCTGTTCTGAAAGGCTCTGGCTTTGATTTCATCTTCTAAGGTGAATGAGAACTGATCATAAAGCCCCTTGTCCCTCTCAATCCCTCAACAAAAGCTCAGCTTTCCTGGCTGCTTTGCGCCGCAGGATTCTCTGCTTAATATCCAGCAACGCTGGACAGCAATCCTTACGAGGCTAACATAAATGCCATCTAAAAGACGCACTGCAAATGCAGCCTGATGATGCCTGTGTTGACCCAGCGTTACCTACTTAACGTGTTTATTCACCACTGCTGTAAGTGACGTTACTGGTGGTACAGGGGTCCTGGATCAGCAGTTCAGGGGGTGCCCCTGCAGCACCTTTCGTTTGGTGGAGGTGGTGGGGTGGCAGTGCCACGGCTGGAAATGACTGCTACATTTCTGACATCCCTCCCTCCCTCCCTCCCCCTCCCTCCCTCTCTCTCTCTCTCTCTTTCTTTCTTTCTTTTCCTTATTTTCTCCCTTTTATTCTGAGCCACGTGGATGACAGGCTCTTGGTGCTCCAGCCAGGCATCAGGGCTGTGCCTCTGAGGTGGGAGAGCCAAGTTCAGGACATTAGTCCACCAGATACCTCCTAGCTCTACATAATATCAGAAGGCGTACATCTCCAGATCTCCATCTCAAGCCAAAACCCAGCTCCACTTAACGACAAGCAAGCTACAGTGCTGGACAGCCTACATCCATCCATCCATCCATCCATTCATCCATCCAACCATCCATCCATCCATCCATCCAACCATCCATCCAACCATCCATCCATCCATCCATCCATTCATCCATCCATCCATCCATCCATCCATCCCATCCATCCATCCATCCATCCATCCTTCCATCCATCCATTCATCCATCCATCCATCCTTCCATCCATCCATCCTTCCTTCTTTCCCTCCCTCCTTCCTTTCTTCCTTCCTTCCTCCCTTTATTATTTAAATAATCTTATTATGACTTATTTTCTGTTTAACATTTTTATTACCTACAGATAGGCGTACACATCATGACTGTTCTGCTCAATGACATTTCACAGTGAACAAACTCATAACCTGAACCCAGTTCCAGAGCCAGAGCACCGTGGTTCACACGGGAAGCCCCTCATGCCCTTCCAGTCCTAGCCCCACCCCTGACCTGAGTAAGGGCTCTAACCTCTCTCCTCACATCTTTGCTTCGCCTTCCCTGTTTTAAGCCTTTGGTATAAATGCGATCACATCCCCTGTACTTGTGTTTGTGAGACTGAGTTATGTGGTTCATTCTTTCTCATGGTGTGATACACCACAGTTTGTGTATCCATTCTCTCATCTGTGGACATTTGGGGGTTTCCAGTTTTTGGCTGTGACACACAGTGCTGCCATGGACCATCATACACATGTCTTTGGGTGAACAGACATAGGCTTTTCTATGGGTACATACGTGGGTCTCAGAGTTTACATGCGCCCCACTTTTATTTGTACAAAAGTGCACAGGGCATATTCTTTAAAGATGCAAACTTATCATATTACTACCACGTGACTCTCTGGACACTATTCTAAAAACTCATCCAAGGTTCTCCACTGCTTTAGGGTAATATAGTAGATTCTTCACATGAGCCGCCAGGTCCTACGTGGTCTGGCTCCTGCTGGGTTCCTTGGTCTCATGCAACACGCATGACCCCGCATTGCACTGCCTTTCAGTTCCCTGGAGTTGGAGAGATGGGACAGTCTCCTTAATCAAGACTCTAGGACGTGATGGAATCCATGGACGAGTGGCTGGGTCTTGGACATCTAGAAGGGTGAGGATGGTGACGAAAATCGGGCTCACCCACACCTGGGCATCATGGAACTCAACAGAATTGGCTGGAAATCACTTACTAAAGAGAGGTGAGGCCAGAACACCTTCCTTTTCTATTAATAAGTGACACTCAGACTGTATGAAAGAGAAAACACGTATGCAAGCATAGCAGAGACACGATAGATGGGAAGTGGAAAAATGAGTCAGGAATAGTGAGTCTGCTAGATGGACACCAGGCGTCTGCAGGCACCCTGGCCGTCGGGAAGGCTGAGCACTGCCCCCAGGCTGCTGGAAGCCTGCGCCCAGGACAGACACATCACAAGCACCGAGGTGGCACATGATGTGACCTGGATGAGTTCCTGCTACTTGCTGGCAGGACTGGCTGCAGCTTCGGTGCAGGGGGCCCAGCAGACAGCAGGTGAGGGCAGCCACACCTCCCCTTGGCTGGACACACTCTTTTTGAAGGCATGGAGGAGGATGTAAGCAAACCATCTTAGGGTCCCCCGTTTCCCTTCCCATACAGAACAAAAGAAGCAGGGTAGCAATCTTATGCAGAAACATCCGGCACAGATTCCTTTGGCTTTTGACTGAATTTTGCAGTGAAAATGCTTCTCCCGGCCACCTGCAGAGAAGTTCGCCCCCCCCCCCCACCTCTTGGCAGGCACCACGTGGAACTCCTATCTCCAGCAAGGTCTCCCACAGGGAATCCCTTATCCAGTGAGACCCCAGATCTGTCCTCACCCACAGAGCCTTCCTCTGGTGCACCCCAGGCAGGCGAGTGCACGAGAGGCTGGATCAGTTAGGTGACCTGATGGGTCATGCTAAGCCCGAGGGCTTGGCACAGAGATGGAGATAACATGCTGTCGCTTCTCACTTAAAAAATGATGCAAATGAACTAATTTACAAAACAGAAATAGACGCACAGACATAGCAAACAAACATGGTTACCAAATGGAAAAGGGGTGAGAAAGGGATAAATTAGAAGTTGGGGTTAGCAGATACTCACTACTATATATAAAATAGATAACCAACAAGGACCTGCCATATGGCACAGGGAACTATACTCAGTACCTTGTAATAACCTGTAATGGAAAAGAATCTGAAAAGGAATATATGTACGCACACACACACACACACACACACACACACATGGCTGAGTCACTTTGCTGTACACCTGAAACAAGCACAACATTGTAAATCAACTACACTTCAATCAAAAATAAAATGATAAAAAATTCTTCTTGGGTAAAGGAGCAGCTAAATACTGCAAATCTAAATTTACATGACTGATGGAGAATGATAGTAATCACAGCTAACGTTTAGACAAGCCACAGCCTGGGAGCAAATATCCGCACGCATCTGATAAGGGCTGGCATCCAAAATATACAAAGCATTCTTAAAACTTAACACTAAGAACAACAAAATAAAATGGGTGAAAGATGTAAACAGATACCTTACCCAAGAAGGTACACAGATGGCAAATAAGCACATGCAAAGGTGCTCCATATGCCACCAGGGAACTGCGAATTAAAACAACAATGAGATACCGCCACACACCCATCAGAATGACTAAAATCCAGAACATTAACACCCACCAAATGCTGGCGAGGATGCAGAAAAGGGATGCTCTCCCTCACTGCTGGGGGGAATACAGAATGGTACGGAGCCGCCCTGGAAGACAGTTTGGCAGTGTCTTACAGAGCTAAGCATATTCTCACAATATGATCCGGCAATTGTGCTCCTTGGTATTTACCCAAATGAGCTGAAAAACATATGTCTACATGAAATGTTTTTAGCAGTTTTATTCATAATTGCCAAAACTTGGAAGCAACCAGGATGTCCTTCAGCAGGTGAATGGATGAATAAACTGTGGTCCACCCAGACAAAGGAGTATTCAGTGCTCAAAAGAAATGAGCTATCAAGCCAGGCAAAGACGTGGAGGAACCTTAAAAGCACGTTGCCAAGTGAAAGAAGCCGATCTGAAAAGACTACACACTGTATGACTCCAACTCTATGACCTTCTGGGAAAGGCAAAACTCTGGAGACAGGAAAAAGATCAGGGGCTAGGAAGGAGGGAGGGAGGGATGACTAGGCAGAGCACAGAGGATTTTTAGGGCAGTGAAGCTACTCTGTATGATACTGCGATGGTGGGTACGTATCATTATGCTTTGGTCAAAAATCATAGAAGGCACAACACAGAAGTTTCACCAAGAGTGAACTCAAGAAAATGAAATGACGCCATTTGCAGTAACACGGATGGACCTAGAGACGATCATAGGAAGTGAAGTAAGTCGGAAAGAGAAAGACAAATATCGTATGAGGTCACTTACAGGTGGAATCTAAAATATGGCACAAATGAACTTAGCGATGAAAGAGAAAGAGACTCACAGACATAGAAAACAAACTTATGGTTACCAAAGGGGAACAGGGATAGGAGAGGAATAAATCAGGAGTTTGGGGTTAACAGATACACACCACTATATATAAAATAGATAAACAATAAGGACCTACTGTATAGCACAGGAAACCACATTCAATATCCTGTAATAAACCGCAATGGAAAAGAATCTGAAAAAATACGTATACGTATGTATAACTGAATCACTGTGCTGTACACCAGAAACTAACAGAACGTCGTAAATCAATTCTACTTTACTAAGAAAGAATGGAGACTATGAGCTTTAGTTATTAATAAAATATCCAAAATTGTTCAACCCCCCCCCAGTGTTTATTATAGTATTCTCTATACTGCAGACACTGTTCTAAGCGCTTTTCGTGTTTTATTTAATCTTTATAATAACTCAGTCAGGTAAGTATTGTTATCACGACTATGTTTTTGAGAGAGGAAACTAAGGCATCAAATGGGCCAGGTCACAGCTGTCGGGAATCTAAGTATCCTGGCTCCTGGGGCTGCACTTTCAGGCTCTCTCCTATA
Organism: Lipotes vexillifer; assembly: GCF_000442215.2. Taxonomy (NCBI): domain Eukaryota; kingdom Metazoa; phylum Chordata; class Mammalia; order Artiodactyla; family Lipotidae; genus Lipotes; species Lipotes vexillifer. The sequence goes on from NW_006782851.1 coordinate 1,855,225, forward strand.
CTGAGCCTTGGACTCCAGCCCAGAACACACCAGTCAGCTCTGAAATGACAGTCTGATCTCAGACTGCATGGCCATGCAAAGGAATACTTCTGTCAATAAGTACAGGTTTCCTCTCAATGATTTTTTAAAACTTATAAAGCTTTGTCATATGTTGTAAACGTTTTAGATTGGCTTTTCAAGTCCGAACACCTCATTGGAGATTTTCTTCTCAACTGTTAATTATTTTTCAGTATAAGAATTGGAAGTTGATACAGGCTGATGGTTTAAAGTCAGACAGAACAGGAAGAAGCATGTGCAGTGAAATGTAAGCCCCGCCCCCTCCCAGCCTGAGCTCTCCCAGCTCCCCACCCTGAAAGTAACTGTCATCATCAGTCTCATGCCTCCTTCCAGAAGGTTCTATGCATGTACAAGCACTTAAGTATATATTTTCTTATTTTTTTAGAAAACATGATGGCCAACATTCTATGTTTTGTGCTTTTTCCTTAAAAAATATAGCTTGTGGGTAGTTCTAAATCCTTCTCAGTCCATTTCAGGTTTCTAATATTCAAGAGTCTAAGAATCAAAGCCATACTTTTGAGTTGCCATATCCCACTCCTGGGCATATATCCAGACAAAACTATAATTCAAGAAGATACATGCACCCCAATGTTCATTGCAGCACTATTCACAACAGCCAAGACACGGAAGCAACCTAAGTGTCCATCGACAGATGAATGGATAAAGAAGATGTGGTGTATATGCAATGGAATAGTACTTAGCTGTAAAAATGAACGAAATAATGCCATTTGCAGCTACATGGATGGAACTAGAGATTATCATACTAAGAGAAGTGACTCAGAAAGAAAAAGACAAATATCATATGATATCACTTATATGTGGAATCTAAAATATGACACAAATGAACTTAGCGATGAAACAGAAACAGACCCACAGACATAGCGGACAAACTTATGTTACCAAAGGGGAAAGGGGGTCGGGGAAGGATAAATTAGGAGTTTAGGATTAGTAGATACACACTACTATATATAAAATAGATAAACAACAACGTCCTGCTGCATAGCCCAGGGAACTATATTCACTACCCTGTGATAAACCATAATGGAGATGAATCTGAAAAAGAATATATATATCTGAATCACTTTGCTGTACACCTGAAACTAACACAACACTGTAAATCAACTCCAATTAAAAAAAAAAGCAGGGGATGGTAGAGATTAAGTGTCTGATTTCAAGAAGCTGATGGCATCGTCGGGGGCAAAGACACACATTCAGATCACGGTGGGATTGAGAAAATGAAACAGAACCACTGCTAGGCTACAGAGGGATGAGGGAGGGGAATGGAGACATGGGAGGAAGGCAGTATTTTAACTGAGACCTGAATCTTAAGTCACGGGTCAACCATGAGAGGACATGAGCTGAGGGTATTTAGGAAGAGGAAAAAGCAAGTGTAAAAGTCAGACAATAGAAATGACCATGAAATCTTGGAGAAATAAAACAAGTGCAGGATACGATGGCCGAAGCCCAAGGGAGAGAAGCAACGTGGGTGAGTGGAGGTTGGCAGGGCCAGATCATACACGGTTAAGGTGAGGAGGTTAGATTTTAGGAAAAGCAGTGCGTAAGGCCATTAGGACCCTTTGTGCACGGGCCTGATTTACGTGTTTAAGAAGCCACTTCGGCTACTTGGTGAGACGTGGGCTGTGGGGAGCAAAAGGGCTGAACGCAACGTCCCCAGGTGGATGCTAATGTCAGTGCGTGAACGTCTGAGAAGCAGGCTGTTTGCAGGGTAGCAGGGTGCCAGCCCGAGATTAACTGCAAAGGGCAAGAAGTAACTTCACAGTGGAGACACCTGCCATGTCATCAAAGTGAACACCACCGGGGAAGAAACCACACTGATATCCCATCACATCACTTTCCGGCTGTGTTTGTCAGAAAAGCATAACCTCCATCTAATCAGGAGAAAATATCAGACAGACCCAAATCGGGAAACACGCTACAACATATCTGACCGGGACTCTTCAAGAATGCCAAGGTCGGGCTTCCCTGGTGGCGCAGTGGTTGAGAATCCACCTGCCGATTCAGGGGACATGGGTTCGTGCCCCGGTCCGGGAAGATCCCACATGCTGTGGAGCGGCTGGGCCCGTGAGCCGTGGCCGCTGAGCCTGTGCGTCTGGAGCCTGTGCTCTGCAACGGGAGAGGCCACAACAGTGAGAGGCCCGCGTACCGCAAAAAAAAAAAAAAAAGAATGCCAAGGTCATGAAAAATAAGGACGGACGGAGGGATTGTCCATGGTGCTCACCTGGCCCCAGGAGGACCAGTTGCACCCACGCCCCGGACCTCCAAGTCTCACCTGTAGGCACACGTACTTTTGTTTCTAAAACAAGTTGAGTTATAACTTACTACCCAAATGTGCACTCATCTTAACTGTACAACTCGGTGGCTGCTTGCACGTGTGTACACCTGTACAGCTCTCCCAACTCCAGACCGCCCGCAGCCCCCCCAAAGTATCCCTCATCCTTCTTTCCATCACTCCCCCACCCATTAACTCTTATTTTGGCTTTTCTTCCTATGGATTAGTTTCATGCGTTCTAGAACACTCCATAGAGAAGAAATGATATTGCATATGTCCTCTCTTCTTTCCGGCTTCATTAGCTCACCTTAAGGCTTGTGAACTGTGTCCATGCTCACTGCTCTCGTTGAGCAGCATTTCATTTCTTGAGAGCAGTATTTCATTGTACGAATCCACGACTCTATGTTTATCTATCCTCCTGGCTCATTCCCAGCTTTGGGCAATCACACACGATGCTGCGGTGAACGTTCTCGTACACAGCTTTTTTTTTTTTAATTAAAAAAATTATTATTGAATTGTAGTTGATTTACAATGTTGTGTTAGTTTCAGGTGTACAGCAAAGTGATCCAGTTATACATATATATAATATATGCATATATATTTCTATTCTTTTTCAGATTCTTTCCTCATATAGGTTATTAAAAAATATTAAGTATAGTTCCCTGTGCTATACAGTAGGTCCTCGTTGTTTATCTATTTTATACAGAGCAGTGTGTCTATGTTTATCCCAACCCCCTATTTCATCCCTCCCCACGCCCTTTCCCCTTTGGTAGCCATAAGTTTGCTTTCTATGCCTGTGAGTCTGTTTCTGTTTTGTAAAGAAGTTCATTTGTATCATTTTTTTCTTTAAGATTCCATGGATAAGTGATGTCACATGGTACTTGTCTTTCTCTGCCTGACTCAGCCATAATAAAGATGGAAATAATGCCATTTGCAGCACCATGGATGGACCTAAAGATGATCCTGCTAAGTGAAGTAAGTTCTATACAACTTTTTTTTTTTTTTTTGCGCTACGTGGGCCTCTCACTGTTGTGGCCTCTCCCGTTGCGGAGCACAGGCTCCGGACGCGCAGGCTCAGCGGCCACGGCTCACGGGCCCAGCCGCTCCGCGGCGTGTGGGATCTTCCCGGACCGGGCCACGAACCCGCGTCCCCTGCATCGGCAGGCGGACTCTCAACCACTGCGCCACCAGGGAAGCCCTGTATACAACTTCTGATGATGCGTGCATGCCCTCATTTTTCTTGGATGAATTTGCTCAATTCCGGACAGGCCTATGTTTCATCCCCAGCAGTTCCTCTTCTTTCTTGGCGGATAAACTCAGTTTCTGCTGAGCTACTGATGTAATTACATTTCCCCAGCCCATTACAATAAAGTGGCTGCAGCTGTAACTAATCCCAAGAGGAAGACGAGAGGAGAATGGACCCTTTACCTTCGGGATAAAGTACATCCGAATAAGCCTGGGACGGGGGTTCGGGGTGGGGGGGAGATGACTGATGGTTAGTAATGGTGCCCCATGCTTTTCTGTCAGCTCCCACAGAGCCATGATGCGACCCGGCTCAGAAATAATGGGACGTCTTCCTGGAAGTGTGCTCGCTTCTAGAGGGATTATGTATGTTGACGTTAGAAAAATCTAGACCCACCAGTAGGCACTCTTCTGGGATACTATCTCCTAATAGAAATTGTATCCGAGCGGTTGAGCACGACATCCTGGAAACTCATCCCTTCCATCCTTCCAGAACTTAGCAAGAAACTAGCTCAGTGGGTCTGAGTTATGCCAACATAAGAACACAATTCTTCCAGCTCAGGGCTCCTTAATCTCTGTGTGATGGAGAAAACTATTTATTTTTCTTTAATTTCCATCTGCCACAGACTAACACTTTTGTAAAATACAATAAAAATGTGTTTGGAGGATGTGTCAACGTTGAGTTACTATAAGCCTTTCTATCAATGGATGCTTACCCTTGATTTCTGTACCTGGCTCACTGAGGACGTGTAGCAGAGAATATGTGGGTCTGGGCTCACCCACGGACCGCCCTGAGCTCACAGAGATGAGACACGGTCCTCTCCCTGGCCAGAAACTTCCTCTCGAAACATCATCAACACGGCTTTTCTTGCCCCTCCCAATCTCTTGCTAATTTACACAGTGCACAGGGCCAGGTCACCTTCCGGAGGATATGCCCTGCTTGCCCAGCCGTGCCTGACCCAAGCATGCCTCTCTGTGAGATAAGGGGAGCTCGGAGCACCGTGTGCTTCTTAATAAATTTCCCTTTACTTTTGCTCAATGCGAAGCGAGCTTTAAAATTAGCCCAGGCCAGACGTACAGACAGAATATTGAAATGCACTGATAATATCTATAATCGCTCTCTCTATGTTTATATCTATGTATCCATATTCACGTAAATATCTGTGGCATCTATTTCAGTGGCATTCCAGAGCCAATTAAAAATCCTCACACTCAGTCATAAAAAAGAATGAAATAATGCCACTTACAGCAACGAGGATGGACCTAGAGATGATCATATTGAGTGAGTCAGACAGAGAAAGACAAATACCATGTTATGTGACTTCTATATGGAATCTACAAAAATGATACAAATGAACTTCCTTACAAAATAGAAACAGAGTCACAGACATAGAAAACAAATTTATGGTTATCAAAGGGGAAAGAAGGGGCAGGGATAAATTAAGAGCTTGGGATTAGCAGATCCAAACTACTCTATATAAAACAGATAAACCACAAGGAGCTACTGTATAGCACAGGGAACTCTATTCAACATCTTGTAATAACCTATAATGGAAAAGAATATGCCAAAGGATAGATGTATACATATGTATCGCTGAATCACTTTTCTGTACACCTGAAACTAACACAACATTGTAAATCAACTCTGCTTCAATTAAAAAAAAAATCTTTGGGTGGTTTTGAGACCTTGGGGACATGGTTTTCTCTCTCTTGTCTCCATCTTTTCCTTTTCCAGCAAGATCTTGTTTGCAGTTTCTGGCCCCCAGACCTCTCCTGCAGGAGAGTTCCTGGAGCACTTGAATGTATATAAGGAAGCGACAGATGTCAGAAGCAGCGAGAAATGCTACAGTGGGTTTCTTCTATCTCAGTTTAATTAGCGTAGATAAGATCTCGTGCACATGAGCCCACTCAAGGCTGCAAGCATCCCATTGGTAGCTAAGGAATTTGTCTAATTGAAGAACAAAAATACGACAGCACTACGGGATGGTGGGTGAATGGTATGGGAATAACTACATGGAAATATGTACACATTTGGCAGGAATTTATATTAGGGATTGAATCAGCATTCCTTGAATTAACACAGGGCTCTACGTCAATACATCTTTCAAGAGTCTGATAAAATGAACTATAGCACCGAGAGCTTTTTTCTATCTTAGTAGCACTAAAATTTTAAATTTAACAAAGAGTTTTTCTCTTATTAGCATCAGGCAGTTACAAGAGAGGGCTAAGGTCTCCATGAAAGGATGTGTCATGAGCGCTAACAGACTGGGACACTGAGATGCCAAGAGTCATGAAGAGGATATGTCACAGCTGCGGTGATTTGGGGTGTGGGACTCCCTGCAGTTGGAGATGACATTGGAGGGATGCAGTCCAAACTAACTCAATGGTTTCAGGGAAACATTTAGAGGAAAAACATTTGGTGTCAAGGACCGACAGAAATGCCCATCAATCACAGAGGCCAAAAGAGAGACAGAGAGAGAGAGAGAGAGAGAGAGAGAGAGAGAGAGAGAGGGAGGGAGGGTAGGACTCAAAAAGCAAGATTTGGGGCCAGATGGAAGCCCACTCGGGGGCTACCCATGCTGCCCTGCAGTCCGCCCGCACCCAAGCAAGAGGGAGGGAGGGAGGGAGGGAGAGAGAGACTCATAAAATGAATGAACACATTTGCATCCAGGCTGTCCTATCACACTAAAGGTACCAAAGCACACATTTCCTTAATTAAGTTTTTGATATTTCTAATCACTCACATCTAAAGAGTGCTTTTTCTCCTCACCTTAGGGTCTTTTAAAGAAAGACTAACTCGTGGTGTGGAACAAGGCACAGACAAACCTTTCCTGCCCCCTCATGCCAAATGCCTCACAGGCCCCAAATCCAAACAACCCCGGAGCACCTGAGGCTAACTTCAGGACAGCGGCTGAGATTCAACAATCATCAGATGTGGGGAGACGTGCCCAGGGCCTGAGGCTTCCGCAGGTCCGGAAGCTTTCCCAGGAGCCAAACGTTTGTCCTTTACTCATATACAAATGAAAGCAAATAAGCCCAATGCCCAAGAAAGTCGACCATTCAAGAATATGTAAGCAACCTACGCTCCAGGCATTTGCTAAATACTGGGGCTTTTGAAAACGCTTCTATTCTACCCTAGAGTTTTGTCCAGGTTGAGACCAGAAGAGCCCACAGAAACACTCCCTCAAGCCAAGAAAGAAGCAACTAATTCAAGCACAGCAAAACAGATCTTTGCTTAATCGGTGTATCTAATTTTCTGAATGAAGATGTCTGGCTGATCAAGAGGAAGGGTGAAGATGACCGGCATTCTGTGCCGGACGCCTCCTGTGTCTTGTCTCATACGCGCTCACCTGTGATGGTTCCCACTGCGGTCAGCATCTGCAGGCGTAGCCCAGAAGATTGTCTCCGACTGCCACACTGACACCTGGAGAAACCTGTTCATGGGGGTGACCAACCAACCCGAGTTGCCCAGGATGGAACAGCACCCTAGGATGTGGGACTTCAGCACTCAAAGTGGGGCAGTCCTGGGCAAATCAGGGCAGCTGGTCCCCTCCTGTTGGCTGCAGGGATGCACGTGCACACTTGAAGTGCAAGGGCGCTAAGAGTCCTGGTTGCCCCTGGACCAGTGAGGGATGGGAGCTGGTAGGGGATTACTTCCCTTCGTGGCGTCCTGGGCAGATGATTCTCAGGCGCCCTCTGCATGCCTCCTACGACGGTCCTGAGCAGGACTGAGCCCTGTGGCCCACAGCTCTCTGGTGGCTTTCCTCCTTCCCTGTGTCACTCTCCCCAGTCCTCCAAGCCTGCTCCTTGGGATAACACTGAAGTGAGGTGGACCCTCCATCTCCACGTGGGCACGTGGCTCAGGACTCACCGAGTAGAGCATCTCATTTCCTTGTAGTCTTCAGTTAGTTGAAGGTGCAACTGGCTGATACAAGTTCTGTCCACAGCAGTTGTTGGAGCTATGGGAATATAGGCAGGTATGTATTTCCTCCAGGGTTACTAAGCTGAAAGAAGATAAACTTAGAGCTCTTGGAAACCATATTTGCCACCTAACGGAAGAGCCTGCTTGAGAACAAACCTGGTAGAGCTCTTGGAAACCATATTTGCCACCTAATGGAAGAGGCTGCCTGAGAACAAACCTGGTAGAGCTCTTGGAAACCATATTTGCCACCTAATGGAAGAGGCTGCCTGAGAACAAACCTGGTAGAGCTCTTGGAAGCCATATTTGCCACCTAATGGAAGAGGCTGCCTGAGAACAAACCTGGTAGAGCTCTTGGAAGCCATATTTGCCGCCTAATGGAAGAGCCTGCCTGAGAATAAACCTGGTACTTAGGGAAGTAGAATCAAGAGATGGAGAGAGACAGGTCCTCGGGACATCTCTTGAGCTGCTGGATCCAGCAGTACCTGAAACTCAAGTTATAGGAACCAACACAGTATTGTGTATATTAAATGAGTTTGAGTTGGGTTTTGGTCACTTGCCAGAGAAAGAGTTCTGAAAACCCAAATTACTAACAACAGAGTTACGTATGACACTGCCCTTTCTCCAACCAGTCTTGACATGTTCTCATCAAGTACACAAACAGAGACAAAGAGCCTGGAACTCCAGCGGGGAGCATGGCTTGTTGCTCTCCCTCTGCCCACCCTGTGATTCAGGACTGGCTCCGTTTCCTCCTTCTGACAACAGCTTTAGCTCAAGGTAATTCTCTTCCCTGACACAGATGGGGGTTGAAAATGATTTAGAGCCTTTATTCTTTGAGAGACACTGGTTCCAAGGACCCTGTGCACATTATCTCATAGAGGCCATGTGACCGATGTGTGAGGTAATTTGTATTATTATTCCCATTTAATAGTTAGAAAAGTGAAACTCCAAGAGGATAGCTTGTCCAGTGGAATTCAGTAAGTAACTGATGGAGTCCTATTTCAAGCCTAGGCCGCCCACCTCCTAGCTTGGGCTCTTCACTGTTACACGAGGTACAGGATTGTGTTCTTGGCCCTTACAAGGCATATTTCCAAGGACTGAGGGAGACTCTGGGCTCAGCAGGTCAGACAAAGGTTGTCTGTGGTTAATGGTCTGATCTTTGATGGTGGACAGACCAGCCCACTGTAACCACTCGTTATGGGGTGACGCTGGGCACTTAAGCAAAGACCTAAATGATTCCTCTCATGGCCATTCCTTTGATTATCCCACGTCTTCTGGGATAGACCTCATCCCGCAATTGGCACAGGTCTTGGCTGGACCCATCACAGCACCTGGCTACAGTGACCTGTCCGAGGATGTGCCCTCAACCCAAGCTGGACCAATCAGAGTCCTGCCCCGGTATTTTGCTTTAAAGGAAAGTCTACGAAGAGGCACTCTTTCATCCTCTCTGGTCATGGGTCTCCATGATGGAAGAAATACATGAATTTCTCGTGACCGTGCTCCCATTGCCATGGGGAAAGCTTGCTGGGGGTAAGAGGAAATTATGTGAACACAGGTAGGAGAGACCAGCCAAGATGGAGAGATCAGAGACTGAGGACAGTTCCTCGGTCTTTTCTGATCACTCATGATCTTGACAGTTCAGGGAGTATCATTCAGTTATTTGGGAAAATGCCCCCTGATTTGGATACGTCTGGTATTTACTCATGATTCAATTGACGTTACGCATTTTGGGGAACAGTGGTGTGCCTGTCTCAGGGGGACATCAGCACCACTTCAAAACTCTATTCGAATTTGAAACAGAATAGATACATGTGTATGTATAACTGAGTCACTTTGCTGTACACCTGAAACTAACACAACATTGTTAATCAACTCTACTCCAATATAAAATAAAAATTAAAAAAAGAAAGTTCTACAGCTTCCATGTATAAGTTCTAAATGAAAAACAATCATCATCATCACCTTTTATGATTGCCAACCTTGTGCCAGGTACTGTGTGAATTACTTCATAGTCACGAACTCATTAACTCTCATGAAAATCTGATATGATAGGTACTATCGCTACCTCCATTTACCAAGTTAGAAACTGCGGGTCAGGGAGACTAACTAACCTGCCCAAGGTCACACTGGTAGTAAGTGGTTAAGTTAGACCTTGAATCCAAGTCTTAGTGACTGTATGCCCCATATTATATTCACCCTTCCTGGAATCTGATATTCACCCCTTTCTGCCCATACAGTGTTCAGTGCTGCAATGTGTCTACTTTTCTAAATTCCCTTGAAGGTGCCTGGCTATGTGATACCTTTTGGGCAATAGGAAATAGGCTAATGTGTTCTGGGAATATTTTGCTTTCCTGATATAGTTTGTACTCCTTTCGGTTTCATTCTTTGTCCTGTTTGGAATGTAGACCCGTGGCTGGAGGTGAGGCAGCCACCTTGCAACCATGAGGCAACAAACCTGAGCAAGAAAACCAACCTGCTAAAGATGGTGCTGCAAAACCAAAGAAAGAGGCTGGCTCCCTGTTAGCATTGCTGAGCAGCTACAACAGCTCTGGACTCCAACCTGTGGACTCCTTGTCACAAGTCCAATCACAAAAATAGAATTTTGGTTTTGTTTTTGTGTTATGTTGCTACTGTCAGATCCTTGTTATTTTTAGCAATGTGGGATCCTGACTGACCCCCAAACACAAATACAGCTTCCTTCTGTTTAAGGCATGCTAGTTTCTAAACATTTTTTGTAAAATTTTTAGTCAGATTTGGGGGTCACCAAAGTCAAATGGCCACAGAGGGTATATACCATAATATAAATAATAAATAACATAAATAAATGAGTTAAATGTGAACTAGAAAGCTCCCTCCCAGGCAAAAGAAGAGCAGCTGTTAGATTATCTCGCTGTTGCCTTGTGAAAAAGGGGGTCAGCTACCAGTTATTTCATTTTCTAAGAGAAGCTATAAATCCCATTTTAATATAACTTCTAATGTAACAATTCCAGATTTTAAAATCTTGGCCACTATTCTAAAACTTTAAGGCCAAACACAATGTGTGTATTGGCTGCATGTGACCCAAGGACCTAAAACTGGCAACCTCTGACTTAGAATAAAAAGCTGGCATCATGATATTTATTTATTTTAGGGATATAGGAGAAGAAAAGTGCTTCAAGAAAGCAGGCTGGAACTTTGTGATCTTTGAACCAGCCATAAAAACAAACAGCAAAAACACGCTGACAAATAGAATCTTCTCACATTGCCACTGTTCATCAACACAGAGGCTGGAAACCATGAAATATTGTGATGGGAAGCCCGTTCTTCCAGCCTCTGCTGTGTCTCTAATTGTAGCACCCACACCAATGATCCCACCTTCATTCTGATGACAAATGGTTGCCCCCAGACTCAGCCTTGGATGCTGACTTTTAGAGCTGGAAACAGCAGCCCTGACTATTTTACTAAGAGCACATTAAAATCCTCCCCTCACCCAAACACTGACTTTTTTTTTTTGCAATATTAGTTGCAGCCTGCAGGAAGCGGGAAAGCTGAGTCCCAGTTCATAGTTAGAAAAACAGAGAGGGAAAAAAATTATCAATTCTCCAAGATCCAGCAGGAGGTAATTTGATGTTGCCTGGAGCACATGACGGCTCGGCATGACTCTCCAAGTTTTTCTCTTTCCAGTAGAGTTTCTGGCTCCAAAGAAGGTGTGTGTGTGTGTGTGTGTGTGTGTGTGTGTGTGTGTGTGTGTGTGTGTGTGTGTGTGTGTGTGTGTGTGTGTGTGTGTGTGTGTG
>NW_006782851.1:1866515-1870109 GCF_000442215.2 Lipotes vexillifer
GTGTGTGTGTGTGTGTGTGTGTGTGTGTGTGTGTTTCAGTCACAGAGTGGAATCTTGCTGAACGCCCACCTTGGTCACAGAGAAGACCCAAAGGGGTAAGGACAGAGGGAGAGAAAGGAATCCTATTAACCCGACTGATTCCACTTGCCACTGGTAAATAATGACATAAAAACACATTTGAAATCTTGTCTCTGCCGCAGGAGTGTTGCCTGGTCAAATAAACAATTGGTTCTTCCAAAGGCTTTATGCACTTATTTTAGTGTATTTCAAAGTCTGTAGAAATACATGCGTTTTTCCAACCTGCCATGAACTTGTCCCTCTTTTCTGTTTATTAGGATATTATTCACATAACAATAATATTCAACAATATTAAGCATACAGTTTGATGGATTTTGGTATTTGCATACAATCGTCACAATCAAGATACGGAACAATCCTTCACCCCGTGAGTGTCCTCACGCCCCTTCTTATGGGATTCCCTGCCCACACTCCTGACCGCAGGCGACTACTCATTTGCTTTCTGTAGTTTTTTTTCTCCCCCCAGTATTTCATACAACTGGAATCCTACAGTATGGAATTTTTTATGTTTACTTCTTTCATGTAGCATCATGTTTCTGAGATTCATTCACTCGTTTTGATGGCTAAGAAGCATGCCCTCGTATGTGTATAACACAATTTGTTTATCCATTCACCACTCACTGGACATCTGGGCTGCTTCCAGGTTTTGGCTTTTATGAATAATATTACAAGCCCCGACTTTTGCCTTGATTTTTAGCACTGCACATCACACTGATGGTCTTGCAGATCTTACTTAGAAATATATAAAAATAGAGAGATGGAAATAACTTGGCTTTAAACAAGTTTGTCACTGGTATCAGTAAAACTATGAAAGCCACAAGAAGGTTGATGCCCTTGGTGTTTCTGTTCCTTCTCAGGTTCAATGGCCAACACGATTAGATGGGAAATCATTCATTCAGCCAACAAATGTCAATTGAGCACTTTTTTTTTTTTTTTTGTGGTACGCGGCCCTCTCCCTGTTTTGGCCTCTCCCGTTGCGGAGCACAGGCTCCGGACGCGCAGGCTCAGCGGCCACGGCTCACGGACCCAGCCGCTCCGCGGCATGTGGGATCTTCCCGGACCGGGGCACAAACCCGTGTCCCCTGCATCGGCAGGCGGACTCTCAACCACTGAATTGAGCACTTTTGATGTCAAGCCCTGTTTTAGTATTTGGGGACACAATTGTGAATTAGACAGAAAAGGTCTTGGTGCTTTTGGAGATTACAGTTTAAAATAGGGGGTGGGGCAGGAGGTACACAAAGTGAAAAAATAAATGAACAAGAGCACTTTGGGGATTTAAAGGGCCTGATGGTGAGCCCTGGTTTTGATTGAGTGATCAAGGAAGGCCTCTTTGAGGGGTGTCGATAGGAAAACAATGTGGTCGTTTAGGGAACTCAATTGACAACTGCCTTTAGACTTAATTGAAAGAGACCAGGCATAACCTAGGACAAATTATTGAAAAATAGGCTTCTTTGGGGCTGCCCTCTAAAGACTCAAAACAAGCACCATTTTCATGGAAATGACAAGATTGTTTAAAGGTAAGCCCAGCCGGAAGCAATAAATTGGACATTTTCTCATAAGTGGACAAAATGTACGTATGAAACAAACCATGTCCCACTAGTCACAGATTTGTGGTGCACCTTGGAAGGTGCCCCCATGTCTCCTGCTCTGAAGCCAGAGCCCATCACCTGCACGTACGTCTTCAACCTCAGCAGATGGTGACCTTGATCCTCTGCATGAGGGAAGAACATCATATGCCCCCAAAGAAATAATCACATGAATTAGAGACGAACAGATTTACAACCATGGCATCAGTTTTCATTTATATCCAGTTTCTGTGTGGTTCAGTGGGTTGGTTTTATATTCTTTGTTTACTGTGTGTTTTGCCAAGTTTAAAGCATTTATGAAGATCTGATATATTAAACTTGTGGTTTTAATTGAATGCTTGGAAATTTATAATTGATTATGTTTATAATCAATATTTAAATCTCATTTCATCTCATCTGTAAAATTTGTTGAATTCAAAAGTATTAAACTTTTTGGGCTTCCCTGGTGGCGCAGTGGTTGCGAGTCTGCCTGCCGATGCAGCGGACGTGGGTCCGTGCCCCGGTCCGGGAAGATCCCACACGCCGCGGAGCGGCTGGGCCCGTGAGCCATGGCCGCTGAGCCTGCGCGTCCGGAGCCTGTGCTCCACAACGGGAGAGGCCGCAACAGTGAGAGGCCCGCGTACTGCAAAAAAAAAAAAAAAAGTATTGGACAGGAGAGACAATACGAAGAGTTGTGAGCACTGTCTTCTGAGAACAATGGTGCCAGTGGGAAATTCTCTCTCTCCATGGCTTTCCTTTGCTGCCCTCTAGTCATAAATCTTCTCAGGCAAGCATGCCCCTTTGGGTGTATGACGTCTACTAGCAGTGCCAGGCAATTTTCCAATAATACACGCTAATTTCCAAGATTGACTTTCATTGGACCAAGCTGGGTCCCATGACCATCCCTCAACCAATCACTGTGACCAGCAGGATAAAATTATCTATTCTGCAAGACTTGAGCCAGAGAGGGTTGACTTGGTTCATTCAAACCACAAGAACACATGGGATACTCCTCTGCCCCTCCTCAAAAAACCTCAAGGGGAATGGCCAGGCAGAACCAACATACCCTAGATTGATGAAAAACTGCAGAGATAAGGAGAAACAGCAATTCTGAGTTCTTGGCAGCCCATGCAGATGAAAAGTTTTTACTGAATTCCTGTGTTTCTAGACTGTTCTTATTTTCCCCCTGAAAGCCAGTACAGTTTGAGAACTCAAATGACGCCCTTCAGAAGAGAGGTGAGCAGATCTGCTGACCGGCCTGGTGACCCCGCCCACTTTGGCGCTCCCAGAGGAAATTCCCTGGATTTGTTCAAAAAATAAATTTATTTTATTTATTTATTTTTGGCTGTGTCGGGTCTTTGTTGCTGCGCACGGGCATTCTGTAGTTGCAGCGAACGGGGGATACTCTTCATTGTGGTGCGCGGGCTTCTCATTGCGGTGGCTTCTCTTGTTGTGGAACACGGGCTCTAGGTGCACGGGCTCCGTAGTTGTGGCTCGTGGGCTCAGTAATTGTGGCTTGCGGGCTCTACAGCGCAGGCTCAACAGCTGTGGCACACAGGCTTAGTTGATCTGAGGCATGTGGGATCTTTCCCGACCAGGACTCGAATCCGTGTGCCCTGCATTGCAGGCAGATTCTTAACCACTGCGCCACCAGGGAAGTCCTGGATGTTTAATTTGGAGCTGTCTTGTGACAGCTGAGCGGCTGCCCTGATTCATTATTTAGCATTTTTCTTGCTGGACCCTTATCTACTCAAAGAGCTGACCAGTGGCCTGAGGGCTAAGATGATATCTTCTTACCTCTCCTGGTATCCTTTCCTACTCCTAGCATTGAGGCTCCCCTGCAAGAATCTCAATTAATGAAGAGGAAACATGGGGAGAAAGGAAAAAAAGGGATGAACCAGAGTGAAGGACTCAAGAATAAGCAGAGCATGGGAAAGACACAGCAGGACTC
>NW_006782851.1:1870441-1876631 GCF_000442215.2 Lipotes vexillifer
AGCAGGAATCACGTGCTTGTCACTCAGTAGTAGAGGTTATGCTAACGGCCCCTGATCACTCATACCTCCCCCCGCCCCCCGCCGACAGTGTCCAGATCCCTGGGGAGTCCCTTCCCACATCGGCTCTGGGCTTCATGTCAAAATGATAATTTTCCAACTCACTTTGGCTAATGTAACATCAGCGAGCATGACACAAAGCCTTGCTAGGTGCCTACCTGTCCTTTAGGAGCCCAGGAAGCCCCAGCCAGCCAACTGGAGAAGGCTGGTGCAGAAGAAATGAGGCCGCCAGCTGACAGCCTAGCTGACTGCCAGACCTGTGAAAGGGTGCCTGGGACCATCCAGCCCTGGGTGGGCTTCCAGACAACTCTAACTACTTGTGAGATCACTGCAGCAAGTCTAAATTGCAGTCATACATATATTTGCATATAACTGATTGTTGTTTGAAGACACTCTGGTTTTTCATGCAGTAATTGACACACACTCCATCTGCAGTCATCAAAGGCAGTATGTGTGTGTGTGTTTATATATGTACATATAAACACATATATGAATTACTTATATGCATATATTATTTTATACATGCATAGGCTGAGACACAGTGTTCCTACAGATGCACATATAACCAAAACGAAAGCTGGAAAAAGCAAGGCTTGCTTTTGCTATATCATGCATGTTATTTCCCTTCTTTTCATTCCATTCTTTCTCTTGTTCCCTCTCTTCCGCTTTCTCTAATTCTGGTTAACCCACTAAATGGATTTCACAATCCACTAATGGCTCGATACTCACAGTTCAGTCCCTGACCTGGAGAAGAGGTTTTTTAACTTCAACGAGGAGGGAGGGGTTGGGGGGGATGAGCTTCCAGTGGTCGTTCCTTAAATTTATATGAAGATTTCTCAGTGTAAGTGGGCATGTGCGTTTTCCAGGAGAGAACCACCGATTTGGTCAGGTTTAAAGACCCTGCCACTCATCCTGAGAGTCACCCTGTCTGGGTGACATCATCCACAATCACATGGTCACCAAGGTGACAGCGATGACCCTGAATCTCTGTCTCCAACCCTGAGCTCTGGGCTCACAGCCAACAGCCTATGGGACATTTCCAGTTGGATGTCCATTAGTTTCCAAACTGTTGCAATTTTTTTATTGTGTGAAAAAAATTTAAAATAATTTAATACATTTCATGCCTTTCTTTCAATTTACACTATGATAAATTACAAAGTATTGCTCACTTCACAAAACAAAACCATTTCCAGATAATTTTTTTTTTTTTTGGCGGTACGCGGGCCTCTCACTGCTGTGGCCTCTCCCGTTGCGGAGCACAGGCTCCGGACGCGCAGGCTCAGCGGCCATGGCTCACGGGCCCAGCCGCTCCGCGGCATGTGGGATCTTCCTGGACCGGGGCACGAACCTGTGTCCCCTGCATCGGCAGGCAGACTCTCAACCACCGCGCCACCAGGGAAGCCCTCCAGATAATTTTTGACAGTATCCAGAAGTCCGTAAGCTACAACCAACAAACCTGTACAGTTGGGAGGAATGATAACAGCAGGGACCCAGCAGAAGCATTTTGACCCCTGTGGGCCAACAGAGGCCATCCACACAGTCCTTGGGATGTTCCAGGATGACAACTGCAAGTCCTCTGCCCCAAACCAGCTCCTCCTGTCATTTTCCAAGCCAGAAGCCTGGGAAGGCATGCTTTTTTTTTTTTTTTAATTGAAGCATAGTTGATTTACAATGTTGTGTTAATTTACGTTGTAGAGCAAAGTGACTCAGATATATATATATATATATATATATATATATATATATATATGCACGTATATATTCTTTTCCATGATGGTTTATCACAGGATATTGAATATAGTTCCGTGTGCTATACAGTAGGACCTCAGTAGGACCTTGTTTATCCATTCTCTATAGAATAGTTTGCACCTACTAACCCCAAACTCCCAATCCACCCCTCCCCCACCCCCTTCCCCTTGGCAACCACAAGTCTGTTCTCTATGTCTGTGGGTCTGTTTCTGTTTCTTAGATAAGTTCATTTGTGTCGTATTTTAGATTCCACATTTAAGTGGTCTCATATGGTATTTGTCTTTCTAACTTATTTCACTTATGATAAGCTCTAGGTCCATCCATGTTGCTGCAAATGGCATTATTTCATTCTTTTCAATGGCTGAGTAATATTCCACTGTATATATGTACCACATCTTCTTTATCCATTCATCTGTCGATGGACATTTAGGTTGTTTCCATGTCTTGGCTACTGTGAATAGTGCTGCTATGAACATTGGGGTGCATGTGTCTTTTTGCATTAGAGTTTCACCTGAGTATATGCCCAGGAGTGGGATTGCTGGATCATATGGCAACTCTATTTTTAGTTTTTTAAGGAACCTCCATACTGTTCTCCATAGCGAGTGCACCAACTTACATTCCCCCCAACAGTGTAGGAGGGTTGGGAAGGCATTCTTGGTGTTTGCTCAACACCCACCAAATCAGTCACCCAAACTGTGTCGGTTCTACCGATTTTTCCTACTAGACATCTTCAAATCCTTCCCTCCCATCTAGACTTTCTGCACTTTCCCTGGTTCTAATTCTCCTTATCTGTCCCCTGGATTGTGACCATCCGTATCCACTTGCTGGCACGTCATTTTGATTTGTCAGGTCTAGTTTCTACCACAGCTACCAGAGTGGTCTGAAAATTAAGAATGCTATGCCACCACTCACCTGTCTGAATCTACATTAGTCACCCAAACTCCACACTACGGAACGACAAATAGTAACACTCCTTTGCAAGGATGAACCACACTTCATCATCCGGCCGCTGCTCAACTCTCCAACTTATGCTACGTCCCACCTCTCACTATAGTTTTCAGCAACATTTCCCTCAAATCGACAATGATCTTACTCTGCATAGCCAGCTAGCAAACTTTTACGCATCTTCCAAATCTCAGCTAAATATTACCTTTTCTAGGAATAATAACAACACAGTAGTTCTGCTGGGCACAGAACCCCCTCTTCCAAGGGCTTCATGTGAGTTAGTTCATCTGACCTGCACACAGTCCGTCCAGGGAGGTGCTGTGCGTATCCTTATTTTACAGATGGGGAAACGGGCACAGGCTGAAGTTCATATAGCTAACGAGAGGGCACAGCCAAGACTCAACCCCAGGCAAGTCTGGCTTTGAACTCACACTTTGTTCACTAAAAAATGCTTTTTGGGCTTCCCTGGTGACGCAGTGGTTGGGAGTCCGCCTGCCGATGCAGGGGACGCGGGTTCGTGCCCCGGTCCGGGAGGATCCCACGTGCCGCGGAGCGGCTGGGCCCGTGAGCCGTGGCCGCTGAGCCTGCGCGTCCGGAGCCTGTGCTCCGCAACGGGAGAGGCCACAGCAGTGAGAGGCCCACGTACCGAAAAAAAAAAAAAAAAAAAAGCTTTTTATTTGGAAATAATTTCAAACTTACAGAAAAGTTGCAAGAATAATACAAAGAGTGCCCTTGACCTACATTCATCTACTGTTAATATTTTACCCATTTGCCGTAGTTTCTACTACCCATGAGTCTATTCTCTATCGTCACTCTATCAATTTATCTATCTATGTTTTCTTTTTGAACAATGTGACAGTGAGTTACATACATCGTGGCCATTTGCTCTTAGAGACTCAAGTATGTATTTCTGAAGAACAAGGATATTTTTCTTGAGAAAAAATACATACTTGAGTCTCTAAGAGCAAATGGCCGTGATAACCACGGTGCAGTTATCAAATTCAGGAAACAACATTTTACTTAAATTCATCTCATCTTCCCTCCATATTCCAATAGTCTCCATTGACCCAGGAATCATGTTTTTCTCTCCAGTACAAGAGTCGGTCTTAGATTGGGCATTGCATGAGGTGTCATGGTTTCTCTTTAATTTGGAACATTTCATCGTATATCGCTTATATGCGGAATAAAAAAAATGATACAAATGAACTTATTTACAAAACAAAAACAGACTCACAGACTTAGAGATCGGATTTATGGTTACCGGGGGTGGGGGGAAGAACAGATTGGGGGATTGGGATTGACATATACACACTACTATATATCAAATAGATAACCAACAAGGACCTATTGTATAGCCCAGGGAACGCTGCTAAGTATTCTGTAATAACCCAAATGGGAAAAGAGTTTGAAAAAGAATAGATAAAAGAATTTTGGAACACTTCCTTGACCTTTTGTTCTCTTTCACAATATTGACATTTTTGAGGGATATTGCCAACTTTTCAAAATAAGATGTTCTCCATTTGGGGTCAGTCTAACAGTTTCCACAGGATTCGATAACTCTATGCCTTCCCAGCTGGGATGCTACCAAGGGGATAATTGTATCCTTCTTGGGGGAATCCCATCCATAGGCACTAGATGTCCACCTGCCCCTCATTAGTGATGTTAATTGACGCCCTGGTCAAGGTGTTGTCTGATTTCTCCACCCTAGAATTACTACTTTTTTCCTCCTTGCAACGAATAAGCTTTCTTTGGGAGACACTTCAGACCGTGAGAACATCCTACTCCAACAAACACCCCCTCCCACCCTAGATTTAGCATGACTGACGTTTCCTGTCGGAATCAACTTCAGTATTATTGTTTCAAAATAATGACTTTCCATGTCTCTCCACGTTTCCTGGCCAGCACCTGCACATATGCCATGATTTCCTTCATTCTTCCAGATTTGGGCATCCCTCATCTATTTCCCCATGCTACTATAAGAGTAATGTATTGCTTTGCAATTGTTTTGTTTACCTAGCTTTTTCCTCTATTAAACCTACAAGCTAATTGAGGGCAAGCACCCCACCTTTTCCTCTTTGTATCCACAGTGCTTATGAAGAGCTTGTCCTAAAATCTGCTTTTGAATGAGATAAAATCTGTAGCCTAGTGGGGTAGACAGACTAATGGCCCCCCAAAGATGTCCACATCCTAACCCCTGGAATATGCTGCCTTACACGGTAAAGGGAACTTTGCGGATGTGATTAAGTCGAGGCTCTTGAGATGGAGAGATTATCTCTTTGGCTACCCCAGACCCCTTCCTGGGACCCTCAAGACATGCCCATTATACAGCAATTAAAGGCAAGGGCAGGCTTCTGGCATTGACTCTGTGTCTGCTGCCTGCCTCTGCTCTGGTTTTTCTGTGCCTCTGCTACCTTTGTTACATATTTGTATATCACCTGTCCAAAACCCCGTGCCTTTAATATTATTATTTAGTTACTCTGTACCTTTTATGAATTCCAGCTTGACTGAAGTATAAAATTGTAAGTATTAAAAGTGCACATGGTGAAGGTTTGATATATGTATACATTGTGAAAGGATTCTCCCCATTTAGTTAATTAACACACCTATCACCTCAGATGTTTATTTTGTGTGTGTGTGAAGATTTAAGTTCTACTCTCTTAGCAAATTTCAATGATATGATAACAGGTGTTACCACCTACAGTGTACCTTAAATCCTCACACCTCATTCATCGTATCTACCTTTGAATCAACTCTCTTTTAAAATCAATTCACTTTATGAATTATATGAAACATTTAAATAGCTGCATAGTTTTTTGTTTTTTTTTTTTTACTTTTTAATATTTTTAGCTGCGCCGCAAGGCTTGCAGGATCTTAGTTCCCTGACCAGGGATCGAACCCGTGCCCCCTGCAGTGGAAGTGCAGAGTCTTAACCACTGGAACCCCCAGGGAATTCCCTAAATCAATTCACTTTAAAACAAACAAGCAACACATTCTGGGTTTCCGTGGCTGGGCTGGGACATTTTCCCTGCGGTCCTCCAGCCTCTGTTGCTAGGTGATAGGGTGTTGAAATAGAGCATTTTTCTATATTCCTGCCAACTTGAAAATTCCATCAGCCGAGGTCTTAATGCAGAGACTCCAACCCATCTCATCTTCAATCTGCATTTTGATCAGTGTCAGGGGGAGGGAAAGCAGGGGAATCGGGCTTGTTAGCTCTCCAGTTCTCTTTAACTTTCTGCTCAGTAAGGCAGGCGCACCACGAATGTGCTTGAAAATCCCCCCGGGTGGGACCTGAGATAGGTCTGGGCTCTGGCAGGAAGGCACTGCAATAAGCAGTTTGCCTTGGGCTGGCCGCCCTTTCAAGTATCTCCAGCCACTGCTGCAAGGGCGTTTTCTCCCCCAGACAGAGGACTCCGGAGCATCCAGGGAGAGAATCGGCATT
>NW_006782851.1:1876787-1877524 GCF_000442215.2 Lipotes vexillifer
CATTCCTGGAGGCCGGCTCTCTCTCTCTTCTGTAATACAGAAGCTATATCCTGCGTACCTGGCATTTCCTCCTATCAATTTCACCCCCACCCCTCCCCGTCGCCTTCCACTGCTCTGAATCACAGGTCCTTGCAAACCATTCCCAGGCTTCAATGTCAGCTGGCTTCCAGGTACGTCAGGCCACCTGGAGGTAGGGGTGGGATGGGTAGGAGTGGGGACGCTGGGGGATGTCCCCACTCTTTCTGTGTTTTCCATAGCATCTCTGGTAGGGGCTGGGTCCCTCCGTGGTTCTGGAGACACCGCCTCCTCCGTTCATCCTTCCACACCTACTGCTAGTGGTATGTGCTGTTGCTAACCTCTCGATTCTTTCATCATCTCCCCTTTGCCCTTTCGGCTCCTTGACACCAGTCCCACATCTTAAGTTGCCCCTCTGGAGCTTGCTGCCGTGGTTTCCAGTGTCCTGATTGGACTTTGCTTAACGCACTAACTTTGTGTCCAGCCTGGCGCCAGGTATGGGGAGAGAAGGATTCAGACATGATGATGTATCAGGTGCAGGCCAGAGAGACGTGTGTAAGGCATCCTTGGGAGAGTGGGTGCTCACCGATCACAGAGTTTAAATGTGGCACTGCCCACAGCAGAATCCGAATATGGTGAGATCAGGGGTTTCTGCCTACATAAATGGAAATAGATGCTCTGTAGCTTTTTCTGTCTCTCCCCTGAGGCTGGATCTCGGCATT
>NW_006782851.1:1877605-1894232 GCF_000442215.2 Lipotes vexillifer
TCGGCATTCAGGTCCCAGTGAAATGTCACAACCTCCTAGGCTCTGTTGGGGATTTCTGTGCTTCCAGCTGACTTGGTGAGGCATTTTCATACTTCTAAACAAATATGATAAATATTCCATCTGAAAAATGAGTAAGTGTTTTTCAAAACTGCCAAATCAGAAGGAAGTTGGCTTTTCAAAGAACCCCAGGCTTGGCTGACTGTGGCCGCCACCAGCAAGACCAGGATTTCCTGGGGACCCCCTCGTTTTAGTTGAGAATCAGCAGAGAGGCAGAGTTATCAGGTGAAGTTTATTGGGGTGACTCTGGGTGGTGGTGGTGGTGCTCCAGCATCTTCGCCTGTGCGCCTGGGATGATGTCGGCTCTGATTTCAGCTGGGAGTCATTTTATGGACTGGAACCTGACATAGGAAATGTATTTTGCAGGAGTGAAGCCCTTTAGAAGTCGGGAGATGATACATCACAGCTGCCCATTCCAGGCAAGACCATTCAGAACATTTACTAAGTTTCTGGTTACTCTTTCACTGTTACAATTTTCTTTGAAAATCGTAATTCATCTTATGTTTAAAATGCATGACATCGTCACGTTTCATCACCTCTTTTCTGACAACTGAGAACAGCTTGATAGATTGCTGGGTGGTCCGCAGACCACAGTTTGAGATGTTCTGGGGATGCAGTGAGGGGGAGTGAGAGAGAGACAGTGCACTGGTGGGATTATAGCTCAGTAGGGTAGTAGAGACACAGGCAGGTACCAGCGTCCAGAGGGACACCTGTATCATTCAGGTTTGAGTGCTACCTTCCTGCACATTTTCAGAAACTGTGGAAAATATGCTTAAGTTTCCCCAATTTCTCAATTTATATTAGAGAGCTAGGATGAGAGGACATAGATTGATTCAATAATTCAACAAATATTGACTCTTTTTCATCCATGAGGATTCAAGATTTACAGAGTGCACAGAAGATGGATCTCGCTTTGGGGTACTCTGTCTTCAACGTTTGGCATCCTCAGATCATTTAATGAGGATTTGGGTGCAAAACACAAATTTATAAATAAAAAATAATATCTTAAAATGTAATAACAATGATACTTATATTACTAAGAAGGGTCGTATTTCTGATAATTCCCTGTTACATCTCTGAGTCAATGACAGCTTGCACCCTAAGCCATTTTTCTCACTCACTTGGTTACTTTTCTCTCCCTTCCTTCTTTCCCTCCTCTTTCTTTCTCTTTCTTTCTTTCTTTCTTTTTCTTTCTTTCTTTCCTTCCTTCTTTCCTTTCTTTCTTCCTTCCTTTCTTTTCTTTCTTTCTTTCCTTCCTTCTTTCCTTTCTTTCTTTCTTTCCTTTCTTTCCTTCCTTCTTTCCTTTCTTTCTTTCTTTCCTTCTTTCCTTTCTTTTCTTTCTTTCTTTCTTCCTTCCTTCCTTCCTTCCTTCCTTCCTTCCTTCCTTCCTCTCTCTCTTTCTTTCTTTTTCTTTTCCTTTTCCTTCCTTCCCCCCCTTCCTTTCTTTCTTTCAAGTTTTTTTTTTTTTTTAATGTGGACAATTTTTAAAGTCTTTATTGAATTTGTTACAATACTGCTTCCATTTTATGTTTTGGTTTTTTGGCTGTGAGGCATGTGGGATCTTAGCTCCCTGACCAGGGATCGAACCCACAGCCCCTGCATTGGAAGGAGAAGTCTTAACCACTGGACCGCCAGGGAAATCTCTCTTTCTTTCCCCCTTTCCCTCTTTCCCCCTTCCTTCATCTCTTTCTTTCTTCCTCCCTCCCTTCCTTCCTTTCTCTCTCTCTCTCTCTCTCTCTTTCTTTCTCTCCCTTCCTTCCTTCCATTCTTTCTTTCTCCCAGCTTATCAGAGACAGCAGGTAGAATGCATTAGTTCTAACAGCTCTGTATGTCTGAAATGACCATAGACGTGGCTTTTAATTGTCAACTGTTTCCTTAGAGTTATGTAATTCCTGCCCCTTTTGCTGCACACCCCCTAAAAGGACATATTCCCAGGACACCTTTGATCACATTTATACCTCTCTGGCATTACAGAGTCAAGATCAAGGAGCATATTGTTGACCACAAAATAATGAACAGAATATGAAGTCATCTAACATTTCTTTCTCATACACACAGGGAACAGCATACACACAGAACTGTTTTGTATGAAACACACGTTATCAGTGATTCCTTACATTTGTAAAATAAAATATTTGTGAGAATACACAAATACGAATGATTGCTTTTCCACACAGAAAGCTACCTGATAAAGGAACTTACCAATACCGTATTGCACTCTCTCTCCAAGCATCTCTCGCATTCAATTTGCACCTGACTTTGCAAGCTTCTTAGAACTAGTGTGCTATGTACTCATTTTATGGTACAAGGAATACATACATCTTTGTTGGTGATTATGTAATTTTGATTTCTTTACCTTTAACCATGATGCTAGTTTGGCACAAAAAGCATTATGTTGCTCGTGTTATAACAGGCTTATTAGAGAAGGTAGAAATGTCACAAACATTTCCATGGCTTCCTGTCAGTTTAATAAAATCCAATTGGCAGGGAGTCATTATCATTCTTACTAGTTAGTTAGTCTTTTCTCTTTCATGAAAGCTCATCATATTTTCAGATTCACCAGACTCAGTACATTCAGATCTACACTTGGGATTTGTCCACTCTGTACGTTAATATCATCATTCTAGATAAAATACTAATATTACTATTTTAATCACTCAGTTTGACACTTAGTTAGCCTGTGTGGAGTCACTGACCTATTTTTATGAATTCGGAATATAATGACAACACGATAGAAGCAATCCACCTTGCTTACTTAACAAATCTCAATGAAACCCACAAATTATATAAAAATACAGTAGCTGATATTAATTCCACCCCGATCACTGAACGTTCGCTGCAAATAAAACCCCAGACCATCTGGTCTTTGCAACGCCCACATAACTTTAGAGTTATAATGATTATTAAGAACAGAATGCGGTTTCTTTGATAATCACAGCTCGTATTTATTTACAATGTATGACATATCTAACTCCATTGCTTTTTCCTCTGCAGCTGGCAAAGCACTTGCTAGATGGCTAGATGTAATCTATTAGGAGCAGGGTGTGGGATTTATAGCACAGTGTGTTGGTGGAAGAGTAGCTCAGTTTGGCTGGAAAAATACTTTTTTTTTTTTTTTTGTGGTACGCGGGCCTCTCACTGCTGTGGCCTCTCCCGCTGCGGAGCACAGGCTCCGGACGCGCAGGCTCAGCGGCCGTGGCTCACGGGCCCAGCCGCTCCGCGGCATGTGGGATCTTCCTGGACCGGGGCGCGAACCCGCATCCCCTGCATCGGCAGGCGGACTCGCAACCACTGCGCCACCAGGGAAGCCCTGGTAAAATA
Organism: Lipotes vexillifer; assembly: GCF_000442215.2. NCBI lineage: Eukaryota > Metazoa > Chordata > Mammalia > Artiodactyla > Lipotidae > Lipotes > Lipotes vexillifer. The sequence goes on from NW_006782851.1 coordinate 1,880,984, forward strand.
CATTTTGACAGGTGAGTGCGGAACAAGATGGGTCTGGGGAGGAAAGTAGAGGCCAGATCGTGAAGTACCTTGGTACCGAGGAGTGATTGGTCAGGTTTATATTTTAGTAGCTTGGAGAGGGTAAAATTGGGGACCCAAGGACGACGCTGGGAGTTGTTATAGAAATTCGGTTGAGAGGTGATGGTGGCCTGGTTGAGGAAAGTCATGACAAAGAAGGAGAGAAGAGGACAGCTTGAAAAAATATATATTAAGGGAAATAAATCTCAGATCCTAAGTAGACTTACTGGTAGACTCCCAATTAACAAGCACATGTATGTGTAAGCTGTGCAGGCAGGGGGAGGAAAATGAAGGAGGAGGAATCGGGAATGACTCTTTGCTTCTGAAATAGAAAATACAGGTGGATGAGGAGGTTTTGGAGGAAAAAAAATGCTGCTTTTGATTCTGGACATCTTGCGTTCAAGTGGTCCACGTGACCAGTGAGCTGGCGCGTGGCATAGACACTGGAGCTCAGGACAAGCAACTGGGTTGGAATTCATATTTGAGGATCACCGGTTGGTGTAGATTTGTATCCAGAAGTTAAGTGAAACCATGGAAAAGGGTGGAATCCCTCAGAATCATAAGTGACATCATGAGCAATGAAGAGGCAGAGGACGGAACACCTGTGTTTAAGTTGCCAACTGAAGAATGTTGCCTGCCATCCAGGTCTACAGGATTGAGTCATTCGCCACTGTAGCTGCTGACCTTCAACACAGCCTGAAAGGAGTTCAGGGTGGAGATCAGGAATGGGGTGCTCCGTGCTCTGGGAGAACTTGTGGAACAGACTTTCCGATAGATATTTTTGGGAGAAATTTTGAAGCTGGATTCTTGCATCTTCCCATACTTTGAAAAGCACCAAAACCACTGACTAAGACATCTGCGCCTCCTGATTGGCAGAAACCTTCTACCGAGATGTGTGCTTGGTTGCACGTACCCCCTTCGCCAAAATCACGTACATACTGACCTCCCCCCTTATCTCTTCAGAACAGTTTCTCAGAGCCACCTGAGAGGCCGTTTCCCAAGCTATCGTCCTCAGTAAGATGCTGAATAAACCCGACTTGCAGCTTTTATATTGTTTTTTTTTTTTTTTTTTTTTTTAAGTCAACAAAGTCTTAGCCAGAAGGCTGAGTCATACGAAGGAACAGGAGAGATACTGGAAGAGTGTATCGTGGAATTTCAGGGAAGAGAGTTTTCAAGGGAGAAAGAGTTGCGGCCAATTTTGGCAAATGTTGCTGACATTTCAAGGAGGATGAGGATGGGAAAATGTATCTTTTTTTTAACAGTGGTTCTGTGTGACCCCGGAAGGAGCATTTTTAACCAAGTGATATAGTAGATGACAGTAGGTTGGGGGTTGAGTGTGAATGGGGGATAGGAGAGGACCTCGTGGGTGCAGATGATGCCAAGAGGTTTAGCTGTGAAAAAGCCCCAATCTGGCCACTAACTGAAGGGACACCTATATAGAAGGTCATTCCTTTTCTTCTTTCCCTTTTATTATGCAAGGAACTTAAACATGTTGACGTCTGGGGAAGACACCTGTCAAGTGAGACAGATGGGAAAGACAAATTTCATATGATATCGCCTATATGCAGGATCTAAAAACAAAATACAAATGAACTTATTTACGAAACAGAAACAGACTCACAGACGTTGAAAACAAACGTATGGTTACCAAAGGGGAAAAATGGGAGGGGGAGGGATAAATTAGGAGTTTGGGATTAATAGATACATACTATTATATATAAAATAGATAAACAAGGACGTACTGTATAGCTCAGGGAACTAAACTCAATATTTTGTAATAACCTATAAGGGAAAAGAATCTGAAAAAGAATCTATATACATATATGTATATATATATATATATATATATGTATACATATATGTATATATGTGCTGTACACCTGAAACTAACAGAACATTGTAAATCAACTATACTGCAATAAAAATACATAAATAAAAAAGAGAGAGAGTTGGGATATGCAGAATAGAAAAGGGAAAATCGAAAAGCCAGGGACAGTTGGGATTCAGAGAGAAACAGGTTCAGCTACGATTCTAAGCAGAGGAAGGCCACCTCATCCCCCGTGACAAGAGGGAAGGAAGTTGGGATGACTATAGATGCAGGTGGTTGTATTGATCTGTTTCTGATTTCTCTGTGAACCAGGAACTGAGCTGCTGCCTGAGAGGAGAGAGGTGGTAGAGTTAAGCTAGAAGGGCACGGGACGGGCTTCCCTGGTGGCGCAGTAGTTAAGAATCCGCCTGCCAACGCAGGGGACACAGGTTCGAGCCCTGGTCTAAGAAGATCCCACATGTTGTGGAGCAACTAAGCCCATGTGCCACAACTACTGAGCCTGTGCTCCGGGGCCCATGAGCCACAGCTACTGAGCCCGCGTGCCGAGAGCCTGTGCTCCATCACAAGAGAAGCCACCGCGATGAGAAGCCCATGCACCACAACAAAGGGTAGCCCCCGCTCGCCCCAACTAGAGAAAGTCCGCACGCAGCATGAAGACCCAACACGGCCAAAAATAAATAGGTAAAATAAATATTTTTTTCTAAAAAAGAAGAAGAAAATGGGGCACGTGTAAAATACCCACCGTTGAACGTGGAGGGACGTGCCTGTGGAGCTGAGATGAGCTCTGATTTGAGGAATCCAAGACCATCATCAATTAAACAATGTATCATGGCTGATTGTGTTTCTGAAGGAATCTACGCTTTGCTACAGCATCAATTCCTGGGGAATATTTGTTGGGCATCTGTTGTTTCGGTCTGCACCACACCCACTGCATCCTCTGTTAGATACAGAATTCCTATTTTCCTTGGGGAATCACCTCTCTCCCACTCACGGGCCAGGTGGTTCAAACAGCTCATTTCAGAAGTGGCATCACCCAGGTCTAGCCAGTCAATCAATTCCATTCTGCCTGGTCACATGGATTGGTTTAGAGATGGGCAAATAACCCCAAATTACCAATCAATCAGACTCAGTTCCAGGACACTAGTTTCAATTACTGGAGAAAAGAATGTCCCTTTCGACTGCATTGCTGACAGCATGGGTCATGTAACTCAATCTGCTGATGTCCACTTTGCTCAAGAATGAAGCCAACATGCAGAGGCACCCAGAGAGATGGGTAGGGACTGGTCCTGATGACAGTGTTTGAACCCCTATACCTGAAATCAGAAGCACCCCTGGACTTTTCAGTTACATGGGCTAACAATTCCCTTGGGGATTAAATTTTCTGACCTTCCAAATGAAGGGTCCTGGCTACTACAGAAGGACATGGCCTGATAGATTAGGGCACGGAAAGGAAATTTCTCAGAGGTAACTAAAAAGAAGAAAGCAACAGGACTTGACGACCGACTGAATATGAGAGATGGCGAGACAGGAGTTTTCCAGTGTGAGTGACTGGAAGGACGGTGATGCTATTTAGACAAAAATGCAGGTCATGAGTTGAGGGAGATAACAGATTTGGCTTTAGCCGAACTGATCTGAGATGTGGTTGGATCACTGCAGGCAGAAAAATCTATGCAAACAAAGCTTTGAGAATTCAGGGGACGTAGTGTTTAATGGAAAAATGTGGTTCATTTCTCTCAGAAATGAGAAGTGTAGCTGCAGGTGTGGATCAGTAACCTGAGAGTGAGAAACAGAGAAGGAATAAGGCTGAAGACAGGACCTTGTGAGATGCCCAGTTTGCAGGATGAATGGATGGATGAAGAGAGAAGTCACAGAGGTAGGTGGGAAACCAGGAGTCCTGGGAAGTGGGAGGATGTGAATGTAGGCAGATGTTATGAGAAAAATAAACATTTTACCAACAACACTCAGGAAGACGGGAGAAGACAGGGGGTTGGAGTGGTCTGAGGTGGGGACAGGGCAAGGAATGGTCATTCAATGGTCAGGACAGCGGGGGGCTGAGGGAAGGGACCAAGCTGAGCTGAAGAGCAGAGGGCGTGTGTTACGGGATGGGAGAGGTATGTGCAAGTCGTCCTGAAGTTAAGGAGCTGAAAAGTGGCACAGACTGAACAATAAACTCAACAGTGTAGAGGCCATCTGCTGTTTCTTTTATTCCCCCAGCTTCATTGAGATAAAGTTGACTTGCAACATTGTGCAAGTTTAAGATGTACAATGTGATGATTTGATACATTTATATTGCAAAAGGATGACCAAGGCAAGGTTAGTTAATATCTCCAGCACCTCACACAGTTATCTTTTTTTTTTGTAATGCAGACTTTTAAGAACTATGTTCTTAGCAACTTACAAGTATCTGATACATTATTGGTAACTACAGTCACCATGCTGGACATTAGATCCCAGAACTCAACCTTCCTATAACTAAAAGTTTGTACCCTTGGTCCAACATCTTCCCATCCATCCTCCATCCCACAGCTCCTTGCAACCATCATTCTATTCTTTGTTTCTATTAGTTCATTTTATTATTTTTTGATGTTTTTTAATTGTGGTAAAAGTCACATAATATAAAGCATACTATTTTAACCATATTTAACTGTAGAGTTCAGTGGCACTAAGTTCATTCACACTGTTGTGCAACTCTCACTATCATCTGTCTCCCAGATTTTTCACCTTCCTGAACTGAAACTCTGTCTCCATTAAACACTAACTCCTCATTCCCACTCCCCCCCAGCCCCTGCCCCCTGGCATCCACCAATGTACTTTCTGACTCTATGAATTTGGCTATTCTAGGTACCTCGTATAAGTGGAATCAAACAGTATTAGTCTGCACCTAATATATATTGGAATGCATTTTTAAGGTTATATTAGTTTATTCTTTAAAGATTCTACATATAAGTGATTTCATGCAGTATTTGTCTTTATCTGATTTATTTCACTTAAGATAATGCCCTCAACATTCATCCATATTGTCCTAAATGGCAGGATTTCCTTCCTTTTTATGACTGAATAATATTCCCTTGGATATATATACACCACATTTCTTTATCTTTCATCCACCCATGGACACTTAGGTTATTTCCACACCTTGGCTATTGTGACGAGTGCTGCTATGAACATGGGGGTGCAGATACATCTTCAAGACGGTGCTTTTTCCTTTCCTGAACACATTGTTAGATGCACCTTTATTCCTTGCACTTAAGATAATACTGAAAACAGCAACCAAAAAAATCTGAGCAGAAGCATTTAACTGAACGCCGTAGACTTTTTTTTTTTGCGGTACGCGGGCCTCTCACCGCTATGGCCTCTCCCGTTGCGGAGCACAGGCTCCGGACGCGCAGGCTCAGCGGCCACGGCCCACGGGCCCAGCCGCTCTGCGGCATGTGGGATCTTCCCGGACCGGGGCACGAACCCGCGTCCCCTGCATCGGCAGGCGGACTCTCAACCACTGCGCCACCAGGGAAGCCCAACGCCGTAAACTTTTAAAACAGGCTTCAAATATAAAAACCCAGAACTTTCTGGTTAGCAAAGCTTTCCGCAGACATCTAGCATGATAAGTGAATTATCTCAAGGCGCTATTTCAGAGAGCTGGGAAACATTTATAATAGATCCCTTCTATGTTAACAAAACAAAAGCAAGCATATCTCACTTCTAAACCAATCCTTTATGTGTTTCCAGTAATTTTACAGTCTCTTATGTAACTGTTAATGTGTAAGAAGTTAGATCATAATCCCACTCTTTTCTTTCAGCTTCCAGTAAAGCATTACTTCCCAGAACTTGCTGGTTTTATGTCGAACTGCTAGGTTCTCCCTATATTTACCTTATCGTTTTGGACAATTCCAATTTTTTTCCTGACTTTTAATTTTCACAGCCCCAGCAATGCCAAGATTTTTGTTAGGATCTTGTTTAAAAGCTAAAGCTTTGAGCAGATTCCAAGATGAAACTTCCTTCTTTCTCTATGGGTTCAAACCCACTTCTTTTTCACTGTTACCCTAAATCCCTGAGTCATAAATTTCTCTTTGCTTCTCTCTACAACCTGGATTGATTCTCACCTGGTGGGCACATTAACACGCTGGCTGGCTTCTGTTCCAATTATTTGGTACCTTGGCCATTCTGGACCATGAACTGTTTTGAGTACCAGCTCCCCTACGCAGGAAACAGCTAAACACTCCCCTGAATCCTCTGCCCTCTTCTCTCCCCTCAGGCCCTAGAACTTGGAACTTACACTCCCTTCTTGAAAAAGAGTTGGAATAGACAGGAAAAACCTAAATGCCCCTCTTTGAGAAACAGATTAAATAAATCATGGTACATCCACGCCACAGAATACTACAGAGTGGTTAAAGCAGAATGATGCAATTCTATGTATGTGTGATATTGTGATTCATAATAAGAAATATATATTTGGTCTTCTCCGTGGTTCCTGACTCACAGCTCCCCAAACCCTTGGAATTTCCTCAGCTATAAAAACAATGGGAGCATCTTTTGTTGTAATATTTGGTCTCTCATCCTCAGTTCCTGAAAAACTGTTTCAGAGCCATAAAGATGAAATGGGTGTCTTCTTATTCATAACACGCCCCCTTTCACCTCAACAGCGTTCACGCTGATGAGGTGACTTTTGGAAATCATTTAAAGGTGGGGAAGCTGGCTGCCAGGAGAATCACCCTTGAATAGAGTGTTGGAACTTTCAGTCCCACTCTCTGATTTTCCGGAGCAAAAGGGAGAGGGGCTGGAGGTTGAATCAATCACCAATGGCCATTGATTGAGTCAATTTTGCCTATGTAATGAGGCCTCCATAAAAACCCCAAAAGGATGGGGTTCAGAGACCTTCCAGGTTGGGGTATCAGAACACATCCATGTGCCACTGTGTCAGGGCCCAAACTTCACTAGGACAGAAGCTCCTCTGTTCGGGACCACACCTTATGTATCTCTCTCTCTGCCTGTTGATTTGTACGCTTTAATATCCTTTATAATAAACCAGTAATCTAGTGAGTAAACTGATTTCCTGAGTTCTGTGAGCCATTCTAGCAAACTAGATGAACTCAAGGGGTAGGTGTGGGAACCTCTGATTTATAGACAGTTGATCAGAAGCACAGGTGATGACCTGGACTTGCAATTGGTGTCAGAAGTGGGATGGGGGGGGTTGTCTTGTAAGACTGAGCCCTTAACCTGTGGCATCTGGTGCTGTCCCCAGGTAGAGAGTGTCAGAATTGAGTTGAATTGTAGGACACCCAGCTGGTGTTGCAGAATTGCTTGCTGGTGGGGAATTCCACCCCTCCCCGCAAACAGACACACATTTGAATTGATTCCTGAACTTTCAGTATGCTAATCTGAGATGATCTCCGAGTTTTAGGGTTAAGTGGAAAAAGCAAGGAGCAAGACCCTACAAATAGTGTGATACATATTTGTATCAAAAAGGAGGGGTTTAGAACTGGATGGGCATTTGAACTGGTTGCTAAGTAGAATGGGTAACTCATTTGGATGAGCTGGGCACTGGGGTTCAGGTGTGCCTTTACATCATTTCACTGTCAAGACAGCATTAAAGTTAATATATGAGTCCTATAACCAGACAGCCTGGGTGCCAATCCTGGCTTCTCCACCTACCATGAGTCACCATAGGCAAGTTAGTTAACCCCACCGAGCCTCAGTTTTTCCATCTCTATAGTGGGGATAATAATAGTACTTACCTTATATGGTTGTTACAAAGATAATGTGAATTAATATATGATTATTCATTGGCTCATACTAAGCACTATATGAGTGTTAATTATTATATAATCCCTGGTTGGAACGCTTTACCATGGACATATAAAGCCTTTGGTAAATTAGGGGAAAATGTGTGAAAAAAATAGATGAAGGTAAAAAAGTAAAACACTTCACACACAGACCCTGATTTGGACTCAGAAGACCTCTTGTCAAGCCCAGGAAATGAATAATCTTTTCTCTTCACTGCCTGCCACCTCAGCTCCCAGCATCACCAAAGATGAAAGCAGAGAGAAGCAAGGCTGCCTAGAGAAAAAGACAGTACGTTTGAAAAGGACTGAATAACAGTGTCCACATGCAATAAACACCAAAGGACACAGTACCCAGAGGTTCTCAAGTTGGGGGGCTCCAGGCATCAACTTGAAAGTTGACTTGAAAATTCAAATGGACACTTGGAGCCTCCATCCCACCTTCTATGGTGAGACCTTTCCTGGCCTGAGAAACTGAAAATAGCAAGAGCTTCACACTCTTCCTGTCAGTTCAGCTCAGAACCCACTTCCTCTTCACCTCTTGGTCATGACCCTGTGGTTCTCTTTTACATCCCTGTGACCCCTGCATGGCCAACGCCAAATTCCCTTCCTCCCCCTCCCCCTCCCAGAGGTAGCAAACACACTAGACTTTTACTGATTGTTTCAGAGTAAGAGAGGGGTCTGCTGGGCAGAAGAGGACAGACAACAGTTCCCCCTGCATGCTGGACAGACTGCCAGCAGCACAGAGTTGCACGTCCGACCACTAGGGGGCGCCCCTTGACCACGGAGCTCCATCGTTTCTTCCTAGTCCCTTCTCTTTTCTTCCTTCCAAATGTCAGTCTCCAACTTCTAGGTTGTTGCTTCTGTTCTTGCAGCACTCGCTTCATATTCGTCCCCTCCTTCCAGATGATGCCTCGTCCTTAGGGTTAAAGACAGTAGCGGGGTCTTCGCTGGTGGCGCAGAGGTTGAGAGACCGCCTGCCGATGCAGGGGACACGGGTTCGTGCCCCGGTCCGGGGGGATCCCACGTGCCGCGGAGCGGCTGGGCCCACGGGTCGTGGCCGCTGAGCCTGCGCGTCCGGAGCCCGTGCTCCGCAGCGGGAGGGGCCACAACAGTGAGAGGCCCGCGTACCGCAAAAAAACCCAAAAACCAAAAACCAAAAAAACACAGTGGCGGGGTGGAGACAGTGCCCGGTGGAGGGGGTTGTGGCTTACTTTCTGTCCTTCAACAGCTATTAAGGTGGCTTCCTGAATCTGTCAGCAGTTTCCCGAACCCAGGTTCTCTGATACAGCTTTGCCTCTCTCTCCATCCCACTGCCAGGCAGGGGCGGGGTTGGAGGACCATTGAAACAGTCATCCAGATTAGGCCTCCTGTCCTATGCCGACAAGTGGTCGCCACAGGCCCCCTTGAGGATGACCTACTTTGCTGTGTCAGAATCTCATCATTCTAAAAATGGAGTGTTAGGAAGCATCTAATGTCCTGGAGAAAGGGGGCAGTAAAAACCTTGGGGGCTTCTAAAGCAGGGCCCTCCTAACACTCCTTTGGTTCTAGGAAGGAGGTAGATTTTTAAATCATGTGAAGGTATTGAATGACCCCAAGAGGGGACTTCATCAGGTGTAAATGACTAGTCTGCCTCGGTGACTCAGGATTAGGACAAAAGCCTAAGCGTTTTGTTTTTTCTTTTGCAGAGCATGTGGTTTCACCTTCTGGAGTGTCATGTTTTGGAGAATAATGGTTTTCAGTTTTAGACTAAGTTGTGTGTCTCTCCCCACCTACAATTCATACGTTGAAGCCCAGTACCCCACTCCTCCCTACCACCGCCAAATGTCTTTGGAGATTGGTCCTTTAAGGAGGTAATCAGGGTCATAAGGGTGGGACCCTAATCCAACAGGACTGGTGTCTTTAGCAGAGAAGGAAGAGACATCAGGGTCCTCCCCACTCCCCCGGCCCTCACCCATGCACAGAGAGAAAGCCACGTGGGAACACAGCAAGAAGGCGGCCATCTGCAATCCGGGAAGAGAAATACTGGAAACCAACACTGACGGCACCTTGAGCTTTGGACTTTCAGCTTTCAGCAGCGAGAAAATAAATTTCTGTTGCTTAAGCTGCCCAGTCTGTGTTATTTTGTAACAACAGCCCGAGTAGGCTAATGCAGTGAACGTGTGAAGTAAGTGAGTGTTGATCTTGGCATCTGTGCAGGCCTGTCTCAGACCTGGGTTAGCAAGGTCTCCACCTCAACATCAACCACTTGGCCCCTGGACTCTGCAAACCCAGGTCTTGACAGTGCCGCCACATGGCTGCAGGATGCAACAGCAGTTGTGAACCTATCACAGGGCGACCTGTACGGGTGGGGAACTTCCCCCTTGCTTCCCACCTATGCCCCCTATCCTCCTCGTTCTCTGAAAGCCCCTGTAGCTCTTGGACAATGCACGAGTGGGTGGCCATGGAAAAGAAGATTCTAGACATCCTGATAATAAGGCAGGTGTGTGCTTAAGAAATTAGTTTGCAACAAGAGGTAATTAATTGTATTCGTGTCCAAATTGGTGAAGCGTTTCATGAGATAACAATGCTAAAGCAGCTGCAGCAGTTATTGTTTTTGTTTGTTTGTTTGTTTGCTTTTGCAGTACGCGGGCCTCTCACTGTTGTGGCCTCTCCCGCTGCGGAGCACAGGCTCCGGACGCGCAGGCTCAGCGGCCATGGCTCACGGGCCCAGCCGCTCCGCGACATGTGGGATCTTCCCGGACCGGGGCACGAACTCGCGTCCCCTGCATCGTCAGGTGGACTTTCAACCACTGCGCCACCAGGGAAGCCCAGCAGTTATTGTTTTAAATAGCATTTTAAATTCTTCCTCCTACAGTCAAGCAATAGCTACTATGAATCCAGTGAGCTTTGGGACTATACTGTGTCTTTTTCTTCTCTTTCTGCCTCTTTGGATACATTCTCTGCCCTTCCCTGTCCCTGGCCTCCCCCAGGAAGCCGACGTCCATGAATCAGATCAACAGATCTCCTTTTCCCACTTAGATTCTGGGCTGGCTTTGACCAAAGGAAGACAGTGACAGGAAATCAGACTGGGTACAGGGAAAGGCTGGGGTATTTATTCCTCCCTGCGCTCCCTGCCGGGGTGCTGACTGGCCCCTGGTGCCTCTAGCTCCTGTATACACGGGCATAGCTACTCAGGGGCAGTGTGTCTCCTGCTGTGACTTTTCCTGGGGTCCAGCACCAGTTCCTTCTTGCTGCCCCTCCCCACCTCAGGAGTTAATGGTTTCCCGCTGTTACTGTTTCCCGGGCTCTCCATATTGTCTGCCCACACCTCTGAAAATGCCCTCCGTTCAATTCTGTTCAGTTACCGCTTCCATTTTCCCGCTAACCCTGAGCGGTATAGGATAATGGACTCCTTATTCTACTCTCGTTCACTTGTCTTGACTCCCTAATCCACTGCACCCAAAATTACAATCTACTCTGTAGCAAAGAGGAACGTTTAGCTGTATCAGCTGGATGGAAATTGGTGCCTAAGGATTGTCTGTTCTTTTTCCAAGTGCGTGATTCCTGTGACGCTGCATGGCCTCCTGTGGGACCGAGGACCCCAATACTGTGAGCTTCTCCAGCAACTCAGCGAGTTTCCCCATGGGCAGCTTGATTGATAGATATGCAAAGTCTTCAGGAAAAACCCACAATGCATGCTTGGGGTCTGGAGGCTGCTGGGAGATCATTTCAGCTCCCGGCTTTGTGCCCACCAAGACCCACGTTCCCCGGTCAGCTACCGGCAAGAACTGGATGTGATCCATTTGCTCTGAACCAAGTCAAGCATTGACGTCCCTGGTACCCACAGTTCTACACTGGCCCGGTGGCTCCTTCACCACAATGGGATCTGACTGTGCACCCACTGGAGTGGCTGCAATGAAAAGGGCTAAAGCCATCATTTAAATATTGCTTGAATGTTGGCAAGAACGTGGAGCGACTGGAACTCAGACTTGGTGGGTGGGAAGTCTGGCTGTTGCTAATTACACGAATTGTAAACCTAGCTTATGACCCAGAAATTTTACTCACATTTACAGGAAAGCCATGAAAATACATGACCACGTGAAGACTTAGAAATGTTCACACCAGTATTCATATGAGCTAAAAACTGAAAATGTCACAGGAAAACACACAAACAGTGGTATATTCAGACAATGGAAAACTACTCAGCCATTAAAAGGAAAGAATTATTGATTCACACAATAACATGAATGAGTCTCAGACATGTTGCACTAAATGAAAGAAGTCTCCCACACATACTGAATGATTCCTACTAAGCAGCTAGCTTCCCTGACAACTCCTATAAATAGCTGGCATCTAACACCAGACTACCGGTGTCTAGGTCGTCCGCTGGTTTACCAGCTGACAGGGTTGCTTCACACCTGCCAGGTAAAAAGCAACAGCAGCTGTAAGAGTCAGGGCCCCTCTGCAGGTACCCTGCAGCCCTTGGTCTCAGCACATCTCTCCATGGGATGATGAAAGATCAGGGGAACTTGCCTTCTCTCGCTGCTTCTTGATTCATAATTTTCCCCATGAAAGCCCACCCCTTAACACGTATTGTGTGACATTGTGGACTTTGCCGTAACTCACTTTGCACAAGAGGAGGCATAACGTATGTCTACAGGATGTGCGTCTCTGTAACATTTAAATAATCTAATTAAAAATATATATATATATATATATATAATTTATTTATTTAGGCTGCACTGGGTCTTTGTTGTGCCACGTGGGATCTTTAGTTGCGGCATGCGGGTTCATAGTTGTGGCATATGGAGTCAGCTGCAGCACGCATGAGGGATCTAGTTCCGCAACCGGGGATCGAACCCAGGCCCCCGGCCCTGGGAGTGCCGAGTCTTACCCACTGGACCAGGGAAGTCCCTAAATAATTTAACTTTGAATTCAAAGGGCAGTTTGACAAGTTGGGAGCCAGCCCATGCCCCGCATTCAGAGTTTCTAAGATATGCGAGCTCAGGGAAGTGCAAAGAATCACCTTGGCCCAGAATACTAAAGAGGCTGCCCTGAGCCCCAGGGCTCATGCACTCTGTAGCTGCCCAAGGAGTGTGTGAGGAGGGTTGGAGGGAACCCTCCAGAAGAAGAAAGCTGTCGAAAGTAAGTCTTATTCCTCTGATCTTCTCGTAGTGGTTTCCAAGACAATCAAGCCTTTTGCAAAAGGTAAAAATGAGAGCCATATTCACAGAGATAAGATGACAGATTCAGAGTTAATAGAAGGAAAAGTACCAAGTCATGATGATTCTTGGGAAAATGTATTCTCTTTTGAAAAAAGTTAAGTTATTAGCGGTGGGAAAATTGCAGCTTTTTCTATGAGACAGAAAGAAAAGTTCCCACTGCAGGTAATGCTTTCACTAGAGTCTTCTGTTTAGGTTTTTCATTTCATCCCCTCATCCTTTTTTCCCCAATAATATAGTTCACATACCATAAAAACAACCCTTTTTAAGGGTGCAATTAAGTCGTTTGGAGCATCTTCACAGAGTTGTGTAACCATCACCACTTCCAATTTTCATCACCAAAAGCAGAAACCCTAGACCCATTAGTAGCCACTACTCTTTCC
>NW_006782851.1:1894242-1895505 GCF_000442215.2 Lipotes vexillifer
GTGGGCATCGCATTCTTCTCCCCCTCCTGCTGGACCTGGGCAACCAATAATCTACTTTCTATCTCTGTAGATTTGCCTCTTCTAGATATTTCATATAAATGGCCATAATATCTAATGGCAATATGTGGCTTTTTGTCTCTGGCATCCTTCACTTAACAGAATGTTTTCAAGGTTCACCTGTGTCGTTACATCCCTAGAGCCATCTCAGGGCTCCCCAGCGTTGGCACTATTGACATTTGGGGCTGGATAATTCTTTGTTTTGTGGTGCTGTACTTTGTTCTGTAGGCTGTTTAGCATCATTCCTGTCTTCCACCCACTAGATGCTAGTAACATCCCCTCTCATTTTGGTGGCAACCAAAAGCATCTCCAGATATTGCCAATCGTCCATTGGTGGGGGGAATCGCCCCCGGTTGAAAACCACCGATCAGATCAAACCTCTTCCCAAACCTGTCCCCCAACGCCCATTACCATTTAAACAAATAAAATCCGGGAGGTTAATTTACTTCCTAAAATCACACAGTTAGCTAGTGGCTGAGAGAAGGACCAGAACTCTAGCACTTGATACCTACTTTATGTCTTTTTAGCATCTACCTTTCAAATTTAACTTGACTGAAATCAGGCTGCTTTTTACCCAAATAGCATTTTCCTAAAGCAGTGTTTTTTTAACTTCATCCTGCAACTAAATCATCTGAAGTGCTTGTTAAAATATAGATTACTGGTCACCACCCTCAGAGTTTTTGATTTGGTTGTTCTGGGGTGGGGCCCAAGAATTTGCATCTCTATCCAGTTCCCAGGTGACGTTGATGCTGCTAGTCTGGGGACACCGCTTTGAGAACCAGCGGCTGAGAGTAAGCTCATCCTAGCCTTTATTATGGACTAAGACTCTCAAACACAAATATCTGCTGTGGCCAGGCAGGAAACGTAACTATGAGACATGGTGGTGTGAGGATGTTGTAGCTGGAGCTGTGGCAGCCATTCTGTGACAGTGAGTAAAAAGCCAAGAGAATCACTGGAAGCCAGGTTGGAGCCCTGATATCGGGGGCTGCTGACACAGCCACATCTGGAACTGGCAACCTCTGGGCATGTCGTCTTGTAGAATGGATTATAACTCCTATTAACCACTTATAGTCTGTTGTTCTATTATTTTTATCTGATAGCATCTTGAAAGATCCATTCCCATCTCAGAATGTAAATACACTGAGGGAAGTTACTTCATCTGTTTTTGGTTTATCTCTGTATTTCCATTATCTGTTATCGAAGAGC
>NW_006782851.1:1896081-1897548 GCF_000442215.2 Lipotes vexillifer
AGAGCGTCTGACATTCAGAGGGGTTTCAAGATGTACTCACTGAATGAATAAGTGAATGAATGAAAGAATTTACTGCTATGACCCTTGTCAAGCTTCAGTCATCCATATATAACATTTTCATTATTTTTGCCATGTATCTAAATCTACTATTATTTTTCTTTTTTAACAAAAATATCCTTAACCTCCTTCCAAGCAAAATATTTGCAATCCCAGTTTTGATATGCTACTTATATTTTTCTAAGAGAGTAAATGAAATACACACATACTGTGTCTCAAGAACATCCACCTATGTACCACCTAGAATCCTCATGCTTGCTATGGGTTGTAGTCATGTCCACACTTCAGGATGCCCTGCTGGACCACAGCCAGTCCTTAACTGGGTCCAGGGCAGTCTGACTTTTTTGTGAATAATGAGGAAGTCTCCAAATCCCTTTCTCATTTAGAGCTGCTCCTTCTAGGTCAGGGGTGAGCTGATGAGGGGAAATTGTTCCTGAATGCTCTTATCATATGCAAACTGTGAATAAATAAAAGATAATGACATCTGAGGCTGGTAGAAAAGATCCTCAAGGCAGTAACGAATTCACCAACAGATTTGGGGTGCGGATTACAGTGAAGACAGCAAGCAAGTACGCCCAGTAGGTATTTGTTGCTCTAAAGATTAATATACCTTGTCTCCTCCAAAAGTCTCTAAAATGGACTCTATTTTTAGAAAAACTACTTTTGAGGTGAAGGACATGATGCTTTGTGCTCCTGGACATTTCTCTTACATCACACCTAAAAACTGTAAAAAGGATGTTCCCTAATGAGACATTATTTCACAGGCCAGCTCAAGCAGCCTTTTTCTAGCTGCCTCTTTTGGTCCAAACCCAGATTATTTCTCACCAAAGATTTCCAGGGGTTATTCCCTGGTGGCGCCGTGGTAGAGAGTCCGCCTGCCGATGCAGGGGGACACGGGTTCGTGCCCCGGTCCGGGAAGATCCCACATGCCGCGGAGCGGCTGGGCCCGTGAGCCATGGCCGCTGAGCCTGCGCGTCCGGAGCCTGTGCTCCGCAACGGGAGAGGCCACAGCAGTGAGAGGCCCCCGGACCGCCCCAAAAAAAAAAAAAAAAAAAAAAAAAGATTTCCAGCCTGGGGAACTCTTCAGCCCATGAGTGGATGATCTTTTCAACACCGGCAGTTTCTGACTCTCATATTGCATTAATCCAATTTTCTTTTGTGATTTGTATTTATGCCTATGTTCAATTCTTCCACCTTTTCCTTCCCACAGCCTCAATTTCCTCTCCAATTCTTTTTGTCCTGATAATACCATTTTTGTAGCTACGTCATAGGCTGTTACTTTACATTTATGAATGGAGCGAGAAATGTGTGTGGTTATTTTTACAACTGTCCATAATGACTAATGCATCGATCGAATCTCTAGGAAGGGTTTTTAACTTCCACCTAATGGACTGTCCCCCCCCCCCCCCC
>NW_006782851.1:1897558-1909592 GCF_000442215.2 Lipotes vexillifer
CCCCCACTGCCCACCCCAAATGCTCAGCTTTTTAACAATCTGCCTGTGCGGGACAGGTGATGAAAATCTGTCATTCTTTTTCAGATGTTCTTTTAGATATTGTGAAGAAAGCCAAGTCTACCCTCCAATTGCTTGAATTTCAGAATAATTTTAAGTTGCGGTTCAAGACAAGAGGGTAATGCACATCTATTTTAATAAAAATTGCACGAGGATGAACTTAGCCTGGCTATATAAATACTCCTCCAAAGTCATAATGAGGCCATCTGAAGAAATGATGTATTGCTTTTGCAAGGGAGATGCAGCACGGTGGGCTGATATGACTCCGGGGGGATACGCAGAGCCAGGTTCTGATGCCACCTCTTACTTATTCACCTGATATCAAGCATGTCACTTAACATTACGTATTTCAGTTTCCCTATCTGTCTTACAAGTTTTTGTAAATGAGGAGAATATAAGAAATTATTCAGAAACCTGTAAAGTGCTACATAAATAAAATCACCCTAATAAGGCTAGGCCAGCTTGACAAAATTTATTACTGTTGCAAATGCCGTGGTGCTTTGTCTATACCTAACTTCCTAGAATTAGTATCCTTAGCCTTCCAAGCTTGTTTTTGTCACACCCAGGGACCGTCTAGTTTTAGCAGAATGGAATTTCCTACAGGGGTTAGGATGTAAGGCAAAATATTTTGGAGAGCCCACACCCCCCTTTCAAACTCCTTAGAGCAGCATGGCGTTGGATCTGGAGACTGTCTCAGTAATTCCAACACGGTAGTGCCTCCTCCCAGCACTTGACTTGGTCACCGTTTCTTTGGCTGGGCAGTGGATCCAGTGAAGGGGCTTGTACCAGGGACCACGCTGTGTGGAACTAGGTATTTTCAAAAGCTAGTGCAGGAAGATGCTCACATCCGGAGAAGCATCTAGGGAGGAAGACGGTCAGGGGAAGAGGAGATTCTGGCTCCCTTCTTGCCATTGGCCCCAGGGAGCTCCTCTGTGTGTGGAAAGTGGGTGAAATCTTATTATTATTTGATTAAGACTTCTCTCTCCAAGCTCACGCATGTACTTGAATTTACACGACCAATTCACACACGATGTGGCTCCACTGGGCTCAGAGGCAGCTGCCATTTATAGCTATGACTCCTGAACTTCGGAAAATCTTCCCACCACATGGCAAAGGCAATGGAGAAAGTGGGTCTCCAAGAGATGTCTGAATATTAGAAACACAAGCTTTCTACGCTAGAGAGACGACTCCTGGCCTTCTGAAACTTGCCATCTTTGCTTGGATGACTCTCTCTACAACCCAGCAGAGAATACACTTCTAATTACATGCATTAAAATCCATTTTGAGGCTTTTGTTGTGGCCTCTGAGAGAACGTGAAATATCTCTCTGTCAGTAATTCACTTTGCTGAAGGGCAGCCAAAGATGGCAGGTCTGGCACTGCTCGTCACAGCTGTGAGGACCGAGTTCAGAGGTTAGCGTCTAAGAAATGAAACTACTTTCCTCGACACGCGCCACGGGCACTGCCCGGTGCCAGCTGTGACGAAGCAAAATGCCACGCGCAGAGGTGTATTCAGCCTGAGAAGAAAAGCTGCCATTTGGGAAACAGTCGGTCAAACACGTTGCAAGGGAAATATGCCAATACAGCCAAGGATCGCCTTCAATGGTCTTGCCCGAACTTCACAGTTACTCTTCTGTTTAACATGGCACATGGCTTGGAGATTCCTTACCAACGAAGGCACCCAGAGCCCTGAAAAGTTTGTTGGTAAAACCACAATGGGTGAGGTTTAGTTCTCAGGAAATGGGGAGTTGATGGAACTAAAGGAAAAAAGAATGACATTAAATACTTATAGGTGGAATCACAAGGAAGGGTTACTCTCACTTGTAAGTTAGGTTCTAAGTCAATGAATTCATTCATGAAAACAAATGTTTACTGAGGGCCTAATGAGTGCCTGATGAGAAATGTCCCCATATGGGCTCCATCAGTCAATACAACAAACAAAAATCCCTGTTCTTATGGGTCATGTATTCTACTGAGGGTAAAGAGACAATGAACAATCAATATGATAAATAAGTACGTTACACAGTAAGTTGGAAAGCGATCCATGATACGGAAAAATAGATCAGAGTAAAGGAGGATGGAGAGCCCATGAGATTTTAAATAAGATGAGTAGCCTAGGCTTCCTTGAGGTGATATCTGAGCAGAGACTTAAAGAGGATGAAAAAATAAGAGTAAGTCAAAATGACTATCAAAAGCCCTGAAATTGCTTTACAAAAATTATAGAATACATGCTATGGGTGAAAAAAAAACACAACAAAAAACGGCTGCACGTTCATCCCATGCACGTGCATTCGCTACTGGGCTTCGCTGATGTCACTACCATGATGAGACCTACGTCTTCACCCCTTGCACCTGGGTTTGCTCCTGTGGCTGCTTTGGCCAACAGAACACTAGCAAACGTGAGACAAGCCGAGGTTTCCAAAGCACGTGTGCAGTGAGCTTCTCTCCTTGCTACCCCTGGAACCCTGGGACCACGGTGAGAACGGCAGGAACTAGCCTGCCCGGAGATAAAAGATGCACCGCAAGCCACACCCACACCCGAGCGGGACGCCAGACCCTAGACCGTCCTGCCCCAGATGAGCAGCCAGGTGACTGCAGCCCTGTAGATGTCAACTGAGCTGGCCCGGGGAGAGCTGTGGCTCAGAGAAGACGTGCCCTTTGCCACACAGGTGGGGCAAAACGTGGTCTCTGGAGGAGGATGGAAAACCCATCAGCAGGAGGAATGGGATGGAAGAGGAACAAGCGAGAGGGGCCACAGTCGCAACAATGACTCCCAGAAAACCCAAGCCCAAGCTGCCACTTCCAGTGCCGGGGAGGGGGCCCCTCTGGAGGCGGCTCTTTCGGAGAAGATAAAGGAGCTGTAGCTTCTCAAGCTGACGAAGGACAGCTGTGTAGTTTCCAGCTTCTCTCCAGCTTGGGAGCCAAGACACAGCGGGCGGGGGGATCCCTGGTGGGTTTCTCTGCGGCAGACAAGGAATCTGGTGTCATCCTCACCAGCTGCTGCAGGATCCAGAGGTGTGGAGGGACGTTGATGCTGCTTCCGTTATTTCCATCCTACCAAGGCCATCGGGCGATTCAGGCCTGGAGAAACCGTGGCTTCTGTCTGTCTGTTCAGAAGGCAAACAGACCCACAACGAATTGTACAGTTTCTCACTGGCTATGCAGTGCTCACATAGGAAGCTGCTGAACTGTGGTCTTATGAAACATGAACTTGGGTCTGATGAAGACGGGGCAGCTTTTATGTTGTCCCCAGCTTCCAGGAGGTGGCAACCACGGAGGTCAGAGCACAGTCATAGATGGCAGAATCTACACCTGCCATTCTCTCTGGACCACTGACCAGTGAGCTTCCTTCAAGAGAGATCCAATGTATTCTCAAGCAGCACAAACAGTGAGGAGAAGGCAGTCTGTACTTAATTTCCTCCTCCCTCTGTATACGTTCCCCAGGCAATGAATCCGTTCGCATGGTTTCAACAGCTAACTTACATGAAAGCAACTCCAGCTGGACACAGCTATAGCCCACAGTGTCTTTGATGGACACTCTGACTCATGCTGAGTGCCTGTATATGCATTTATCCACGAGTTCACACACTCATTCAGCCATTCATTTATGGATTTATTCAACACTGACATGCTGAGCCACTACTGTGTGTGTGCCCTGCACTATTCTAGGCATTCGGAAGATGCTGAAGCCAAGATAGTCAGGTCTTTGCTTTCATGGATCTTAGAGGGAAACTTTCAGATAGTGTTAAGCTCTGTGAAGGAAATGGTGGGAAAGATTAAGCAGAGCAATGGGATGGCTTAAGATGGGGGTGGTCAGGAAAGGTCTTTGAGAAAGTGACATTTGAGGGTCGAGTGACGGGAAGCAGGTGGCCTTCCCCGGATCTGGGAAGGAGCATCGCAGACAGGAAACAGAAGGGGCAGAGCCCCTAAGCCCCTTCTTTAGTCTCCTGGCTCATCCAGAACTGGCCTCCAAGAGAAAAGGAAAGAAGACCAGGGTGGTCATAACACGGTGAGTAGGGGTAACGTGGTCAGAGAGAGGGGCAGAGGCCAGAGGACATCAGGCCTTATGAACCACAGAGAAGGGTTTAGATTTTTTTCCCCTGGTGGGATGAGAAGATACTGCAGGGCTTCAGCAGTGAGAGGACATGATCTGATGGAGTTTATGGACCACAGAAGGAAATATGGAGACCCATAAGAAGGATGTTGCAGTTATCCAGGTAAAGGCTGATGGTGGCTGGACTCAGGTCATAGTAGTGCGGCTGGGGTATGTGAGCAGATACAGGAAATGCTGCAGGCAATACATACTCATTATAAACAAACTAAGTTCAACCATTTTTCTGCAAATCTGTTCCTTCTCTTTTTTATTTTATTTTATTTTATTTTTGCGGTACGCGGGCCTCTCTCTCACTGCTGTGGCCTCTCCCGCTGCGGAGCACAGGCTCCGGACGCGCAGGCGCAGCGGCCACGGCTCACGGGCCCAGCTGCTCCGCGGCACGTGGGATCCTCCCGGACCGGGGCACGAACCCGCGTCCCCTGCATCGGCAGGTGGACTCTCAACCACTGCGCCACCAGGGAAGCCCCTGTGTGGGATGTTTTAATTGCGGCATGTGGGATCTAGTTCCCTGACCAGGGCTCGAACCTGGGCCCCCTGCACTGGGAGTGCAGAGTCTTAACCACTGCGCCACCGGGAAGCCCGCTTCTCTTGCTTAACGGTCAGGTGCTGCTCTCCACCCAGAATTCTGAAAGCCTCTGAGCTCCCTCCTCCTCCTTCGTTTCGGACACCCAGTCAGTCACCTAAGCCTGCAGACTCCATCGAAAGAGAGCCTCTAAAATGCACCCTCTTGTCTTCAGCCCCGTTTTATCATGTCTCGCTCAGACTATTACAGTGACTTCCAAATGGATCTCTCTGCCTCTGATTCCTCACCCTGCTTTGACTGACTCTGCAACATGAGGGCGATTTTTCTGAAATGGAAGAGTCTGAAGATGCCATCCCATTTCTGAAATCCATTCAGTGGCTCCCATCCCTACAGGACAAAGCCTGAACCTCGGCAGGGCACACGTACTGCTCCCTAGATGATGCTTTCCCACCTCTCCTGCCTTATTTCCCAGTGAGCTCCTAGCCCTAACTCTAAGCAAACCTGCCGGGCATAGGATCCAGGCTGTTTTCCCCTCTATGCCTTGTTAAAAGCCATTCCCTTTGCCTAGGATGCATTTCTTCTAAACCACAAACTGGATGAGGGTCTGTGTGATCTCAGATGACCCAGCTTCAACGTCATCCTCTGACCATCCTCTTCCGCCGCGTAGCTGTGACTATTCCCTCCTGTGTGTACCTGCTATACTCGGTTTACTTTTCTATCATCTCCCATGCAACTCTTTACTGCACTATTTCGAAAAACTGTTTTTCTTTTAGTGCAGATTTCTCTGTTTCTTACTGCCACCGTGTGTTTCATTCATCTCAGTGTACCTGGCACCTAGTAGAGCATCTGACACACATCAAACACAGAATATAGCCGGTGGAAGGCATGAGCGAAGGTAAGAAGAATTTCTCTGCCACCCACGTGAATGAAACGTGGAGCAAAAGCAATTGACCTTCCTGTTGACCAGTGCATCCAGCAACCAGAACATCGTCGACACCAAAACCAACCACGCTTGCCTTGGTGGGAAGGTGTACTGGTCAGGGTTCTCTAGAGAAACAGAACCAGTGGGACGTATGAGTGTGTGTGTGGGTGTGTGTCTCTGTGTTTGTACACATATATTTATATATACATCTATAGATATCAGTGGATATCTGTATCAGATATCCATACCTGATATAGTGTCTATATCAGATACTTTGCTATATCTATGTATCTATCTATCTACCTTTGTATCTATCTACGTATCTATGTATCTATCATCTATCTCTATATCTATGTATCTATCTTTGTATCTATTATCTATCTCTGTGTTATCTCTCTACAGATCTGTTTTTATATCTATGTACCTGTATGTATATCTGGCAAAGATATAATATATAGAGAGATATTAGATATATAGATATGGCAAAGTGTCTGATATAGGAACTATATCAGATGTATATATGATATAGATCTATGTTTTTATAACTATGTATCTGCATGTATATTTGGCAAAGATATAGATATATTATAATATATATAGATATTAGATATACAGATATGGCAAAGTGATGTAGGAACTATATCAGATATATATAACTCATATAAAGATATAGATATATCAACTGATAGCTATTGACATTGATATCTGTCTATGTTTCTATCTATCTACCTATGTATTCATGTCTTTGTCTATCTAGAGAAATTTTGAGGAATTGGCTCATGAAATTGTGGAAGCTGGTAGAACCAAAGTCTGCAGGATAGACCGTCAGGCTGGAGACCCAGGGGAGAGCAGATGCTGTGATTTGAGTCCAAAGGCAGTCTGCTGGCAGAATTCCTCCTTCCTTGGGAAAGGACAGCCTTTTTTCTATGAAGACCTTTACCTGTAGATGAGGCTCACCCACTTTACAAAGGGCAACCTGCTTTACTCAAAGTTTACTGATTTTTAGATTAACCTCACCTAAAAACTAACTTTACTGATGCATCTAGAACAATGTTTGATCAAATACTCAGGTACTGTGGCCTAGCCACTTTGACACCTAGACTTTACCGTCACACAAGGGAATGAGGTCATCCAGCTGTTTGATTCTGTGCTGCTGTGGAACACATTGCCCCAAAGCTTAGTGGCTAAAGCAACAACCATGTTATTGTTTCTCGAGATCATGTGGGTTGGCTGGAGCCCACCCGGGTGGTCTCCTGCTGGCCTCCACTAGGATTTCTCATGCTGTTAGATAGCAGCATGGCTTGGAGGGGATGGCTGGGAGGCAGAGACTCCCCTCTCTCTCCACAGGGCTAAATAAAGCTTCTTTATGACAGCTGGATTTAAGAACAAATATTCCAGGAGCCAGCCCATGTGTGCACTTATCAGGCCTCTGGTTGCATCACTCTTGTTAAAATTTCATTGGTTAAAATTGCCACATGGCTAAGGCCAGCATCAGTGTGGGAGAGGACAACATGAGCATGTCAATACCAGGAGGCCTGTTAACAGTCAACCACAGCAGTCAATGCCAGGCTGCATGGCAGTCTTTGACGCCAGAGGGCACGTTATAGGCGGAAGTGGTACCCTTGATGCTCCCTGAAAGGAGAACTTCCTGTCACTGTCTTCTCACCAGTGAGAAAGTTCTCTGGAGCCAAAGGCCATTTCCTGTCTTTGTTTTCATCACTGTTCATCTGTAAGAACTTACCTTTACCTGTGCCCCAGGTGCATTTCCATTGCCACAGCACTGGAGCTCTTAGATTACAGAACTTCTAGAAGGAACCTTGGTATATTTTAGGCCTGAGGTTACTTACAGTGGCCTTTCAGCCACATTTGGCTCATGGAATTTGTTTTTGTTTTCTTAACATGTATCTGTTGCCACCATTTCAAAAAAATGAGAGATTTTACTTTCAAATGATGAATATACAAACAAAATGTGGCGTATCTATATAATGGAACATTATTTGGTCATAAAAAGGAAGGACGTACTATCCATACATGGATGAACCTTGAAAACACGATGCTAAGTGAAAGAAGTCAGTCACAAAACACCACACATTTAATGATTCCATTTATATGAAATATTCAGACTAGGCAAATCTATAGAGAAAGAAAGATTCGTGGTTTCTTGATGCTGGGGGGTGGGGACAGAGAAGCTGAATTGGACCCTTTAAATGGGTGAATTGTATGGTAATGTGAATTATATCTCAATAAAGCTGTTACCAAAAAAAAAAGAGAGAGAGAGAATTTACCTAAAAATCTGGGTCTCTAGTTTCTCTTAAAGAGTTACTAGCTCTGGCAGCACGGGGGCAATGACTGGTCACAGGGACGATTATTTGGGGCTGAGTGGTGGCTGGCCCCTTGAAGTGGGGACCGTCTCCCCAGTTCTACAGAAAGCCCACCACTCCCTGTTTTCCCTCCGAAATTAAGTTACATGCCGGATGCGATTTATCGTTGAGCGAATGTTGTTTTTCTTTTCGTGGAGGCACACTTCCCTGTGACCATGGTTTTAACCCAAGAGAGACAAGAAAAGCTGGCCTGGGAGAGTGATGTGCTCCTCAGAGCCCCCCCCCCCCCCCCCCCCCCCCACCCCCCCCCGCCCCGCCAAAGCAAAGGCAAAGAAAATCAGAAGGAAGCAAGTGGAATGGACATCTTGAAGTTTGGGGTAGTAAGAAGGCAAGGGATGGGTTTCACAAGCAGGTGAAAACGCAACTGTAATGTTCTGTGCACCAGAGTCCAGTCCTTGGCCAGACAGACTCGAATGGAGCCAGGCAACTGTGCACCCCCGTCAGCAACAAGGCAGGGAAGAGGGAAGGATCTGGACAGGTTCCAGGAGAAGTGGGGATGCTCTCCTATCTCATGCCTCTCGCTGTCAGAATTCCTCACGTCTCACAAATGACCAGTACGGAACCCAGAAACTGGTCTCATTTCAGGAGCACTTGTCTGCCTTTGCATTTCAATAGAGGCCCGAGGTTTTCGGAGCTACGCTCTTCTGCGAGCTGTCCTTTGTATGAGCTGTTTCGAAGCAAAAGAGAAGCGTACTTTCTGATGGGCTTTTGTGGGGCAAAAATGCTTATAGGAATCGAGGGCTTAAGGGCTGTGTCACTCCTGGGCACATTCACGGCATCCCCATAACCTACAGAAGGGCTACACTGGATTTAGTCTCTTCATGCTTTTATATGTGAGGTTCAAGACCACCCATCCTCAAGCACAATCCACTCGAAGAAGATGCACTGTGATCACATCCTCAGGGCGGTTTTGTTTCCCCCCCAGTGGCCTCTTCTTTTTGGCCCTGTATTGTTCAGCGATAGTTCACGTAGCTGAGTCTGACTCAGAGAGGGCTTTGTGCTGCTCCCCTTAGCACACTTCCTCTTTCCTACAAAATCATCTTTGGTTGCTTCATCAGAAATGCGATACATTACATTCTGGAGAAATCTACCCAAAAAAGAATTCAGAGTAATGATAGTAAAGATGATCCAAGACCTCAGAAAAAGAATGGAGGCACAGATGGAGAAGATACAAGAAATGTTGAACAAAGAGCTAGATAGATCTTCTAAGATCTAAAGAACAAACAAGCAGAGATAAACAATACAATGGCTGGAATTCCGGTGAAAAATAGGACAGGTGTTCAGGTGAAGGCAGGACATGGGCCTGTGTGTTTCTGCCTCAGGCGACCGGAGCTGACCCAAGCCTGAGCCTCACACGAGAAGAACGGGGACCAATTTGCTAAACAAAAAGCCAAAAGAACCTGGGTAGAAATCATTTCATGGAATCTCAAGGCTAAAACCAATGCACGTGAGCTGGGTTGCACCTGCGCTGAAAATGTTTATTTTGTAAAATTACAGAATCATCTTGGAACTGAACTTGAAGCTGATCTTACAGGTTAAAATTCCCACTTCTACCTCCAGGGAGAGAAGATGCAGGAGCTCATTTACGCCACCCCAAGAAATAGACCATAGAGCATCAGGAATACGGATGATCACCTACATCTGAAAAAACACGTCTAAGGTTTCAAGAAAAGACGATTTCTGTTATCTGTCAGCACTGGGACAAAGGATGTGGCAGGACAGAAAAAAAGAATCACAATTTTCAATTCAATCCCTGGTGGCGCAGTGCTTGAGAGTCCGCCTGCCGATGCAGGAGACGCGGGTTCGTGCCCCGTTTCGGGAGGATCCCACATGCCGCGGAGCGGCTGGGCCCGTGAGCCATGGCCGCTGAGCCTGCGCGTCCGGAGCCTGTGCTCCGCAGATGGGAGAGGCCACAGCAGTGGGAGGCCCGCATAACGCAGGGAAAAGGGGAAAAAAAAAAACAAAAAAACAAACAAAAAAAAAAACAAAAGTACAAGTTATCACATGGCAAGTTCTTGATTAATTTGTCCACCTAGAAAGTGATTTTTTCCCCCAAATATATCAACAGTTGGTGATTTAGTATGTCCAACATTCTAAGCTTGCTTCTCAAAATCAGTTGGTTTAAGATTTCCCATAGGAATGCTTAAAGTTTCTATCTATCATCTATCTATCTGCCTTTCCATCTGTCTATCCATCCATCATCTATCACCTATCTATCCATCAATTCATCTATCTCTATCTATCATCCATTATCTATGTCTATCTTTCTGTCTATTATCTGTCTTCTTATCTATCTATCTATCTACCTATCATCTACCTATCAATCTATCTAGTTTGATAGGTAGTTATATCTGCTTTTCCAGCCGTCTAGCCATCCATCATCCACGTATCATCTATCTATCCATCCATCCATCAATGCATCTATCATCTCTATCTATCTGTCAATGTATCTACCTATCTATCTACCCATCTGTCTATCATCTATCTGATCATTTCCATATCACTGAATTTAAGCAATTTTGCTCTGAAATAGACTGCATATAGAGCTTCTGGAACAATCCAGAGACCCTGGAAAAGCATCTTATTTTAATGAAGTGATTTCCCCCTGACAACACCATGGGAAACCTCTAAACGGAGCTGCCACAAGGAATCCTCAGACCTGTCGAGGGTTACACTAAAAAGTCCAGATCTAGCATTGAGTTCCTTGACTCCCACTGACAGCAGAGCTCAGAGAGCCTTGAAGTCTGCAAAATGCCCGACCCTTCCTTGAGGAGATGACTGGGATTCCCATGGAGGGAGAGTAGGTCCAAAGAGGTCCGATTTGTGCACCTGTTCAGAGTGCAGAAGCCTCTGCATATTTGAAATCCAGGTGAGCCAAAGCCTCCCTTCTGGCACACCTCCGGCTTAAGCCCTGCCCCTCTGGCCTGAGATGGGCATTTATGTTTGCAGCCTCTGTATGGAGCCCTCTGGGCTCACCCAGCCTTGGCCCAGCTTCGCCTCCTTGACGCCTCTGCTGGGCCAGACTTGACCTTCATTCCTCCCAGGCCACCGCGTTTCCCCCTGTTCCACTGGAAAGGGGTCCAGACATCCCCTGTGGAGCAGAGGGCTCCGGGCTGCCTCTCTGCACCTCCCTCTGCATGACCGTCCACCCCATCCCTTCGGCAGTCTGCATTTTCACGGGTCCCCACTTTCTGAAGGAGGGCTCTCCCCTTTCTTTGTCTTCTTGTTCATCACAAATTGTGTTTATCTGTGATGAGCACCCTGGAGAATGCTGGAGCCAGACAGCCTGGTTCCAAGCTTGGGCACATGCCCCGGATTCCTCATCTGTAGCACAGTCCACTTATGGGGACTTTAGGAAGATGAAATGAGTAACGGGTGTAAATGCCCAGGACAGCACCAGGACCAGATGACCATAAAAGGTTAGTACACTTATCATCATTTGCTAAAATGTAACGACAAGTGCAAATTCATTGCAAAAATGACAATGTCATTTTTTTCAGAACTGATTTTGCATAACATTAGTATCTCATGTTCTTCAGAATTTATTAAATTAAATATTTATTCATATAAACACTATTTACAATAGCCAAGGCATGGAAGCAACCTAAATGTCCATGGATGGATGAATGGATAAAGAAGATGGGGTACACACACAGAATGGAATATTACTCAGCCATAAAAAGAATGAAATAACACCATCTGCAGCAACATGGACGGACCTAGAGATTATCATACTAATTAAAGTCAGTCAGACACACAAAACAAATATCACATGATATCCTTATATGTGGAATCTAAAATATGATAAAAGTAAACTTATTTACAAAACAGAAACAGACTCACAGACACAGAACACAAACTTATCGTTACCAAAGGGGAAAAAGGGGAGTGATAAATTAGGAGTTTGGGATTAACAGATACACACTACTATACATAAAATAGATAATCAACAAGGACCTACTGTATAGCACAGGGAACTATATTCAATATCTTGTAATAACCTATAATGGAAAAGAATCTGAAAAAGGCCATATATATA
>NW_006782851.1:1909602-1927176 GCF_000442215.2 Lipotes vexillifer
TATAACTGAATCACTTCACTGTACACCTGAAACATTGTAAATCAACTATACTTAAATAAAAAATTTTTTAAAAACCTAAAATTTAATACATTTTAGATATTATAAATAGATATTATAAATGTTGTACAAATCTGCAGTAAATCATACATTTCTAACATGACACATGTGGAACAACTACTGTCAATTTAATATAAATAATTAGTTGCTACAGGCTCTCCTACATCTTTAGATGTGAGTCCCCTCTACCCGGAGAGAGCTTCTTTGCCCCTTTTCTTCACGGGTGCACACCTAGCCCCTCTTGCACTTAGGTAGGACCATGTGACTGTGTTCCAGCCAACGGCACATGAGCAGAGGTGCATCACTTTCAGGCCTGGCCATCAACCATTGTGCATGATTTTCCATGCTCTCCGCAGCTCCACCAGATGGCGCTAGAGGAGCCCCAGGGATGGAGGAGCCACAACAGGGAAGGAGCTCGGGTCCCTGAATCGCCATGTGGAGGATGACAACCAACATCAAGACTGGACTGTTTCACAAAAGAGAAGTAAACCCTGATTGTGTCAGGGCCCTTAAACATGGAGGTTTATTTGTTACAGCCTTAGTAAGCCTTACCCTAACAGATACAGACAGAGAAGGGGAATGGGAGAATACTAAGAAAGTAGCTTCAAGGTATTGGAGGAAAATGGGGCTGGAGGGATTTAGGTGAGGGTGTCAGGGATGTAGTGGTGATGCGGGGGTGAGTAGGGAGGAACTGGAGTGAAAGTCTGAAATAGTATTACTTAAAAGGTCTTTAAAAATTAGCGCAGGTTATAAACCTCTAGCATAAGCATGAAGCCAGAACCTTTAATTTTTAAAATAGTAATAAACTCAGCTGTGCAAAGTGGATGCTGCTTCTGTGTACGACTGCATCCTCACAGTTAGAAGTGATGGCTTGTAGCTCTCTGCCTTCTAAGAAGTGATGAATCATGGTGTGACACTGGAGCTTTACTTGTGTCTTTTCCTGTAGAGTCATACTTCTAACGAGTACAAAACAGAGCAATTGGGAATTTCCACAAAGAGGGATACCTGTGCTTATTGGGGTAGGTAACAGTCTCTCCACTTTAACGCAGTCATATGTCAAAGCAGCATTGTCTGATCACTTGTGTACAACCTTCACTGTTTGTCACTCTACCCATGTACCACCTGTCTAATCATTTACTACTATGTGTCTTTACATCTTCTTTATACTAACAACTTTTAAAATTTAGTCTGGTCCCAAGGAAGAATATCCATAAAATCACGGTTGGACGTCCCAGACATGTTATCCTAGTAAACATTAGAATAAATGGAAACCTACTAACATAGAAAACGTTCTTCTCACCTTCTAGAAAAATGATGTGTATTCTACCTTAGAAAACACTGCATGAAAGGATCCAGGACATGAATTTTCCTTAAAAGCAAACTGCTCAGTGTGTGAACCCTGGAGGCCTTCCAAAATCACTATTGTGTTCTTTCGAAGTCTTACCTCAGGGGTGACTTTTCCTTTGGAAATGGCATTCAGTTGTAGGTTGCTATTCAGTGAGAGACTGTTTCCCAGTTCTGAGCCATAGAAAACACAACAGTGCTCGCTGTTAAATTTCTCTGAGCTCATAATTCTCGCCCTAAATATCAGATGCACCCCACCCAGTGAAACACATCCTCGTGGCCCATATTTGGGGTGACCACACATCCTGGTTGGCCCAGAACAGGTCAGCTTTACACCTGTCATCATGAATACTGCCTCCTTTCATTCTCAAAAGTGGCCCAGTGTGAGAAATATACTAAATTATATTCCACCCATAAGCTGTCCCGATGACACTACTCCCTCAGCATCTGAAATCTCAAACACAGCGTCTGTAACATGTGAACTTCATTTCTCTTCCCCTCCCCCGTGAACCTGCTTCTTCAGTATTTTGATGAATGGAACCACTGTCCCCAAATACGCTCAAGCCACCCATGGCTGATCAGCCAAAGGGGTCGGGATTGCAGGATAAGAGGTTGTTCTATTGGGGGAGGGTAGTGTTCCTGAGAGGAACTCTCTCTGGTCCTCAGTTCCCCCTGAGAGAGGAGAGGAAAGTCCTTGAGAGGTTACTGTCCATCAAATCATCAGATGCTAAATCACCTACAGCATTTGGAGGTGTCCAAGCTATCCCCTCTCACAAAGTCAGAGGCTGATGACCCACGATCTGAAAATTTGGGAGCCCACGGACCAATAAAATGCCTGATACTGCTTGGAGATAATGAAAGTGAGAATAAAAGGATGGTTTGATGTGAAAACTCTCAAGTTGCCAACTGAGAGTAAGGAAGAGGGTTCCTGCTCGGGCTTTGGAATCGGGGTCAAGAGATTCGATGACGGTGGGGGTGAGGCATGCTTGCTGGAGGCAAGAGGGACACGTAGAGGAATGTGGAGCACGGCTCCACCCATTCCTGCAGAGTGCAGCTGGATACGAAGGGCTGTACTGGCCTGGAGCCAGCAGTCGAGGCATCCCTACTGATGGATAAAACGTGTGATGTTCAATCTGGAAGAAGATGTGCATGGCCGCGGCAAGCCACGGGAGACCACGTATGTGTGGCCATGGCAAAGCCACTGGAGACCACATATGTGCATGGCCATGGGAGACCACACATGTGCATGGCCATGGCAAAAGCCACGGGAGACCACGTATGTGCGTGGCCAAGCCATGGGGGGCCACGTATGTGCGTGGCCGCAACAAAGCCACAGGAGACCACATTGGGTTTTTCTTTCTCCTGTTGTGTCACCTCCAAGCCAGAGATGTTTGTCCAGGAGAAAAGGGTGTGTGTGACATTTCTTCATCTAAATATCAAGAAAGAAATATATCTTAGCTGGCTGAGAAGTTGGCAAGATGGCAGTGGTAAGCAGGGCAATGTGCCTCCAAGGAGGCCGACACCCTGGTTCCTGGAAGCTGTGCATAGGTTGGGTTACATGGCAAACGGAAATGAGGTTTCCGGGTTCCTAGATGGAATCAAGGCTGTGATCAGCTGACCGTGAGCCACGGAGATCGTCCTGGGTGATTCCACTGGGCCCAGCGTAGCAGTGGAAAACAGAGGCAGAAAAAGAGAATCAGAGAGAGCTGTGACCTTGGAATAACAGACCAGTCAGAGACGCAAAGCTTTGCAGATGGAGGCAGGGGCCACAGACCAGGGACTGAGGGGGGCCTTTATTTACTTACTTTCTTTGTAAAAAGTATTTATTTATTTATTTGTTTATTTGGCTGCACCAGGTCTTAGTTGCGGCATGCATGCAGGATCTATCTGGTTCCCTGTCCAGGGATCTAACACACGGCCCCTGCATTGGGAGTGCGGAGTCTTCACCACTGCACCACCAGGGAAGTCCCTATTTACTTTCTTAAAGGCAGCTTTTACATTTTAAGTGGGAACATCTTTGAAGTTTTAGCCAATACACCTCCTGCTCTGTGCATTTACACAAACCTTCCCTAAGGATATTGAAGAGTAAAAAAATAAATACCTTTTTAAAAGCATTTGCCTAAAGCAGACTTTACAAGCCTAGGATTCTGTCCCTAAAGGACGACTGAATTTCATCTGTCCTAAGACTGCTCTTTTCTCCTTCCCATTTGTAACGTCTCTGAAACCAGGACGCACTCTACAATTAACAGTGTCAGCCTTGGGTCATGTTGTTAGCTGCAGCATTTTTCTTTCTTAGTGGTATTTGAAATCAATGTGAAAATCAGTGACGGATTAAGTCAGATGAAATATGAAAATGGATTTATTCTTTCATTTTTTATAAGTATTGTATTTTATTATTTTATTATAGCTCTTGTAATCCTTTCTGTTTTTACGAGTTTTGCTCTCACTCAGAGACAAAACTGGAATCACCACTGGTTTCAATATTAGACCTATTTTTTCCTAGTTTTTTTCCCAGTTTTTTTCCCCCTTGCTTTATTGAGATATATTCGACATACAATATTGTGTAAATTTAAGGCGTACAACGTGATGGTTTGATACAAGTATATATTGTGAAATGATGACCATAATTAGGTTAGTTAACACCTCCACTACCTAACATGATACTGGTGATGATTTTATTTGTAGTGAGAACATTTAAAATCTGCTCTTCTAGCAGCTTTCAAGTATATAATACAGCATTATTATTTTTTTCTACATGATGTACAGCTTTATTTTTGGGGAGGGGGTACATTCTTTTCTAAAATTAAAAAAAATTTAAATCGAAATGTAGTTGATCTACAATGTTTCAGGTGTGCAGCAAAGTGATTCAGTTATATATATATACACACACACACACACACAGACACACACACACATTCTTTTTCAGATTCTTTTCCATTGCAGGCTATTACAAGATATTGAATATGGTTCCCTGTGCTATACAGTAGTAGGTCCTGATTGTTTATCTATTTTATGTATTGTAGTGTGTATAATACAGTATTGTTAACTGTAATCACCAGGCTGTATATTCGATCCCCAGAACTTACTCATCTCAAAACTGAAAGTTTGTATCCCTTGACCAACATCTTTAGAGGTTGATAAAGTCAAGGAGTCAGATTTTCCCCTAGAAACGTCCCGGAAGGAATGTGGCCCTACTGACCCTTTGATTTCAGCCCATACTGGCCTTCTAATCACAAAACTGTAAGATAATTAGTGTGTGTTACCTTAAGTCAATACATTTGTGTATTTTTTTTTTACAGCTGCAATGGAAACTCATGCAGACTTCAAGGGGGTTCGAGCAGTCCCGTCACTAGCCATCTACCCTCTACAGCAGCCAGACATCTCCCGCCACGTTCAGACAGATGGCGGCCCCGCTCTGGTCCAGGCCTGCGTGTTCCTGGCCCCATCACGGTCAAGGTGCGGTTCTCGTCTCCCCACAAGCCTTCACCGGTCTGCCCCTCTCACCATTGCTCCCAGCTCTTCCCCGACCCTGTCTCTCACTCACTGCTCTCCACTGCTGTTGCTCTGGTTCCTCCCACACACCGAGGGGTTCCCACCTCCGGCCCGTCCTGCCCGAAACGGTCCCGCCTCTGCTCTCACCGACGCACTCACTCGGCTTCGAGATCTGGACCCAGCGCCACTTTTTCAGGAGGCGTGGACATCTTACACATACATATATATGTGCACACACATACACCTTGCTGAAAAGGCACAGAGGAGGAAGATAGGATATATGTATGAAACTATTATATAGGATATAGGACTACACATATATAAAGGATAAATATAGAATACATATATGAAAAGAGGATATGTATATATGTGGAACTATTATATAAGATATAGGACATATACACTACACATGTATAGGATAAATACAGAATATATGTATGAAAATAGGATGTTTATGTATGTGAAATTACTATATAGGATATAGGACGTATATGTTACACATATACAGGATAAATATAGAATATATATATGAAAAATAGGATATTTATATATGTGAAACTATTATATAGGATATAGGATGTATATATTATACATACGATATATATATGAAAAGACTATTAGGAAAACACGTATATATATAGGACATATAGAAAAGTGAAACTATCTCTTCCTCCCCTATAAAGGACACTATATAGATGAAACTTTCTTTAGGATATAGATAGATAGATAGATTATATATAATATACATACATATATGTAATATGTATATTAATATGTAAATAAATAATACACAAATAGGATATTTACATAGGTATCCTATTTTTCGCCTCCATGGAAGAAACTATGTGAAACTATATATAATATATATGAAAGTACACATATAGGATATATATCTGCCTATATATTAAACTATATATTATAGCTTATATAGGATATAATACATACAAGAAAATATCTACTTTCCTTCTCTGTAAAGTATATATATGAAACAATATTTGTGAAGAAATATATGTAGGATATAGGAGATATATATATATATCTATACAAGAAAATAGAATTTTCTGTTTTCCTCTTCAAATCATGAGGGCAGGACTTTGTTTTGCTCTCTGCTGAATCTGCAGCACCTGAACCATGCCTTCTGTGCATCAAAAAACTCAGTAAGCATTTGTTCAATGATTTATGTTTATAATTAAGCTCTTCATTAGACTAGTTATAAGCATTTCGGTGCAGTTTCAATTTTGACTACCATATGGGAACCTCCACAGTATTTTCTGAACTTTGGGCCTCTACAATCTTAATCTGGCTCTGTAAAAAAAAAAGTATTTCCACGTACAGTGGTGGCCCAAATGCTCATCTCTGGTCTTCACCAATACCTGAGCATTACCTGGGCTGGGCCTCTGCTGTTTCTTACGGCCTGACTTGTGTTCAGGCCTGCTGGAGGCCTGGCATTTGGGATGGATCTCTGAACCCTCCATCCAGTTGCTCAGAGATTTGAGGGTCCAAAGAGGACCTTCATTTGCGATTTGAAACCACACTGATTCCCCTCCTTGACTGTGACCATTGCCTCCAAACTGAGAAATCTAACTCACTAGTTTTACTTGGAAGGGCCCTAAGCTGGGTTTTTATCTTGGTCACAAACACTCATTATGCTCCTGGCACTTTCTCTCCCTCTCTTCTTGGATCAAAGATCACTCCCTCAGGGGAAAGCCAGCAGAAATTTCTGCAACTCACCCTAAAATTAAAATCAAGACTCTGTGTCAAGCTCTTGTGAGACAGAAACCCTCAGTGCCAGGCCCTGAAGGACAAATAATGAAAAAAAAAAAAAACAAAAAAAAAAAACCAAAAACCTTCTGGCCAAGTATAATCTCAAATTTTGGATTCCACATGTACATTTTTGCCATCCTTTATTCCCCTATTAATTTTAACTCCGTAGAAGCAGAAGATAAGGATGTGCTGCTGGGTTAGTACTAATGATTACTGCTATCTTCATTAATGAGAATTTCTGATGTAAGTTGGGGTATGAATCACAGCAGGTGTGGTGTACATTCAGATACATTTTAAATGTGATGTGCGAGCTGGTAGCTGTGTGCCTCATTTTACCACCAATGGAGGTTTGACTCCTAAATCATCCTTCAAAACACTACCATTCTTTTGTTAGGTTTCAAAAGAACAATGCAATGGCTTTGTGCCAATGACATGCGTCCTGTACATGATACAGTCTTGAAATGCCTGAGCACTGAGTCAGAGGATTTAAAAGGGCTTATGACTCATATCTCATGCCTTAATGCACCTGTTGTCAACAGTTTTCCTTCTTCATATAACAATGTCCTTGTAGTCACAGAATTATAAGTCAAAGAAATAATTTCCATCACAGAAATGGAGGGGAATTAGCCAGGCTCACCATTATAGGCATGTTAGAATCCTGGAAGGTGCTGTGCCTGCAATTTGGGCTTCTGCCACCAGGAGGTGCCCATCAGGAATCCTTTGGCTGATAATGAGCATCTGGCTCCAGCTGTACAGAGATGATGCCTATTGGCATCAAGCAAACAATACATCCGAAATCCAAATTTCACAAAGCACGTGTGCTAACAAAAAAAAATCAATGTAACAGAAAATACCATGGGAAGGGAACGGAAGATCTGATACTTTGTGCCTTGCTGGATGTTTATTAATGTTCAATACAAATCTGGGTTTATTCTACCATTGGTTCATTCCACAAACATTTATTTTTAAGTAACTGCTATGTGCCAGGCCTTCAGTTAAGTCCAAGAACACAGAAATGAGTCTGACAAATACCCAGTCTAGAATGTCTCCAAACCTGGCAGTCTGTCCACACATAAATAACTGAGGATAACCACATCCCAAGCACAGTCACACCTTTACCTAAGAGTTAAGGTCTAAAGAAAGGTGCCTTCACCTCTCGTGAAAATACTCTTGAAAAATTTTTTAAATTGGGGCTTTTTGGACGATGAATGTATTGTTTGACCTCTAAAGAGGTCCCATCAGAGCATATCCCAGAATTTATATAGGACTGGCCTAGAAACCATATATTCTTTGCTCTTGGATTTGAGCCAGTTCTGAGACATCCATTTTGCTCCCACAAGGGGCAGACTCTGTGAGAATGAAACTCATACAGAAGAAAGTGTGGCTATAGGTGAGGGGGTGGGAGAGAGAGACAAGGAGAATATTCTCATGGTATCTCTTGAGGCTCTGAACAAAACCCCCCAAAAGTAGCCCTGAATGAACTTTTCAATTACGTCAACCACACTTATCTTAATATAAACTTATGTCAGTGTGGGTGGGATTTCCTGTTATTTCCAACCCCTAAGAATCACAAAGGATAGTCTCATCAAAATCTGAAATGCATCCATGAGGGATCCACTGCCTTCTTAAAAACCCAGCATCCTTGGGAGGCATAAGGTATCATGCCTTCACATAATTTACAATTCAGCGCGAATAAGTCTTCCAGTGATCTCCTGAGAGGAGGTTTTGATACGGATGGAGAACACAGGAGCTTTTACTGGGCCTCTGGCTGGGAAGGAAGAGAAAGCAAATAAAAATAAAAAGATGGGGGGCAGGGGAGATGGGCTTTAAAGACAGACCTGCTGCTCAGAGGTTTCCCAGGAGCCTCTGAACAGGTGTTGAGATGCTTCTCCAAGGACCCCTTGGCTTGCTTTCTCAAGGCTTTCTTTCTCTTGGCTTTCTTTCTTTCTGCCTCTAAATGACACCAAAACATTATCTACACCAAGTGATTCTCTTTCAACACCTGTGATTCACAGAGCAGCATGGTGACAGCAGTGTAGGTTGTGGATTTTGATTTTTAAGTTGTGCATCAGGTGGTGAGTCCTGTGGATGGATGTGAAATTGAATGCAGGCAGCTTCTCTACTTTCCTTGAGTCTCTGCATTTCTGATGGTGATTTCATGACTCCCAAGATGACTCAAGTCATTTGGAACTCTTTAGGGCACAAATATCCATGCAGACTTCTTTGATGACTGGTATGATAAGACTAACACAAATTGCTTTGCACAAAAGGACTCTATTCACTCTTATTTAGGAAGTGGTGTGGTGGGATTCAAGTGTTTGAGCAGTGTCATAAGGAACTGACTTTCCTGCACAGCGGTTCTGGCTTCCTCTGTTGTTTTTAACTCCCTGGCAGGCTCTTTTCTCAAGATGGACCCTAATAACTCCAGCATATCCTCTCAGGGATAAGGAATAAGAGCAAAAGGAGATAAAATGCTTCTCTTGCAGGAGTTCCAGCCAAAGTCTCAGGACTGCATCTGATTGGCTGGGATTGGACACTGGGTCTCTCCCTAAGCCAATGACAGTGTCCAGAGGGATGCAGTGCTTTGACTGGCCACGAGAGGTCACATGGCCACTGAAAGCTGCGATGGACATACCATTTAAATTGCATGGATTTAAAATAAATGAGGGACTTCCCTGGTGGCGCAATGGTTAAGAATCTGCCTGCCAATGCAGGGCACACGGGTTCGATCCCTGGTCCAGGAAGATCCCACATGCCGCGGAGCCACTAAGCCCGTGTGCCACAACTACTGAGCCTGCGCTCTAGAGCCTGTGAGCCACAACTACTGAACCTGCGTGCCACAACTACTGAAGCCTGTGTGCCTAGAGCCCATGCTCCGCAACGAGAAGCCACCACAATGAGAAGCTTGCGCACCACAACAAAGAGTAGCCCCTGCTCACTGTGACTAGAGAAAGCCCGCACACAGCAACGAAGACCCAACACAGCCAAAAATAAAGAAATTAAATAAATAAATTTGTAAAATAAATTAAATGAGCCACGGGTATGAAATACACACTGTGGGAATGCAGTCAATAACTATGTATAATATCTTTGTGTGGTGACAGATCATGACTAGACTGATCTTGGTGATCACTTTGAAATGTATAGACATATCAAATCACTAGGCTGTGTACCAGGAACTAACATAGTGTTGTCGGTCAATTAGACTTCACAACCAACCAAACAAACAAACAAAAGAGATCAGATTTGTGGTTATCAGAGGCGAGAGGTGAGGGGAGGCGGAACTGGATGAAGACAACCATAGGTACAAACCCTTAGTTATAAGATAAACAGGTACTAGGGATGTAATGTACAACATGATAGACAGAAGTAACCCTGCTGTGCGTTATACATGAAAGTTAAGAGAGTAAATCCTAAGAGTTCTCATCACAAGAAAAAACACTTCTTTCTGTTTCTTTAATTATGTATCTATAGGAAGCGATGGATGTTCACTAAACGTATTGTGATAATCATTTCACGATGTATGTAAGTCAAATCATTATGCTGCACACTTAAACTTACAGTGTTGTATGTCAATTATATCCTAATAAAACTGGAAGAAAAACATAAAATAATTAAAAAAAAGAATTTTGAAAAAGACAGAATTTGCACAAATTTATTGCAAAGACGTGGAGCAATATTCTAGAGAAAACCAGGTTATTGTTATCAGAAAAAGGGTAGATGAAAGCTGGAGAGACAAAGCCTACACGTCCATGACAGGAATCGGCTGTGCTTCCTAAAAGCTGTACAACCGAGAAGAAACGCACAACGGATGATATACCCCATTCATAATAAATAACCAACAAATAGACTTTCCGGAATATAAAATGACATGCAGAATGTTGCAAACTGGAAGCTGATAAAAGTTTAAGTAATAGAACTCCCCAGGGGTAATTGTGGTTTCTGAGATCTTTCTGTTCTGTAGGCTCTCCTGCATAGTTTCCTTAGCACTTTCCTGGGGACATGATGGAGAGGGTCCTCAATAAATGATAAACCAGATGGAACGGCATATGGTTTCAGTGATAAGGAATAGCAACGTGGGGCAGACGCATCACAGAAGACTTCATGGAGGAAGCACATTTTCCACAGGACCTTAAAAAGTAGGAACAACTTGGACGGGTCAGAGCAAGTTGGTCAATGGTCTTCTTGGCCGAACTTCCCGATCATGGTTCAATAAATGCTTGTTTGAGGAAATAATAATAAAGTTAAGTAAACCACCCTCTGCTTAAACTCTTGCAGTGATTATCTGACATCTACAGGACTAAAACCCCAGGACCCGGCTTCCGTGGCTCCCCTGCATCTGAGTTAGACTCCCTCTCCAACTACATGTCTTCACATATCAGGTTGTGATGTTTGACTAGTGAAATGAGACCCAGTTTCCTTATTTTTCAAATGAGGATCCTGCCTGTCTCTAGAAGTCAAAACCATCACTGCGCCTGGCACGTAGTAAACGCTTCAGAGAAGGGAGTTATTTTTATCATTATCATGAACAATCATCCTCCCACATTCAAGCCATGCTGAGCTCCAGTAGTTTTCCAAACATCCCACGATCACTCACGCCTCTGTCCACTATCTTAGTTTGGAGTCTCTTTTTAAAAAACAATTAATTAATTAATTAAATAATTTTTGGCTGCGTTGGGTCTTTGTTGCTGTGTGCGGGCTTTCTCTAGTTGCGGCGAGCGGGGGCTACTATTCATTGGGGTGCGCGGGCTTCTCATTGCAGTGGCTTCTCTTGTTGTGGTGCACGGGCTCTAGAGCACAGGCTCAGTAGTTGTGGCACATGGGCTTAGTTGCTCAGCGGCATGTGGGATCTTCCCGGACTAGGGCTCGAACCCATGTCCCCTGCATTGGCAGGCAGATTCTTAACCACTGTGCCACCAGGGAAGTCCCAGTTTGGAGTCTTTTGAAAGCAGAGCCTGAGACCATTAGCTGTAGGCAGGAAAGTGGTTCATGGCAGCAGATGTGAGGAAGGTAAGGAAGACAAAAAGAGGAAGGAGGGAACAACAACAAAAGGTGTGTTGTTGATTTGGTTGCCCCTGGAGCACGTGGGACTCAGCCCTGCTGGGGGCTTCTGAGCAACTGTGTGGAAGGCACAGGCGTTCAGAAGGATGGAGGCAGCCGCTGCTCTATGGGTGTAGGGCTGCCCCTGGGGATGCTCACTCCCCAGAAGACTGAGAAAGCTCTCCCAGCTTTGGAAACATCCCTGAGACAGATAAGCTGAGAGGCTCACCAGGCTCTAGGGTGGGACACCGTCAGAGCATGTGCAACAACTTTCTACTTGTTACAGCTGAAATCACAGGGGGCCAAGGTAACAGGGCCACACAGCACCAAGACCACCTCTGACCACCTTCCTTCACGCTGGTTCCTCTGCCTGCCATGTCCTTTCATTTCTTTTTTCAATCTAGCCAACTGGATATATATTCATCCTTCAGGTCTTAATTGAAATATTTCCCCTGAGAACGCTTTCATGATTCAGTTATACATTTCCCCTTCAGCGCTCCTTGTTCATTACTGCACTGTTCATTCCTTCATTCCACAAACACCTGCTGAGTACCTACTACACAGGCCTGGCATTGTTGTAAGCGACGGGGATACAGTAGCGAATGAAGGGGACCAAGGTAGCACTGCCCTCATGGAGGTTACATCCCGGTGAGACAGTGTGACAATAAATAAAATGAAAATTTTGAATATATAATACAGTTGAAGACAAATAAATATATGATGTACAATTATATAGACTAGACTATAAATAGATGACATATATGAATAAATATGATGGATAAAGGGGAAGCAGGGATGGAGAAAGGCAGGGCTGTGTGAAAACTTTACAAACTTTGTTCAGGGAAGGCTTTGGCAGGAAGGTAAAGGAGGGAGTGGGCTGGGCAGCCATCGAGGCGAAGAGAGTTAGCAGATGGGGGAGGAGAAAGGGTTTCTGAACTGTAAGAGGAACAGCGAAGTCTCGCGGCTGGAACAGAGGTAGCGAGAGGGAACTTGGCAAGAGGTCGGACTTGAGGCAGGCGTGGCCAGTTGAGCTGTACTTGCCCTGTCCTCGTGAACACTCTGACTTTTCCTTTGAGATGGGAGGGAGCCAGTGGATGGTTCTGAGCTGAGGAATGACATCACCAGGCTTGCACTTGGGTCATCCCGGCTGCTGCATGCGGCCAAGGTGGTCCCTGGGAAACCAACGAGGAGGTCACCGCTTTGACCCAGGAGGGTTACGGCGGCTTGGAGTGGGGTGGTGGCAGGACACCATGGGGAAGGGTTGGCTCCTGACTCCTCGGTGTGTTCAGATAGCACTGCCAGCAGCATTTGCTGAAGGACTGGATGCGGGAGAGAGAGAGAACGGGAAGTCCAGGATGTGCCATGATGCTGCTCTGAGCCACTCGGAGGATGGATGTGCCATGTACTGATGTGAAGGGGCTTCTGGAGTAAGTGGGCGGCGGCGTGCCATGTAACGTGCCACAGGGCTCCGTTGTCTTCTCCCATCTCTGCCTTCTCTCCAAGCAACTAAGGACAGGGATGTGCCTCTAACTTGTGGTCCTAACATCCGAAATGGGACCCAGTGCTTAGCGGCGATTCAAAGCTGCGTTTGTCCACGGCCCTCTCGTGGGTGGAAACGCGCCCTGGGGTTCTCATGGGGGCACAGAGGTCCTGCGGTCCCTGCGCAGAACAGGCAGGAAGGCTAGTGGGCTCTGCCTAGTGCCGGGACCACAAGGCTGGGAGTCCCCCTCCCCGAACCGCACCCCTCACCAGCCTGGGGCGCTTGCTGGCATCTCACAGCATCAGAGGAGGTGCCGGGATGCCTTCGTCTCCACAGTGGGTGGTGGCAGCGTGACAAACCCCTCGCCCCTGCCGACTGGCATCGTGCTACAAGCTGCCTGGCAGAGCAAACTCAGTCCCCCGCCTGGCGCATCCCCCAGAGGGCCTTTGTTTTAGACCACTTCTGCGTTCAGAGGAAAGGAAAGAGTCTTCGGCACTTACATGAGGCCCGGCAGGAGCTGGTCACCTCATCCCTAAGTCAAGGAGAATTCTGCGCGTTGGCCAGGGAAGCGGAGAACGGTTGTGAATCAAAGCTGGGGGTAACTGTATACTTTATACCCACACTGACGTTCCACAAATGCTTTGTGCACTGAAATCACCTCGGAGTGTGGCTGCATACGTGTTCGCCTAGCTTCCCTCCCCTTCCCAGCCGGGCGGTCGGGGGACCGGAACCTCACTTAGGATGCTGGTCCCTCACCCTCGCAACCTCCCCAGGAGGTGGGGAAGAGGCCACAAGCACTTGGAAACGCGGAAGGTCAGAGCATCACAGACCAAGATTCCTCCCCAGACCAATTCTCATCCTGTTCTATTCCTGGTTAGGGAATGGAAGCGGCAGGATAACCAGAGCGGGATCGGGGGTCCCAGCGGGTCCCGGAGGGCCCCGTGGTCCCAGCGGGTCAACGAACACTGATGCCGACACGACAGCGGATTTCTGCGGGGGCCGGGAGGTGTCGACTTGCCTTAATGACGTCTTCATCGGAAGATCGGCACTCCACAGACTTGAGATCGGTCACGGCGCCGTCCTCCTCCACGGAGACCACCTTCACCGGCACGGCCACCGTCTTCCCAGTGAGGACGGCTGTGTTCAGGATCTCCGCCTCCTGGAAGACCAAACACATCCTACGGTCACAACCCTGCACGCACGCATGCAGACCGCCTTCCCCAGCCTCCCTACAAAGAGCCCCACCCCTACTCAGGCTCAGAAAGCGCGGCACTGGGCACCGGCCAAGGGGTCACGGCGGCCAGGAGAGAACGTTCCGCCATCACCCAGACTTGTGCAGGGAGAGTATGATGGAGAAGGGGTATCATATGTGGGGGCGACGGAGCAATATTGTGCTTGACAAACCTCACCATGTGCCAGGAACTGCCCTAAGCACTATATAAATATGGACCTATGAATTCTCACAGCATCCCAACGCGCATTCGTATTCGCTCCATTTTGTGGATGGCACAGAGAGCTTTTGTCATTTGCCCAAGGTCACACAGCTAGGAAGCAGTGAAGGTGGGATTTGAACCCAGGATGTTCAGCTTCTGAGTCCATGTGTTTGCCATTCCAACTGGTATAAATCCACACAAAATGATCCCAATGTAAGCAGTCAACTGTTGACCAGAGGAGCAAGGTGCCTAGGTTAGTAATGACGCAGGGGGCAGGCAGAGGCTGTGAGAGACCCTCACTCCGTAGGCTGTCGCTCAGGCTTCTTTCACTTACTGTCAATTTTCACATCCTGGCCTCTGTGCTTGTGTGGAATGCTGTGATGGCCCCAGTGACACTCCCAGAGCCCCATCAGTGTGACACACGCACGCACAACACACACACGCACCCCCCCCCACACACACACCCAAGCATGCATTTTTTCCTACTAAACACTCCCTCCAGAGCTCAGCTCAACACACGTGTGTCCTCTGGGACACCTCCCGCTTGCGCCTGTTATCTGCCTGCAGAGGCCGAGGACGTGAGAGCCCCTCAGAGCCCAGGAAAGAAAGGCAGGGCCTCTCCTCCAGGCACCCGACGCAGCTGCCGTTTTACTGTTACTTATAGTCATTCAATCCTTTCACCCTCTCCTAGACGGTAAGCTCTGCAGAGGCTGCATTTGCTTTCTGCTCACCAGAACCTCGCCCAGAGCCCGCGGAAGGCATGGAGAAGGGCCCAACAGGGAAGGAACTGGAATCCATACCAGCATGAGCATCTCCTTGCTGTGCATCTCAGTCCTCTGTGCATGAGTACCTTCTTTTTATCATTTTAATTTTTACTGAAGTGTAGTTGATTTACAATGTTGTGTTGGTTTCAGGTGTGCAGCACAGTGATTCACTTACATATATACATATATTTATTCTTTTTCAGATTCTTTCCTATTATCAGTTATTACAAGATATTAGAGTTCCCTGTGCTATACAGTAGGTCCTTGTTTATCTCTTTTACATATAGTCGTGTGTATCTGTTAATCCCAAACTCCTAATTTATCCCTCCCGCGCCTTCCCTTTTGGTAGCCATAATTTGTTTTCTATGTCTGTGATTCTACTTCTGTTTTGGAAAGAAGTTCATTTGTATCATTTTTTTAGATTCCACATATAAGTGATATCATATGATTATCTGTCTGCTTGAGTCCCTTCTTCTTGGCACTTTTCCCGGAATAAGTAATAATCCTTACTCTGCACTTCTCTCCCCAGTGCGCCCATGCCTCCTCTGGCTACTCTTATACTGTTGTGGCTTGTGAACTGGCACAGTCCTGGGAGATCATATGAGCCCATTTCTCAGATGGAGAACACTGAGCCCCAGGAATCTCATTCTTCTCTGCAGGGATTGTCACTTCTAATCACATGAAAAGCGAAGTCCCTGGGCTTCCCTGTTGGCGCAGTGGTTGAGAGCCTGCCTGCCGATGCAGGGAACGCGGGTTCGTGCCCCGGTCCGGGAAGATCCCACATGCCGTGGAGCGGCTGGGCCCGTGGGCCATGGCCGCTGAGCCTGCGTGTCCGGAGC
The DNA here is from genome assembly GCF_000442215.2 of Lipotes vexillifer. Taxonomy (NCBI): domain Eukaryota; kingdom Metazoa; phylum Chordata; class Mammalia; order Artiodactyla; family Lipotidae; genus Lipotes; species Lipotes vexillifer. Next base: position 1,925,816 of record NW_006782851.1, read on the forward strand.
CTGTGCCCCGCAACGGGAGAGGCCACAACAGTGAGAGGCCCGTGTACCGCAAAAAAAAAAAAAAAAAAAAAAAAAATCAAAGTCCCTGTGTAACCTGAAATCTCTGTATAACAAGACTTCCGAGTTCTAGCCCATGGCATTCTCAGTTTAACCCCCGTTCATCACACGTCCATCGTGTCCTAAGAGGTTCTATGTCAGCACGCACACAGAGTTTCTTCTGTCAGTCTGAACTTGACTGACCTAGCCTTGGAACAGCAACAAGAAAACATCTGGACAGGCATTAGGAGCTGTTTAGGGAGGCTTTTGCATCTCTTAGAGACAGGCTTGCGGAGATTCTGGTTAATTTGGTTTTCATGTGAAATCACAAACGCCTGTTTAGCCTCACGCCAGAAGAAGGCATAGAAGTTTATCATCTCAAAATTACATAACCGTTTTCCTTATGTCAACTTTCCATTTCTTATATAAGATCTTACTTTTACTTTACAGGACTTGGTTCATTTTATATTTAGCTACTTTGGTTTAGCCTTTGGAAATGATAATATATATATACACATACATGTATATAAATATATATTTTGTTCCTTTATTTTAATCCTAAAAGACAAGACTACAGTGTGTAATGTTCCTGAATTTCAAAGACCATGCCTCAAACTGTCTGAATATGCACAGACCTCCAAATGCCCCATTGCTTATGCACCTTTTTTTTCCCCTCCCCTGTGGGTTCCCAGCCAGATTTTGTTTTATTTTGGGTACAAACATAGTAAAAGAATAAAGGAGCCCAGTCAGAATGTGGTGCTACTTTCTGTTGCCTCTGGGAAGGAAAAAGGCCGGGCGTATTTTTTCTACTCTAAAGGGCAGAGATCAAAAGGAACTATTCTTACTTTGGGAAGAAGTGGAAAAAAAGCATTTTAACTCTCGGGCCCAAACTGGCCCACTCTTCACAGGGAGAAAACAGACTAGAGGAGCAGCATTAGGACACCAGTATCAAAGAAAACAATTTTGCACATCAGTGGTGGAGGAGTAAAGAGCGCGTCTGCTCCAACTCAAAAGGCCTTTAATGCATTTGCAGTCAGGTCAGCAACATGAGAAATGACCCTGGGGTAACCAATGAGCAGCTGTGAGGCCACACATCTGGGGTGTTTTCTTATCCTCTAAACAGAAAGCATCACTCTGCCTGCAGGATCTCGGTGGGGATTAGGGACTGAGATCTCAGGCTTGGTATTCCCCTGCCTTCTCTGTGTAATTCTTTGATATTAACAACCTTCTCTTAACTCTGCTCAATATTCGGTAATAACTTAAATGGTTATTACCCTAAATGGGAAAAGAATTTGAAAATGAATAGGGTATATATATATATATAT